>NW_028270165.1:27051048-27414510 GCF_037043375.1 Chiloscyllium plagiosum
TGTTGGAGGTGGGTGAAGAGGGGTCTCCTGGTGGACCGGGTGTGTTGGAGGTGGGTGAAGGGGGGTCTCCTGGTGGGCCGGGTGTGTTGGAGGTGGGTGAAGGGGGGTCTCCTGGTGGACGGTGTGTTGGAGGTGGGTGAAGGGGGGTCTCCTGGTGGACGGGGTGTGTTGGAGGTGGGTGAAGGGGGGTCTCCTGGTGGACGGGGTGTGTTGGGGGCGGGTGAAGGCGGGTCTCCAAATGGATGGTGTATGTTGGAGGCAGTTGAAGGGGTCTCCCGGTGGATGGAGTGTGTTGAAGGTGGGTGAAGGGGGGTCTCCTGGTGGATGGGGTGTGTTGTAGGTGGGTGAAGGGGTGTTCAGGTGTTGGAGTGTATTGGAGGTGGGTGAAGGTGTCTCCATGTGGATGGTGGATGTTGGAGGCGAGTGATGGGGGGTCCCCTGGTGGATGCGGTGTGTTGGAGGTGGGTGAAGGGGTCTCCTGGTGGATGGGTGTGTTGTAGGTGGGTGAAGGGGTCTCCTGGTGGATGTGGTGGGTATGGAGGTGGGTGAAGGGGGTGTCTCCTGGTGAATGGGGTGTGTTGGAGGAGGGTGAAGGGGGTGTCTCCTGGTGAATGGGGTGTGTTGGAGGAGGGTGAAGGGGGTGTCTCCTGGTGAATGGGGTGTGTTGGAGGAGGGTGAAGGCAGGTCTCCTGGTGGATGGGGTGTGTTAGAGGTGGGTGGAGGGGTCTCCTGGTGGATGGGGTGTGTTAGAGGTGGGTGAAGGGGGTCTCCTGGTGTATGGGGTGTGTTGGAGGTGGTTGAAGGGGGTCTCCTGGTGGATGGGGTGTGTTGGAGGTGGGTGAAGGGGGGTCTCCAGGTGGACGGGGTGTGTTGGAGGTGGGTGAGGGGGGGTCTCCTGGTGGATGGGGTGTGTTGGGAGTGGCTGAGGGGGGGTCTCCCGGTGGACGGTGTGTTGGGGGTGGGTGAAGGGGGTCTCCTGGTGGACGGGGTGTGTTGGAGGTGGGTGAAGGGGGTCTCCTGGTGGACGGGGTGTGTTGGAGGTGGGTGAAGGGGGTCTCCTGGTGGACGGGGTGTGTTGGAGGTGGGTGAAGGGGGGTCTCCTGGTGGACAGGGTGTGTTGGAGGTGGGTGAAGGGGGGTCTCCTGGTGGACGGGGTGTGTTGGAGGTGGGTGAAGGGGGGTCTCCTGTTGGACGGGGTGTGTTGGAGGTGGGTGAAGGGGGGTCTCCTGGTGGACGGGATGTGTTGGAGGTGGGTGAAGGGGGTCTCCTGGTGGATGGGGTGTGTTGGAGGTGGGTGAAGGGGGTCTCCTGGTGGATGGGGTGTGTTGGAGGTGGGTGAAGGGGGGTCTCCTGGTGGACGTGGTGTGTTGGAGGTGGGTGAAGGGGGTCTCCTGGTGGATGGGGTGTGTTGGAGGTGGGTGAAGGGGGGTCTCCTGGTGGACGGGGTGTGTTGGAGGTGGGTGAAGGGGGGTCTCCTGGTGGATGGGGTGTGTTGGAGGTGGGTGAAGGGGGGTCTCCTGGTGGACGGGGTGTGTTGGAGGTGGGTGAATGGGGGTCTCCTGGTGGATGGGGTGTGTTGGAGATGGGTGAAGGGGGGTCTCCTGGTGGATGGGGTGTGTTGGAGGTCGGTGAAGGGGGGTCTCTAGGATGGTGGGGTGTGTTGGAGGAGGGTGAAGGGGGGTCTCCTGGTGGACGGGGTGTGTTGGAGGTGGGTGAAGGGGTCTCCCGGTGGATGGGATGTGTTGGAGGTGGGTGAAGGGGGGTCTCCTGGTGGACGGGGTGTGTTGGAGGTGGGTGAAGGGGGGTCTCCTGGTGGATGGGGTGTGTTGGAGGTGGGTGAAGGGGGGTCTCCTGGTGGACAGGGTGTGTTGGAGGTGGGTGAAGGTGGGTCTCCTGGTGGATGCGGTGTGTTGGAGGTGGGTGAAGGGGGGTCTCCTGGTGGATGGGGTGTGTTGGGGGTGGGTGAAGGGGGGTCTCCTGGTGGATGGGGTGTGTTGGAGGTGGGTGAAGTGGGGTCTCCTGGTGGATGGTGTGTGTTGGAGGTGGGTGAAGGGGGGTCTCCTGGCGGATGGGGTGTGTTGGAGGTGGGTGAAGGGGGATTTCCTGGTGGATGGGGTGTGTTGGAGGTGGGTGAAGGGGGGTCTCCTGGTGGATGGGGTGTGTTGGAGGTGGGTGAAGGGGGGTCTCCTGGTGGACGGGGTGTGTTGGAGGTGGGTGAAGGGGGGTCTCCTGGTGGACGGGGTGTGTTGGAGGTGGGTGAAGGGGGGTCTCCCGGTGGATGGGGTGTGTTGGTGGTGGGTGAAGGGGGTGTCACCTGGTGGGTGGGGTGTGTTGGAGGTGGGTGAAGGGGGGTCTCCCGGTGGACGGGGTGTGTTGGAGGTGGGTGAAGGGGGGGTCTCCTGGTGGACGCGGTGTGTTGGAGGTGGGTGAAGGGGGTCTCCTGGTGGACAGGGTGTGTTGGAGGTGGGTGAAGGGGGGTCTCCTGGTGGATGGGGTGTGTTGGAGGTGGGTGAAAGGGGGTCTCCTGGTGGACGGGGTGTGTTGGAGGAGGGTGAAGGGGGTCTCCTGGTGGATGGGGTGTGTTGGGGGTGGGTGAAGGGGGTCTCCTGGTGGATGGGGTGTGTTGGAGGTGGGTGAAGGGGGGGTCTCCTGGTGGACGTGGTGTGTTGGAGGTGGGTGAAGGGGGGGTCTCCTGGTGGACGCGGTGTGTTGGAGGAGGGTGAAGGGGGTCTCCTGGTGGACAGGGTGTGTTGGAGGTGGGTGAAGGGGGGTCTCCTGGTGGACGCGGTGTGTTGGAGGTGGGTGAAGGGGGTCTCCTGGTGGACAGGGTGTGTTGGAGGTGGGTGAAGGGGGTCTCCTGGTAGACGGGATGTGTTGGAGGTGGGTGAAGGGGGGTCTCGGTGGATGGGGTGTGTTGGAGGTGGGTGAAGGGGGGGTCTCCTGGTGGACGGGGTGTGTTGGAGGTGGTGAAGGGGTCTCTCGGTGGATGGGGTGTGTTGGAGGTGGGTGAAGGGGGGTCTCCTGGTGGATGGGGTGTGTTGGAGGTGGGTGAAGGGGGGGGGTCTCCTGGTGGACGGGGTGTGTTGGAGGTGGGTGAAGGGAGGGTCTCCTGGTGGACGGGGTGTGTTGGAGGTGGGTGAAGGGGGTCTCCTGGTGTATGGGGTGTGTTGGAGGTGGGTGAAGGGTGGTCTCCTGGTGGACAGGGTGTGTTGGAGGTGGGTAAAGGAGGTCTCCTGGTGGATGGGGTGTGTTGGAGGTGGGTGAAGGGGGGTCTCCTGGTGGACGGGGTGTGTTGGAGGTGGGTGAAGGGGGGTCTCCTGGTGGATGGGGTGTGTTGGAGGTGGGTAAAGGAGGTCTCCTGGTGGATGGGGTGTGTTGGAGGTGGGTGAAGAGGGGTCTCCTGGTGGACAGGGTGTGTTGGAGGTGGGTGAAGGGGGGGTCTCCTGGTGGACGGGGTGTGTTGGAGGTGGGTGAAGGGGGGTCTCCTGGTGGATGGGGTGTGTTGGAGGTGGGTGAAGGGGGTCTCCTGGTAGACGGGATGTGTTGGAGGTGGGTGAAGGGGGGTCTCCTGGTGGACAGGGTGTGTTGGAAGTGGGTGAAGGTGTTGTTGTTGGGTGGGCAGGTATCTGGATGGAAAAATTGTGCCCGGAGTCCGCGGAGGAAATGTTAGATGTTGCTACTCGTGTTGACCTCATTGACCAGGTAGTGTGAAGGGGTCAAGGTGAGACCTTTGCTGTGGATTGATCGTTCCCTCCTCAATCAGGTTGAGTTGTATGGAGCTTGTTATTGTATGGGGCGGGAGATAGGACCCAGTGTGGGGGCTTGTTCAGGTGTTTTGGGGGCGGAGTCTTTCTCTGCAGTGGGCGTGGTTATTCGTGGATGGACACGTCACCGTCGCATGTGACGTTCGCCGCGAGGGCGGAAGTGTGGCCTGCGGGTGTCAGCGCGCGGCAGGTCCGACGTCAGCCGCGGCTGTCCAGCGGGTGACGTCACGTGAGGGGCGGAAGTGGCTGCGGCAGCGGCAACTGCGCGGGGCGGAAGTGGCCATCAGAGACCTGGAAGCTGCCAACTGGGTAAGTTGCAGTGTGGGTTTGGGGAGCTTTGAGGCGGGGGGGGCCGGGTTATCCCCAATCCAGGGAATTCCGCCTGCGGGTGCTCACTGTGACTGTTGCATAGTATCGTTTCTCCTCGCTCCCTTCCTGCTTTTCCCAATCCCAGTGTCAGTTTGCAGGCTCTGGGGCCTCTGGTGGGCAGGAGGGCTGCTTGTTTCAATGTGCAAAAAGTCACACAACACCAGGTTATGGTTCTTACACACATCTTTGTGAAAGGGATATGGTGGTTTAGGTTCTTTAACGTGTAAATCCCGGAATTACATTCTCAAGGTTGGAGCAACTTAAAAACCACACAACACCAGGTTACAGTCCAACAGGTTTATTTGGAAAGCTAGTGTGCTTCCAAATAAACCTGTTGGACTATAACCTGGTGTTGTGTGATTTTTAACTTTGTACACCCCAGTCCAACACCGGCGTCTCCAAGTCAGCTTATTTAATAATGCCAGGTTATAGTCCAACAGGTTTAATTGGAAGCAATAGCTTTCGGAGCACCGCTCTTTCGTCAGGTGGTTGTCTGGCTCCGAAAGCTAGTGCTTTCAATTAATCCTGTTGGACTATAACCTGGTTTAGTGTGATTTTTAACTTTGTACACCCCAGTCCAACACCGCTATCTCCAAATCATATCTAACAATAGGTGTCATTTCAGCTCAGGCAATGCATGAAACATGTGAAGCTAAAGTCTTAGCGTTGCAGTTTAAGCAGGTGGAGAAGAAGCTGCTGGGGTTTCCCACCCAAGGTCCTTGATCCCAATCGGATCGAGCGACTTCCCATATGCGATTGTCAAGGCAGGATTAGCCAAGGGCACATTAGGGTTTTAAAAGAGCACTGTTCAATCATGCTGTTTTTGTAGCACTTATTTCTGAGCATTTAAATCCACTTTGCACAGGCTGTTACTTTTAAACTAAGTCTCCTTCTTGAATATGGACAAGCTTGGGTAGAACAAAACTGGCAGATATTGTCAATCCTCAGATGTCTGTTGAGAGTGGACCACATGAACTTCAGGCTTCGCTGTGCCGAAGATGAACCAACTGTGACATATTTATGAGTTGACAAAAAGAATTGGCACTTATGTAGCACTCTGACTATCATTAAATGTTTACTAAAATTTTGCAGACATTATTTCACCAGGGTTGTCACTCAGGAATGTACAGCCATGGTCAACTTCATTGACAAAGATGTCAGCTTGAAGGAGAATCTGAAGAAGGAACAAGTCAGAGAGGTTAAAGGAAGGAATTGTAGAACTTATAACCTAAGGTTTACTTCATTAATATATGAACAATGTGGATGACACTAAGGTCGGTGGAATTGTGGATAGTGACAAGGGGTGTTGTAGGTTACAGAGAGACGTAGATAAGCTGCAGAACTGGGCTGAGAGGTGGCAAATGGTGTTAAATGTGGAAAAGTGTGAGATGATTCACTTTAGAAGGAGTGATAGGAATACAGAGTACTGGGCTAATGGTAAGATTCTTGGTAATGTCGATGAGCAGAGAGATCTCAGTGTCCAGGTACATAGATCCTTGAAAGTTGTCACCCAGGTTGATGGGGTTGTTAAGAAGGCATACGGTTAGCTTTTATTGGTAGAGGGATTGAGTTTCGGAGCCACAAGGTCATGCTGCGGCTGTACAAAACTCTGGTGCAACCACACTTGGAATATTGCATACAGTTCTGGTCACTGCTTTATAGGAAGGATGGGGAAGCTTTGGAAATGGTTCAGAGGAGATATACTACGATGTTGCCTGGTATGGAGGGAAGGTCTTACGAGGAAAGGCTGAGAGACTTGAGGCTATTTTTGTTAGAGAGAAGAAGTTTGAGAGGCAACGTAATTGAGACATATAAGATAATCAGAGGGTTTTTTAGGGTGGACAGTGAGAGCCTTTTTCCCTCAGATGGTGACGGTGAGCACGAGGGGGCATAGCTTTAAATTGAGGGATGATAGATATAGGACAGATGTCAGAGGTAGTTTCTTTACTCAGAGTAGTAGGGGTGTGGAATGCACTACCTGCAACAGCAGTAAGCTCGCTAACTTTAAGGGCACTTAAATGGGCATTGGATAGACATATGGATGAAAATCTGATAGTGTAGGATAGCTAGACTTCAGATTGTTGTGCTAACCTCTGAAACCATCGAGGGCCGAAGGGCCTGTACTGCGCAGTCATGTTCTCTGAGTGTCTGAGGTTCTGTTCACTCCGAGAGCTGACTCTGAAGGAGCTGGATCAGTGGCAGGGACTCTCCATGTATCAGCAGAGGGTGACTTGGTGACAGGATACCAGCTTCTGTGGAGTCATTTCAAAGTCATTGCCAAACCAGCGGATGGGAGGTGAGAAAGCTTTTATCACATAGCGAATGGTTCCGGTTTTCCAGTGAGCTACAGTGGAAGTGTGGTGGAGGCAGGTTCGGTTCAGGCATTCAACAGTGCTTCGGGTGATTATTTCAACGGAGACTGTCTTTCGGAGTCATGGGGGGGAAAAGTAGGATATTGGCAAGGAGTTAAAATGCTCCAAAGTGTGGTGTAGACTTCATGGGTTGAGCAACCTGTTTCTGCACCATCATGTTTCTGTAAATCGGTAAAGGAATGGTGGGAAACTTCCGAGTTGGCTGGGATGCAGTGTCTTGTGGAAACTCTGTCTGCCAATATTCAGCAACCTTTTTTAAAAAAAAAACCCAAAACATTGTGGATGCTGTAAGTCTGAAATAGAAGCAGTTTCTCGGCTGTGAATGGTTGACTGGTGATGAATTGAAAATGTGTTGCTGGAAAAGCGCAGCAGGTCAGGCAGCATCCAGGGAACAGGAGAATCGACATTTCGGGCATAAGCCCTTCTTCAGGAATTAGCTGGTGATGAATTAGCTGGGAACTATATCCACTGGGTTGGGAAATGAGATCGAGCAGGCACCGTCTGAAATATTGCATCAGTGTGAAAAGGCCAAACTGAAAGATGAGCTGCTCATCCTCTGGCACCAGTCGAGCCTCAGTGGAACAATGCAGGAGTCTCAGGACAGAGCTGTCAGAGTGGAAGTGATGCAGAATGTTAAAATGACAAATGATGAGAAGCACAGGGTCCAGCTTGCAGGCTGAATGGATATCGTTCCGCAGAGTAATGACAAAGTTTATGTTTGCTTCTCCAATGAGGTGAAAGCAGTAATTAAAATGCCAGCGTTTATTGCCCATCCCGAGTTGTACTTGGGGTAGGCACGGTGGCTCAGTGGTTAGCACTGCTGCCTCTCAGCACCAGGGACCCGGGTTCGATTCCAACCTCGGGGCGACTGTCTGTGTGGAGTTTGCACATTCTTCCCGTATCTGTGTGGGTTTCCTCCGGGTACTCCGGTGTCCTCCCGCAGTCCAAAGATGTGCAGATTAGGGCGAATTGGCCATGCTAAATTGTCCCATAGAGTTCAGGGATGTGTCGGCTTGGAGTAAATGTAGAGTAGTAGGGGAATGGGTCTGGGTGGGTTCCTCTCCGGAGGGTCGGTGTGGATTTGTTGGGCCAAATGGCCTGTTTCCACACTGTCGGGATTCTAAGTAAAAGGTGGTTTGAACTGCCTTCTTGAACTGCTGCAGTCCATCTACTGCAGGGGGATTCAAGATGCAATCAGGTCTAGGATCTTACCCAGTGAGAGTGAAGGAAGATAATATATTTCCAAGTCAGGATGCTGAGTGGCTTGGATGTAAACCTGCAGGGGGTGGTGTTCCCATGTACCTGCTACCCTTGACCTTCTAGATGGAAATGGTCGTGGGTTTGGGATGAAGTGTCGAGCACCATTGCAGCCTAAACAGTTTGAAGGATGCTTTACCTGCAGGGCAGGTTATAAACTACAGCATGTGGTGCTGGAAAAGCTCAGCAGGTCAGGCAGCATCCGAGGAGCAGGAGAGTCGACGTTTCGGGCAAGAGACCGTCATCAGGAATTCTCCTGCTCCACGGATGCTGCCTGACCTGCTGTGCTTTCCCAGCACCCCACTCTCGACTCTAATCTCCAGCATCTGCAGTTCTCGCTTTCTCCTATAAAGGGCAGCAAATTAGTTGCCAAAATATTACATCCTATTCCAGCTGAAAGCTAACATAAATCCCAAGAGTCAGAATGATAAAGTCCTGGATGTCGCTAACAGCAAAACCCAACTCCTGCAGCAAATTCTGATCTGGCTGGGGTCTTTCTGCAGGTTGAGCGGTACGGTGGCTCAGCGGTTAGCACTGCTGCCTCACAGCACCAGGGTACCAGGTTCGACTCCAGCCTTGGGGCGACTGTCTGTGCGGAGTTTGCACATTCTCCCTGTGTCTATGTGGGTCCCCTCCAGGTGCTCCGGTTTCCTCCCACAGTCCAAAGATATGCAGGTCAGGTGAATTGGCCTTGCTAAATTGCCAATAGTGTTAGATGCATTCGTCAGAGGGAAGTGGGTCTGGGTGGGTTACTCTTCGGAGGGTCGGTATGGACTGGTTGGGCCGAAGGGCCTGTTTCCACACTGTAGGGAATCTCATCTTGAGTGATCTGTCTGGGGTTGTTTAGCAGGTTGAGTGATCTGGCTGGGGTTTTTTTAGGTTGAGTAATTGCTTATACATGGAACAGGTGAATAATCTCTCTCCAGCCCGAACCTACTGCTGATTTATTCAAATGGTAACAGAAATTGCTGCAGAGACGCTGCAGCTCTGGGCAGCCTCTGTGGACAAAGCATTGAGTTAACATTTCAAAGCCATTGTGGAGAACGGTCACTGGACTCGAAGAGTTAACTTTTTCACTCGGCAGATGTTGCCAGACTTACTGAATTTCCGCTGTTTCAGTTCTCCAGCATCAGCAGGTTCGTTGTTTTATTCCAACAGGTGAACAATGGCTCGTGTTCACATTCTGCATTTGGTATCGCAAAGTCTCGATCACATGTCCTGACTCCTGTTTCCAATTTATTTTGCAGGCAATTGGATGGGATGCCTATGCATCACTTCAGATTCAGGCGAGGATAGTCATTCCGTCAGGACCAAAAGGTCCTCATATTTGGATCATGGAAGCTAAAATAATCGTTCACACTGAGAAACCGTGGAAGTGTGGGGACTGTGAAAAGACATTCAAATGCCCATCCCACCTCGAAAGGCATCGACGCAGTCACACTGGGGAGAGGCCGTTCAGCTGCCCCCAGTGTGGAAGGGGATTCACTCGCTTAACCAATATGCTGTCACACCAGCGGGTTCACACCGGGGAGAGACCGTTTAAATGTCCAGACTGTGGGACATGCTGTAAAAGTTCCAGGGACCTAGCGTCCCACCAACGTGTTCACACTGATGAGAGACCGTACAGATGCTCTCACTGTGGGTCCAGGTTCAAGCGATCATCTAACCTCAGCGTACACCAGCGCATACACACTGGGGAGAGACCATTCACTTGCAGTGAGTGTGGGAAGGGATTCTCTCACTCATGTCACTTGATGACACACCAGCAAGTTCACTCCGACCGGAGACCTTTTAACTGTACAGACTGTGGAAAATGCTTTAAAAGTTCAAGAGAACTGATGTCCCATCAACGTGTTCACACAGACGAGAGACCGTTCCGATGCTGTCACTGTGGGGCTGGGTTCCTACGGATGCCTGACCTCACTGTCCACCAACGTTGTCACACTGGGGAGAAGCCATTCAACTGTTCAGAGTGTGGAAAGAAATTTAACAGGTCTTCCTACTTGCTGTCACACCAGCGGGTTCACTCTGAGGAGAGACCTTTCAAATGCCCGGACTGTGGGAAGGGTTGTAAAAGCTCTCGACAGCTGGTGATCCATCGACGTGTTCACACGGACAACAGACCGTTTCGGTGCTCTCACTGCGGGACTGGCTTCAGACGATCTTCTGAACTGATTGTACACCAGCGAGTCCACAGCGGGGAGAGACCATTTACCTGCTGCAAATGTGGGAAGGGGTTCACTCAGTCATCCCACCTACTGAGACACCAGCGCATTCACAAGTAATCGCAGTGATTCGATTTTGCTGTTAATCGCATTTGGGAATGGACCTGTTTCATTTGAATCTGTTTCCACTGATAGTTTAAAAAAAAAACTACACTTCAGTTATAGTATTCTGGATAAACATCAAATAAATCAGCTTTGTATTTAATACAAAATGTACAAAGTTTTTTTTTAAATATCACTGGCATAAATTTTTGAAGGGCTGTCCCTCTCCCCTGTCTTCTCCATCTTCACCCCCAACAACAAGTGGGAACGTCTTTGCCTCAACCTTAGTGACAATCCATTGCCTCTGCTGCATCTCTCCTTTTCACTAACCGCTGGGTCAAACGCCCTCATGACTTCCTCTTTGAGTCCAGAACTTGCAACTTTATCCAGTTTTCCCTCCAGTCTCTTATCATTGCCTGATTCGAGCTTATCTGGGTTATTCTCATTTACTCAGAGAGTGGTAAGGGTGTGGAATGCCCTACCTGCTAATGTAGTCAACTCAGCCACATTAGGGAGATTTAAACAATCCTTAGATAAGCCCATGGATGATGATGGGATAGTGTAGGGGGACAAGCTGAGAATAGTTCATAGGTCGGCGCAACATCGAGGGCCGAAGGGCCTGTTCTGCGCTGTACTGTTCTATGTTCTATCTGTAGAGCATCTAAACTCCCCTGTTACCTGATATTGTTAATAGTTAAAAATCACACAGCACCAGGTTATAGTCCGGCAGGTTTATTTGGAAGCACTAGCTTTCAGAGCACTGCTCCTTCATCAGGTGGTTGTGGAGTTTAAGACCATAAGACACAGAATTTATAGCAAATGTTCACAGTGTGATGCAACTGAAATATATTTAAAAAGACCTGGATTGTTTAAGTCTCTCACCTTTTAGAATGACTGTTGGTTTCAGTTGTTTCGTATGTAAATCGCATAACATGTTTTAAGGTTACATTCTCAAGTGGACTTTAACAATGGAATTGAACTGAATTGAATTTATTGTCTCGTGTACCGAGGCACAGTGAAAAGCTTTGTCTTGTGAGCAATACAGGCAGATCACAGAGTTAAGTAGCATAGATAGTAAATAATAGGGAAACAGCGGCAAAAACAAAAACACAGGTACAGGCGAATGGAGTCATAGAGAGCATGGAAACAGACCCTTCGGTCCAACCTGTCCATGCCGACCAGATATCCCAACCCGATCTAGTCCCACCTGCCAGCACCCGGCCCATATCCCTCCAAGCCCTTCCTGTTCATATACCCATCCAGATGCCTTTTAAATGTTACAATTGTACCAGCCTCCACCACATCCTCTAGCAGCTCATTCCATACACGTACCACCCTCTGTGTGAAACAGTTGTCCTTTAGATCTCTTCTATATCTTTCCCCTTTCACCCTAAACCTATGCCCTCTAGTTCTGGACTCCCCGACCCCAGGGAAAAGACTTTGTCTATTTACCATATCCAAGCCCCTCATAATTTTGTAAATCTCTATAAGGTCACCCCTCAGCCTCCGACGCTCCAGGGAAAACAGCCCCAGCCTGTTCAGCCTCTCCCTATAGCTCAAATCCTCCAAACCTGGCAACATCCTTGTAAATCTTTTCTGAACCCTTTCAAGTTTCACAACATCTTTCCAATAGGAAGGAGACCAGAACGGCACACAATAATCCAACAGTGGCCTAACCAATGTCCTGTACCGCCCCAACGTGACCTGCCATGTTAAGAGTTTGAGTCCATTCAGTATTCTAACAACAGTTGGGTAGAAACTTTTGAAACCGGCTGGTGGGTGTGTTCAGGCTTCTGTACCTTCTCCCCGATGGTAGAGGTTGTAGAAAAACATTGCCAGGGTGGGATGGATCTTTGAGAAGGTGGAAATGGGTACTGCAGATGCTGGAGATTAGAGTGGTGCTGGAAAAGCACAGCAGGTCCAGGCAGCATGCGAGGAGCAGGAAAATCGACGTTTCGGGCAGGAGCCCTTCATCAGGAATGAGGCTGGGAGTCTTGGGGGTGGAGAGAGATAAATGGGAGGAGGGTGGGGCTAGGGGAAGGTAGCTGAGAGTGTGGGAGGTGGAGGTAATGGTGATAGGTTGGAGAGGAGGGTGGAGTGGATAGGTGGGAAGGAAGATCGACAGGTGGGACAGTCATGAAGGCGGTGCTGAGCTGGAAGGTTGGAACTGCGATAAGGTGGGGGGAGGGGGAATGAGGAAACTGGTGAAATCTACGTTGATGCTCTGGGGTTGGAGGGTCCCGAGGCAGAAGATGAGGTGTTCTTCCTGCAGGTGTCGGATGGTGAGGGACCAGCGGTGGAGGAGGCCCAGGACCTGCACGTCCTCGGCAGAGTGGGAGGGAGAGGCCACGGGGCGGTGAGGTTGATTGGTGCGGGTGTCCCGGAGATGTTCTCTGAAGCACTCTGCAAGAAGGCTTCCGATCTCCCCAATGTACATAGATCCCTTAAAGTTGCCACCCAAGTGGATAAAGTTGTTAAGAAAGCATATGGTGTTTTGGCTTTCATTAACAGGGGATCGAGTTTAAGAGCCACGAGGTTTTGCTGCAACTCTACAAGTCCCTGGTGAGACCACACTTGGAATATTGTGTCCAGTTCTGGTTGCCCAACTACAGGAAAGATACAGGGGCTTTGGAGAGGGTGCAAAGAAGGTTTACCAGGATGCTGCCTGGACAGGAGAGCTTGCCTTAGGAAGACTTTTCTCTCTGCAGAGAAGGAGGAAGAGAGGAGACCTGATCGAGGTGTACAAAATAATGAGAGGAATGGATAGAGTCAATAGCCAGAGACGTTTCCCCAGGGCAGGATTGACTGGTACGAGGAGTCATAGTTTTAAAATATTAGGAGGAAGGTATAAAGGAGACGTCAGAGGTAGGTTCTTTACGCAGAGAGTTGTGAATGCATGGGATGCGTTGCCAGCTGTGGTGGTGGAAGCAGAGTCATTGGGGACATTTAAGTGACTGCTGGACATGCACATGGAGATAGCAGTGAGTTGAGGGGTGTGTAGGTTAAGTTATTTTATTTTAGAATGGGATTAAACATCGGCTTAACATCGTGGGTCAAAGGGACTGTTTTGTGCTGTACTTTTCTATGTTCTATATTCTATGTAAAGGAGACCGCATCGGGAGCAACAGATACAATAAATTACATTGGTGGATGTGCAGTTGAAACTTTGATGGATGTAGATTTTGGGGCCTTGGATGGAGGTGAGGGAGGAGGTGTGGGCGCAGGTTTTGCAATTCCTGCGATGGCAGGGGAGGGTACCAGGATGGGAGGGTGGGTTGTTGGGGGGCGTGGACCTGACCAGGTAGTCACGGAGGGAATGGTCTTTGCGGAAAGGGGTGGGAAGGCAAATATATCCCTGATGGTGGGGTCTGTTTGGAGGTGGCAGAAATGTCCGCGGATGATGCGATTTATGCGGAGGTTGGTGGGGTGGAAGGTGAGGCCCAGGAGGTTTCTGTCCTTGTTGCGATTGGAGGGGTGGGGTTTGAGGGCAGAGGAAATGGTGAGGAAAGAGATCAATCTGAGACTGGTGTAGTTGGGAAAAGAATAGAGTCGGGCAGGCAGGAACTAAGCAGAGAACAAGGTCGGACTGATAAATTAAACTGCAGTTATTTCAATGCAAGAGGCCTAACAGGGAAGGCAGATGAACCCAGGGCTTGGTTAGGAACATGGGACTGGGTTATCATAGCAATTACAGAAACATGGCTCAGGGATGGGCAGGACTGGCAGCTTAATGTTCCAGGATACAAATGCGACAGGAAGGACAGAAAGGGAGGCAAGATAGGAGGGGAGTGACGTTTTTGTTAAGGGATAGCATTATGACTGTGCTGAGGGAGGATATTCCCGGAAATACATTTGGGGAAGTTGTTTGGGTGGAACTGAGAAATAAGAAAGGGATGATAACCTTATTGGGATTGTATTATAGACCCCCTAATAGTCAGCAGGAAATTGAGAAACAAATTTGTAAGGATTATCTGTTACCTGTAAAAATAATAGTGTGATTATGGTAGGGGATTTTAACTTTCCAAATACAGACTGGGACTGCCATAGTGTTAAGGGATTAGATGAAGAGGAATTTGTTAAGTGTGTACAAGAAAACTTTCTGATTCAGTATGTGGATGTACCGACTAGAGAAGATGCAAACATTGACCTATGCTTGGTAAATAAGGCAGGGCAGGTGCCTGAGATGTCAGTGGGAGAGCACTTTGGGGCCAGCGACTATAATTCTATTAGTTTTAAAATAGTAATGGAAAAGAATCGACCAGATCTAAAGTTTAAAGTTCTAAATTGGAGAAAGCTAATGTTGACGGTATTAGGCAAGAATTTACAAAAGCTGACTGGGGGCCGACGTTCACAGGTAAAGGGACGGCTGGAAAATGGGAAGCTTTCAGAAATGAGATAACGAGAGTCCAGAGAAAGTATATTCCTATCAGGGTGAAAGGAAAGGCTGGTAAGTGTAGGGAATGCTAGATGTCTAGAGATTGAGATTTTGGTTAAGAAAAAGAAAGAAGCATATGTCAGGTATTGACAGCAGAGATCAAGTGAATCCTTAGAAGAATATAAAGGCTGTTGAAGTATACTTAAGAGTGAAATCAGGAGGGCACAAAGGGGACATGAGATAGCTTTGGCAAATAGGGTGAAGGAGAATCTATAGGGATTCTATAAATAAGCTAAGGACAAAAGGGTAACGAGGGAGAGAATTGGGCCCCTCAAAGATCAGCAGGAGATGGAGGAGATATTAATGAGTATTTTGCATCAGTGTTTACTGTGGGGAAGGACATGGAAGATGTAGAATGTGGAGAAATAGATGATGACATCTTGAAAAATGTCCATATTACAGAGGAGGTGGTGCTGGATGTCTTAAAATGCATAAAGCTGGAAAAATCCCCAGGATCTGATAAGGTGTATCCCAGAACTCTGTGGGAAGGTGGGGAAGTGATTGCTGAGATATTTGGATCATCAATAGCCACAGGTGAGGTGCTAGAAGACTGAACGTTGGCTAACGTGGTGCCACTATTGAAGAAAGATGGTAAGGAAAAGCCAGGGAACTTATTGACCGGTGAGCCTGACCTCAATGGTGGGCAAGTTGTTGGAGGGAATCCTCAGGGATAGGATGTACATGTATTTGGAAAGGCAAGGACTGATTAGGGATAGTCAAAATGGCTTTGTGCATGGGAAATCACGTGTCATGAACTTGATTGAGTTTTTTAAAGAAGTAACAAAGAGGATTGATGAGGGCAGAGTGGTGGACATGATCGAAATGGACTTCAGCAAGGCATCCGACAAGGTTCCCATGGGAGACTGGTTAGTAAGGTTAGATCTCACGAATACAGGGAGAACTAGCCATTTGGCTCAAAGGTAGAAGACAGAGGGTGGTAGTGGAGGGTTGTTTTTCAGACTGGAGGTCTGTGACCAGCGGTTTCTCACAAGGATCAGTGCTGGTTTTTCGTCATTTATATAAGTGATTTGGATGTGAACATAGGAGATATAGTTAGTAAGTTTGCCAATGACACCAAAATTGCAGGTGTAGTGGACAGCGAAGAAGGTCATCTCAGAGTATAATGGGATCATGATCAGATGGGCCAATGGGCTGAGGAGTGGCAGATGGATTTTAATTTAAATAAATGTGATGTGCTGCATTTTGGGAAAGCAAATCTTAGCAGGACTTATACACTTAATGGTAAGGTCCTAGGGACTGTTACTGAATGAACAGACCTTGGAGTGCAGGTTCATAGCTCCTTGAAAGTAGAGTCGCAGGTAGATAGGATAGTGAAGAAGGCATTTGGTGTGCTTTCCTTTATTGGTCAGCTTATCGGAAGGATGTTGTGGAAGTTGAAAGGGTTCAGAAAAGATTTACAAGGATGTTGCCAGGGTTAGAGGGCTTAAGCTACAGGGAGAGGCTGAACAGGCTGGGGCTGTATTCTCTGGAGTATCAATGGCTTAGGGGTGACCTTATCGAGGTTTATAAAATCTTGAGGCGCATGGATAGGGGAAATAGACATGACCTTTTCCCTGGGGTGGGGTGTCCAGAACTAGAGGGCATAGGTTTAATGTGAGAGGGGAAAGATATCAAAGAGAACTAAGGGGCAACTTTCTCATGCAGAGGGTGGTACGTGTATGGAATGAGCTGCCAGAGGAAGTGGTAGAGGCCGGTACAATTACCACATTTAAAAGGCATTTGGTTGGGTTTATGAATGGGAAGGGTTGAGAGGGATATGGGGCGGGAGCTGGCAAATAGGACTAGATTAATTTAGCGTATCTGGTCAGCATGGATGAGTTGGACTGAAGGATCTGTTGCCTTGCAGTACATCTCTATGACTCTAATTGGTGACTTTTTTTTATATAAAGCAAACTCCCGTTTGCTGTTATGTGTTTCTGATCCCCAGCACTAGGTATCGCAATGCGCAGAGGACGGGGCTCCGCGTCAGTGTCACATGACCACTTGGCTTGTATGCTTTCTCGCGAAGAGTTTCGTGAAAGGTATTGTGAAATGTTTGTGCTAATGGACTTGGAAAAGCCTTGTGAAAAAATCTCTGCAGTCTGAGGACAAGAAGCTGGGAGTAATCTGTTAATTTAAAAAAAAACTTAAAGAATTAAGAGTGAAATTTCTCTGGAATTGACTAAAAGCAAAAGTTAAAGATCTCACAACACCAGGTTATAGTCCAACAGGTTTATTTGGAAGCAGTAGCTTTCAGAGCGCTGCTCCTTCATCAGGTAGCTGTGGAGCAGGATCATAAACACACACTGGACATTGTTGATGGGCAGTTTGAAACTGGGCTTTGCTGTATTAAGAACATATTTTCTTTCTTTTTGTTTAAAAAAATGTTTCGATGTTTAAAGAATATCTGCAGATCATGTGAATCTGTTTCAGTGGCTAATCACTATGGTAACCAACAGCAAAAAAAAAAGATACCATGGCAGGGCTTGGACATGGCCAGCCAGTTGCTCAGGTTGTACAGAGTCAGGAAATTCTGCACATCGTGGGGAAAGAGAGAAAGGTGGAAGGCACACTGTTACTTTTGGTGCATGAGTGGAGATATTCTGAGGGAGTGAGTCAGCTGTGCAGAAGAGATTCAGGTTTAGGCAGAGTCAGATGTTGGTGAGGATGAGATTGTTTGGAGAAGATGTCACAGAAAATGTGCCACCGAGATAGGGTGAATGTGAGCTATCAACGAGAAGATGGTGGCCTCTTCACTGGCAGAGTAGAGAAGGTCATTAATCTTCTTCCTACATTCTGTGCATTCCTTTAAATGGTTGAGACTGCACTGGCATGGATGGTAACCCAGGTTCTGGTTCCAATAGCATGGCGTCCTCTGTTGGACTGGGAGAAAAGAACATCCTGCCTCTGCATCACCCCATCCTCATCAGCAGCATGTCCAAGCCCTTGCCCACAAAGAGAGGCACCAATTTTCCATTGTCTGCCATGTTCAGGGCCAATGTCGGGAACCATGCTTGGCAGCTCCAGACTGACAGCTGTTGTCTGGATGCACAGTATCTTTTTTCAAGATGGTGCTGCTCCATGGATATCGGTCAATTCTGGGATATCCAGGAAGTTGGGAGTTGTTTTGGAAATGGCACATAGTACGAAGGTGCTAGAATGGGTGAGGGGGCACCACAGAGTGGGGTAGGTAATAAACCAGGCGGGTTTTGGAAAATAAGCTGGAAGTGTTGTTATGTGAAACCCTCTGACAAATCTGACAAAACTGATAACTTAGCGAAAGAAATTCAGCCCTTGGTCTATCAAGACAGATTTCATTCTGGGATCTGACTTGTGCAGCGTTACCATTGGATGGGATCCGAAGACTGGTGAGAACGTATTGCAGGCACCAGGTATAGATGCCAATCCAGAGTCATCAGTTGAAGATTCTGATGAATTGCACAACGTACTACATGTCCGTTACAAGTCAAAATTCACTTAGACTGTGCTGTTATTTGTGTTAGACTGCTATTTTTGTTTCGATTTTTCCTGGTATTTTTGGTGGTTTGCTCCAACACTTTTTTTTTCCCATAGGCCCCATTACTTTTATTGCATGATTTTGTATAACATGGCGTTGCATGTGAACACAACAATGGTGGTATAGGAGAACTATCTGTCTTGTCTTTCATTTATGAGAGGTTCCATCAATCTTGGATTGGTGTGACTCCCTTTGCTGTGGAATGGAATCCACGTGCACTCGTTACTGTTTCCCCTTTTGATTGCCTCTCTGCTGTTGTTTGATTTCCACTGAATCTTATAATGGATGTATTCAGTAAAGTTTGTATTTTACTGTCAGTCTGTTGCCTGTTTATAAATATGGTTTCTACTGCTGCCCATCTCCTGACCATGTGCACCTGTCTTTGTAGTTTTACCTTCCACAATATGTTTCAAACACAGACATTGATTTTCCTGTGCCACAGTCAATGTCTCTTCCTCTTCTGACCTTGCATGGATCACTGGGGAAAAGACATTGAATTCTGCGCAATGTTATCTAGTATTTGAAAGATACAAACTCCCAATACAGGTAGATCATCTCAAATATCATGTGCCTGTGACTCTCACAGCAGGCAAGGCACTGAGCAACTAGCCTTTTTTCAAAATCCAAAGTATATTCGTCAATATTAGATATGATTCTATGATTGGAAAGCATTTGATAAAAAATCTTGAGTATTCCTGATGAAGGGCTTTTGCCCGAAACATTGACCCTCCTGCTCCTCGAATGCTGCCTGACTAGCTGTGCTTTTTCAGCACCACGCTTTTCGACTCTGCTCCCACAAGCCATTTCGGACAGTCAGGCTCACACTGTGGCACACATCTGAGCAGACTGGAAGCTCCATGTATTAATGCACACGGCCCTGTTCTTTGCAGCCAGAAAGAATATGCACATAGATTGTACTTTGATTTAACTCACCAGAACAGATTCTGACCATTCTCTGGTTCAGTACACAGGGGAATATCTTGTTTGAGTCATACTGTTTGGTTCATATTTGAAGATTGTGAATAGTAACTGTCAGTCATCACCCGACCTCTGCATTCATCCTGGCAATGTCTCGACCAGTCACTGCCCAATTACCAACCAACCAGCACTCTCTTCTCACACAGTACACAGTGTTGTTCTCTTCCCCCTGCTTGTTGGAGGTGATGGTAACTTTGTCCAGGTATGGTCCAATGTCCAGCAGTAACACGGTTTTACGTTTTGTAAATGGATTTGGTGTTCGCCTCTCCCTCCCTGTTTATCTTGTCTGAGTTGGAGCTGAATTTGATGATCCACATCACAATAAACACACCAAGAGGGAGGTGACAGTCAGTCATCTGCTTTACCTGCTGTAATTCCAAGCATTGCACTGAGGGAAAAGGAAAGCATTTCATTTTATGTACTATCAATGTTGGTGTGATTCTGTAACATTGTGTGTTAAACTAAGGTTTCCTGAAAGGGGCGAAACCAGAGTTCAAAGTTATATCAAAAGAGGTCCAATTTCTCCCCATCTGGTCTTTGATATAATTTGAGTGATTGTAAATAGCTTATTGATTGTGGATATTTTTGAGAAATGGCCTTTGGCATGTGGCAGTCTCCTACCAATTATTTTATACCAATATCGACCTTGTGTACTGTATATCAAAAATATGTACACAATTCAGATGTTTATATGGCTTCGTTAAAGTAGATATTTCCCTAAAGCAAAAGTACAAAATGTTGTTCCCCTTTCCATTGGTACTACTTGTGAATGTTCTAACGAGAGCAAGACGAAAGGCTTTTGTAAAAAGGGATGGCACGGTGGCTCAGTGGTTAGCACTGCTGTCTCACAGCACCAGGGACCCAGGTTCGATTCCAGCCTTGGGCAACTGTCTGTGTGGACTTTGCACATTTTCCGTGTCTGTGTGGGTTTCCTCCGGGTGCTCTGGTTTTGTCCCACAGTCCAAAGATGTGCCGGTCAGGTGAATTGGCCATGCTAAATTGCCTGTAGTGTTAGGAGTATTAGTCAGGGGGAAATGGGACTGGGTGGGTTACTCTTCGGAGGGTCGGTGTGGACTGGTTGGGTCGAAGGGCCTGTTTCCGCACTGTCGGGAATCTAATCTAAAATGTGTCTATTTTTAGCATTAATCACTCTTCCTAAATTGCTGCATTCTGTATGCTGAAGGTGCTATCATGATGCTGTTTGCTAAAAGTTACAGATTAAATCCTCAGCGATTGTAAGGTAATGGCAATAAACAGAGAAAGTGAGGACTGCAGATGCTGGAGATTGGAGTTGAAGAGTGTGGTGCTGGAAAAGCACAGCCGGTCAGGCAGCATCCGAGGAGCAGGTGAATGAACGTTTCGGGCAAAAGCCCTTCATCAGGAATGAGGCTTGTTAGCCGGGGGGGGGGGGGGAGGGGTGGTGGGGGGGGGGAAGGTTGCTGAGAGTGCAATAGGCAGATGGAGGTGGGGGTAATGGTGAGAGTTCAGAGAGGAGGCTGGAGCCGATGGGTGGGAAGGAAGGTGGACAAGTAAGACAGGTCATGAGGACAGTGCCAAGTTGGAAGGTTGGAACTGGAATAAGGTGGAGGGGAGGGTGAAGAGGTGTGGAAGGAGGGGGTATGAGGAAACTGGTGAAATCCACATTGCAAAATATGTCCAGGTGAGGACCTCTAATTTGCATTTGTGGTCAAAGAGGTCAGTTGTAATGAATAACTTAAAGCAGGAGGAGAATTAGGGAGAAGGTTGCAAAGTCTTTAGCTTCATTGGGCAGCACAGTGGCTCAGTGGTTACCGCTGCTACCTCACAGTGCCAGAGACCTGGGTTCGATTCTCACCTCAGGCAAATATCTGTGTGGAGTTTCATCAACTACACCAGCATTGAATGTTGACTTCACAAAACGTTTACTCGTGTGATAGGGGCAACACTCTTTGATTGTAACTGTTCTGGGAACACTGGACAGATTTGGAACAAGCCATAATGTTCTGAGAAGAAAGAGTAAAGTTGAGATGGGATGAAGGTCAGGTATAATGCAAGAAGCCAAAGTTCTGCTTTCACATTGAGCAAGGGTTGATGAGAGCAGCGGGAAAGGGATTTGGGTCCGTTCCTGAGACAGACAACCATAAAGGATAGCAGGGGCAGCTCAGTGGTTAGCACTGCTGCCTCACAACGCCAGAGTCCCGGATTCGATTCCCGCCTCAGGTGACTGTGAAGAGTTTGCACATTCTCTCCGTGTCTCCTCCCATGCTCCACTTTCCTTCCACGATCCAAAGACATGCACGTTAGGATGAATTGGCCAAGCTAAATTGCCCATGGTGTTCAAGGATGTGTGGGTCAGGGGTAAATATCGAGTAATAGGGGTAACAGAGTGGGTCTGGATGGGTTACTCCTTGGAGGGGCGATATGAACTTGTTGGACCGAAGGGCCTGTTTCCACACTGTATGGATTCTATGAACAAGAGCAGTTTGGCAGATGGTGTCAGTAGTTCAGGGGCAACAAGATTAGATTAGATTCCCTACAGTGTGGAAACAGGCCCTTCGGCCCAACAAGTCCACACCGACCCTCCGAAGAGTAACCCACCCAGTCCCATTTCCCTCTAATTAATGCGCCAAACACTATGGGCAATTCAGCATGGCCAATGCACCTGACCTGCACATCTTTGGATTGTGGAAGGAAACCCACGCAGACACGGGGAGAATATGCAAACTCCACACAGACATTCACCTGAGGTTGGAATCGAAGCTGGGTCCGCGGCGCTAACCACTGAGCCACCGTGCCATCTTCTTTATTAAACATCCCATCCAAAACCACGCCCCCTACCCTTGTAACCCTGCGTTTCCCATGGCTAACCCCACCGACCCTGCACACGATGGGCAATTTAGCACGGGACTGAGGGAAGAGGAAGTGGGTCGCATGGACAAGGTCAGTCCCGACAGTAAATTAAGGAAAATGAGCAAGAACCTGGTGAAACACGTGGTTTCACAGTGCGGATAAGGAGCTCATTTCAACACAGTTTGGCTGTGGACAGGAGGACACCAATAGAAGCAACTGATGAGGCTGTCTCAGTCATAGTGACAAAGGTGATCCATCCACTTGTTGTTGGTGGTGAGGATGGAGGAGACAGTGAGATGAAGTCTCTTCAAAAGTAATGAATGTGTAGTTAGACATATTGAAAAGACTCGACACTCTGTCACCAAAGTTGATATATTTAGCCTTTATCTAGTATATTAACCCCTTTAACAGGGCTGAAGTTCAGTAACATCACCTGACACAGACCTTGATAAACATGGGTCCGTCCTGGATGCGATTCATAGCACAATCCAATCACTGCTGCTCTTTGTGGACTCGCTGGTGTCTCAGCAGGTGGGATGAGGTTGTGAATCCTCTCCAACAGGTGGAGCAGGTGAACGGTCTCTCCCCAGTGTGAACCAGCTGATGTGTCAGGAGGGTGGAAGTCTGAGTAAATCCCTTGCCACACACAGAGCAGACGAACGGTTTCTCGCCGGTGTGAACCCGCTGGTGTACAGTGAGATGAGCTGATCGCCTGAAGCCAGTCCCACAGTGAGAGCACCTGAAGGGTCTCTCCTCAGTGTGAAGACGTTGATGGCAAATCAGGTCCCCGGAACTCTTATAGCCCTTCCCACAGTCTGAGCAGGTGAACGGTCTCTCGTCGGTGTGAACCCGTTGGTGTGCCAGCAGGCTGGATAACTGAGTTAGCCCCTTCCCACAGGTGGAGCAGGTGAATGGTCTCTCCCCAGTGTGACTGCGTCGATGAGTTTCTAGCTTTGATGGGGATCGGTACCCCTTCCCGCAGTCCCCACATTTCCATGGTTTCTCCCCAGTGTGGCTGCATTTATGTCTCGTTAAGCCAGACGACTGGCTGAAGCCTCGTCCACACACAGAACACACGTACGGTTTCTCCCCGCTGTGAACGGCGCTTATTCCTTCCATGCTCAAAATCCGACGGTATGCAGGTTCGACTAAATTGTCCGACTCCATCAGATCCGGATGTGGTGTTTGGTTTCGGTTTCCAAACCACAAATCCTCTCCAACTAACACCGTGTGAAATTGATCTAAAACAGAGTAAATCCAGTGAGCAAGGACCCACAATGCAAAACATATTGCGAAAGCTGAATCTGGTTATTTGTGGGGCCCAAATTAGGAATGCGTGACCACGAAAGGGGAAACGGTGGTTGTAATATGTTTGAACTGCAGAATGCTTCTGATCAGATCCGACACACTGTGCTATTTAATGAGATAAGAACTCGTGATGTTGGAAGTGGTATATTACCATAGCTCGATGAATGGCAAACCAAGCCATGACAGACAGCGTTGGAACATGGGGAAAGTTTTCAGGATGGTAACCGGTAATTAGTAGAGTGCCAGAGGGATCAGTACTAGGGGGGGCCAGAACTATTTTCAATTCACGTTAAGGACTTCAATGAAGAAAGTCAGTGTTCAACAGCCAAGTTTGCAGGTGACACAAAAGTAGTTGGGAAAGTAAGTGCTAAGGCTGACACAAAGAGTCCCAAGTGCAACATAAGCAAGTCAATTTAGTGGACAAAGTCTTGCCATATGCAATATATTGTGGGAAAATGTGAGGTTTTGAAATTTGACAGGAACAATAGAGATGAATGTTACTTCAACAGAGAAAGTCTGCAGAAAGCTGTTTAGGAGGACTCGTTCGTGAATCACAAAAAAAGCTAGCATCTACTTTCAGTGGGTAATAGGGAAGTCAACGGGAGTTGAGCATAAAAGTGTGGAGCTTTTGTTAAAATGATGCAAGGCACTCGTCAAACCACAGTTGGAATACTGTGAAGAGTTTGGTGCCTCTTTTCTCAGGCAAGATATACTGGCAATGGAGGTCATCAAAGGAAGGTTCGCTCGGCTGATTCTGGGTTTGGAGGAACTGAGGACTGCTGATGCTGGAGACTAGAGTCGACAGCGTGGTGCTGGAAAAGCACAGCAGGGTCAGGCAGCATCAGAGGAGCAGGAGAATTGATGTTTCGGGAAAAAGCCCTTCCTGATGAATGGCTTTTGCCCAAGATGTTGATTCTCCTGCTCCTCGGATGCTGCCTGACCTGCTGTGCTTTTCCAGCACCACACTCTCGACCAGGTATGGAGGGTCTATCTTACAACAAGAGGTTGAGTAAATTGGCCCCGTATTCACTGGATTATCAACAAATGATGGGCAACCTTATTGACAGCTACGAGATTCTTAGGGGACTTGACAGGTTAGACATGGCAGAAAAAATAGAGTTGAGGATTATCAGATAGGACATGATCACATTGATACCTGAAGCAGAACAGACGGGCTACAGATGAACATCTACTCCTACATCTTATGATTGCAAAACAGACAAATGGTTCACTGATGTTCTTCAGCGGGGGGAGCCTACAAACCACTCTCTGCCTACACAATGCAACAGGAGGTGACAGCGATAGAGAGGGCAGACAGTGAAGGAAAAAGATTTTGTGTGTGTCTAAATAAACATTGACAGTACCTCCACAAACTTCAAACTCCAACACCTAGAAGGACTGGTATAGCAGGTATCTATGAACACCATCAACTTCCAGTCACACACTGTCCTGACCTGTCTAACATCAGGCACTGGGGGAGCAGAAATTTCTTCCTTTTAAATATTTGCAAAGATTGCAGCCATTCTTCCCCACTCCCTGTTACAAACTCCATTCATTCCATCTCTCTCCCGATAACTGTCTGAAGCTGAACCAGACTGTTCACAGTGGAGAATATTTTGCCCCAAGTTGAGCTTCTAACCATCTATCTCCATTATCAGCTCAGTGGTTAGCACTGCTGCCTCACAGCACCAGGGTCCCAGGTTCGATTCCCGCCTTGGGCGACTGTCTGTGTGGAGTTTGTACATTCTCCCCGTGTCCACATGGGTTTCCTCCGGGTGCTCCGGTTTCCTCCCACAGTCCAAAGATGTGCAGGCATGGGGTGAATTGGCCATGCTAAATCGCCCAGAGTTAGGTGCATTAGTCAGAGGGAAATGGAACTGGATGGGTTACACTTCAGAGGGTCGATGTGGACTTGTTGGGCCACACTGTAGGTAGTCTAATCTAAGATTGCCCAATTCCACTTCAGTGACATCACCTGACTTCCCCCGTGTCTCACCTCATCTGCTGTGATACTCTTGAGTCCCTTGATATCTCTCGATGTATCTATCCTAATATACAGCCGGCCAGCTATTAATCACTCCACTATAAGTCTTGTTCCCTCTGTTGTCAAGGCCACGAGTTCTGAATTCTTCACGTCAAACCTCCCTATTTCTCTACCTCACTTTCCCCCTTTAAAACGTTCCTTCATACCTTGTTATAATACTAAATGTTTGGTCACTTGCCCTAACTATGTGGCCCGGTGTCGTACATTGCCATCTAACGTTTTTGTGAACTGCCTTGAAACATTATAGAGTCATAGAGCTTTACAGTGCGGAATTCGGCCTAACTTGTCTATGCTGCCCACTTTTCACAATTCATCCAATCCCCTTCACCTTCATTTGGTCCATATCCCTCCATTCCTACTCCATCATGTACCTGTCCAAATATCTCTGACATGTGGAAATTTATTTGCCTACACCACCACTTCTGAGCCCATTCCAGACAATCACCATCTTCTGTGTGGAAAAAAAAATGCCCCTCTGGACCCTTTTGTATCTCCTCCTCTCAACTTAAACCTATGCCCTCCCTTGGGAAAAAGCTGTTGGCTGAGCACTTCATCTATGCCTCGAATAATTTTATAGACCTCAATAAAGTCGCCTCTTTGTCTCCTCGCTCCAGGGAAAGTAGTCCCAGCCTATCCAGCTTCTCATATAAATCAAACCCTCCAGTTCAGGTCGCATCCTCGTACATCTGTTCTGCACTCTTTCTCGTTTAATAATATCTTTCCTATAGTAGGGTGATCTAGCTCCTTGAAATTGGAGTCACAGGTAGATAGGATAGTGAAGACGGTGTTTGGTATGCTTTCCTTTATTGGTCAGAGTATTGAGTACAGGAGTTGGGAGGTCATGTTGCGGCTCTACAGGACATTGGTTAGGCCACTTTTGGAATATTGCGTGCAATTCTGGTCTCCTTCCTATCGGAAAGATGTTGTGAAACTTGAAAGGGTTCAGAAAAGATTCACAAGGATGTTTCCAGGGTTGGAGGATTTGAGCTATGGGGAGAGGCTGAATAGGCTGGGCTGTTTTCCCTGGAGCTTCGGAGGCTGAGGGGTGACCTTATAGAGGTTTATAAAATTATGAGGGGCATGGATAGGATAAATAGGCAAAGTCTTTTCCCTGGGGTCAGGGAGTCCAGAACTAGAGGGCATAGGTTTAGGGTGAGAGGGGAAAGATATAAAAGAGACCTAAGGGG
Source organism: Chiloscyllium plagiosum (assembly GCF_037043375.1). NCBI lineage: Eukaryota > Metazoa > Chordata > Chondrichthyes > Orectolobiformes > Hemiscylliidae > Chiloscyllium > Chiloscyllium plagiosum. Next base: position 27,077,376 of record NW_028270165.1, read on the forward strand.
CAACTTTTTGATGCACAGGGTGGTGCGTGTATGGAATGAGCTGCCAGAGGATGTGGTGGAAGTTGGTACAATTGCAACTTTTAAGAGGCATTTGGATGGGTATATGAATAGGAAGGGTGTGGAGGGATATGGGCCGTGTGCTGGCAGGTGGGACTAGATTGGGTTGGGATATCTGGTCAGCATGGACTGAAGGGTCTGTTTCCGTACTGTACATCTCTATGACTCTATGACCAGAACTGCACACAGAACTCCAAAACGTGACCTTACCAACCTCTTGCACAGCTGCAACAAGACGTCCCAACTCCGATACTCAATGCTCTGCCCAATGAAAGCACGCATGCTGAAGGCCTTCTCCAGCATCCTGTCTACCTGTGACTCCACTTAAAGGAACTATGAGCATGTACCCCTAGATCTCTTTGTTCCATGACATTCCCCAGGGCTGGCCATTGACTGTCCAAGTCCTGCCCTGGTTTGATCTACCAAAATGCAATATAATGTATTATCGAAATTAAATTCCATCTGCCATTCCTCAACCCACTTGCCCAATTGACCAAGATCTCATTATATTCCCAGATAACCTTCTGCACGATCACTATACCACCGATCTTAGTGTCATCCACCAACGTACTAACCATACCCCCTAAATTCACATCTAAATCATTTGTATAAATTACGAAGAACAGTGGATGCAGCTGGTCACAGGTCTCCAGTTTGAAAGACAACCCTCTACCACCACCTTCTGTCTTCGAGCTTCAACCCAATTTTGTATCCAAATGGCCAGCTCTGCTAGAATCCTGAGATTTAACCGTAGTCAACAACACACCAAGCAATTCCCCGTCAAGCACCTTGTTAACGCCCATATAGACAATGTTCTACCGCACTACCATCATCTACTGTCTTGGTCATCCACTAAAAAAAAATCTCCATCAAATTTGTGAGAAACAATTTCCTACACACAAAGCAATGGTGACGATCCCAAATGAGTCCTTGCCTCTCCAAATGTCTGCAGATCATGTCTCTCAGAAACCCTTCTCACAACGTAGCCACCACTACATTAGGCTCACCGGTGTAGTTCTCGCTGCAGCCTATCTTAAACAATAGCACAACATTAGCCAACCTCCAATCTTTGGGCACTTCACCCATGTTACAAATATCTCCATCATGGACTCCGCAACTTCATCCCTACCCTTCCTCGAAGTCCTGGGATACACTTCATCAGGTCCCAAGGAGTTGGCTACCTTGAATTTTTGTTGGTTTTGAACATGTGACATTTGGACATTTCTAAATCATCAACTTATGAATAATTCGGCATCTCTTATCTATCAGCATGAGAGGAAGATACAGCACACTGGACAAAAAAACTTTGGAAGGAGTAACAGGAATGCAAAGTACTGGGCTAATGCTAAGATTCTTGGTAGTGTAGATTAACAGAGAAATCTCGGTGTCCAGGTATAGATCACTGAAAGGTGCCACCCAGGTTGATAGGGCTGTTAAGAAGGAATACGGTGTGTTAACTTTTATTGATAGAGGGATTGAGTTTCGGAGCCATGAGGTCATGCTGCAGCTGTACAAAACTCTGGTGCGGCCACACTTGGAATATTGTGTACAGTTCTGGTTACTGCATTATAGGAAGGATGTGAAAGCTTTGGAAAGGGTTCAGAGGAGATTTACTAGGATGTTGCCTGGTATGGAGGGAAGGTCTTACGGGGAAAGGCTGAGGGACTTGAGGCTGTTTTCGTTAGAAAGAAGGTTGAGAGGTGACCTCTTTGAGACATACAAGGTAATCAGAGGGTTAGATAGGGTGGACAGGGAGAGCCTTTTTCCTTAGATGGTGATGGCTAGCATGAGGGGTCACAGCTTTAAATGGAGAGGTGATAGACATAGGACAGATATTAGAGGTAGTTCTTTACTCAGAGAGTAGTCGGGGCGTGGAACATGCTGCCTGCAACATTAGTAGACTCGCCAACTTTGAGGGCATTTAAATGGTCATTGGATAGACATATGGACGAGAATGGAATAGTGTAGGTTAGATGGGCTTCAGATTGGTTCCACAGGTCGGTGCAACATCGAGGGTCAAAGGGCCTGTACTGCGCTGGAATGTTCTATGTTCTAAAACAATGAGTGGTTTGGATTGATTCGGCAGGGAGAAACTGTTCTGATTTGTAAAAGGATCAACAACAGATTTAAAGTGATTTGCATATCTGATGCCAAAATAAAGATAGCGTAGAATTTGATTATTAATTTAAGTAGTAGAAGAGAAATGGACTATAGTGTAGGAAAGAAGCATTTCCTGACTGTGCAAGATCATATTGGAAGATGATCTCTGTTATCTGTAAGAATAATAGGGTAGTTCTGTTAGGGGATTTTAACTTTCCAAACATCGACTGGGACTGCCATAGTGTTAAGAGTTTAGACAGAGAGGAATTTGTTAAATGTGTACAAGAAACTTTTCTGATTCAGTACGTGGATGCACCTATTGGAAAAGATGCAAAACTTGACCTACTCTTGGGGAATAAGGCAGGGCAGGTGACTGACGTGTCAGTGGGGGAGCACTTTGGGGCCAGTGACCAGAATTCTATTAGTTGTAACATAGTGATGGAAAAGGATAGACCAGATCTAAAAGTTAAAATTCTAAACTGGAGAATGGCCAATTTTGACGGTATTAGGCAAGAACTATAGAGTTATAGGGTAGCCAGGAAGGACCTGAATAGAGAGCTAAGAGCAGCAAGGAGGGGACATGAAAGGTCCTTAGTCGGTAGGATTAGGGAAAACCCTAAGGCTTTCTATAGGTATGTTAGGAATAAAAGAATGACTAGGGTAAGAATAGGTCCAGTCAAGGATAGTAGTGGGAAGTTGCGTGTGGAGGCGGAAGAGATTGGGGAGACACTGAATGAATACTTTTCTTCAGTATTTACTCAGGAACAGGGCATTGTCGTCGATGTGAATACTGAGTCACAAATAAGTAGAATGGATGGCTTTGCCGTATGTAGAGAAGAGGTGTTGGAAATCCTGGAAAAGGTGAAAATAGATAAGTCCCCTGGGCCTGATGGCATTTATCCTAGGATTCTCTGGGAAGCAAGGGAGGAGATTGCAGAGCCATTGGCCTTGATTTTTATGTCCTCTTTGTCTACAGGAGTAGTGCCAGAAGACTGGAGGATAGCAAATGTGGTTCCCTTGTTCAAAAAGGGGAGTAGGGATAACCCTAGTAACTATAGGCCGGTGAGTCTCACTTCTGTTGTGGGCAAAGTCTTAGAGAGAATTGTAAGGGATAGGATTTATGCACATCTGGATAGGAATAATGTGATCAAGGATAGTCAGCATGGTTTTGTGAAGGGCAGGTCGTGCCTCACAAACCTTATTGAATTCTTTGAAAAGGTGACGAAGGAGGTTGATGAGGGGAAAGCGGTAGATGTGGTATATATGGATTTTAGTAAGGCGTTTGATAAGGTTCCCCATGGTAGGCTACTGCAGAAAATACGGAGATATGGCATTGAGGGTGAGTTGGAGGTTTGGATTAGGAATTGGCTGGATGGAAGAAGACAGAGGGTAGTAGTTGATGGCAAAGTTTCTTCATGGAGTGCCGTCACTAGCGGTGTTCCGCAAGGATCTGTTTTGGGACCATTGCTGTTTGTCATTTTTATAAATGACCTGGAAGAGGGGTTAGAAGGTTGGGTGAGCAAGTTTGCGGATGATACGAAAGTCGGAGGAGTTGTTGACAGTGAGGAAGGATGTGGCAGGTTACAGCAGGATATAGAGAAGCTGCAGAGCTGGGCAGAAAGGTGGCAAATGGAATTCAATGTAGCTAAGTGTGAGGTGATTCACTTTGGGAAGAATAACAAAAAGATGGGGTACTGGGCTAATGGTCGGATACTTGGTAGTGTGGATGAGCAGAGGGATCTTGGTGTCCATGTACACAGATCTCTGAAAGTTGCCACCCAGGTAAATAGTGCGGTGAGGAAGGCATATGGCGTACTGGCTTTTATTGGTAGAGGAATTGAGTTCCGGAGTCCTGAGGTCATGATGCAGTTGTATAAGGCTCTGGTGCGGCCGCATCTGGAATATTGTGTGCAGTTTTGGTCGCCATACTATAGGAAGGATGTGGAGGCACTGGAATGGGTGCAGAGGAGGTTTACCAGGATGTTGCCTGGTATGGAAGGAAGATCGTATGAGGAAAGACTGAGGCACTTGGGGCTGTTTTCATTAGAGAAAAGAAGGTTTAGGGGTGACTTGATTGAGGTGTACAAGATGATTAGGGGGTTAGATAGGGTTGACAGCGTGAACCTTTTCCCGCGTATGGAGTCGGGTATTACAAGGGGGCATAGCTTTAAATTAAGGGGGGGTAGATATAGGACTGAAGTTAGGGGTAGGTTCTTTACTCAGCGAGTCGTAAGTTCATGGAATGCCCTGCCAGTAGCAGTGGTGGACTCTCCCTCTTTATGGGCATTTAAGCGGGCATTGGATAGGTATATGGAGGATAGTGGGTTAGTATAGGTTAGGTGGGCTTGGATCGGTGCAACATCGAGGGCCAAAGGGCCTGTACTGCGCTGTATTCTTCTATGTTCTATGTTCTATGTTCTATCTATGTTCTATGTTCTATATTAACTTTCAAAAGCTGATTGGGGGCAAATGTTCGCAGGTAAAGGGACGGCTGGAAAATGGGAAGCCTTCAGGAATGAGTGTCCAGAGAAAGTATATTCCTGTTAGGGTGACAGGAAAGGCACGTAGTTATAGGGAATGCTGGATGCCTAAAGAAATTGAGGGTTTGGTTAAGAAAAAGACGGAAGCATATGTAAGGTATAGACAGGATAGATCGAGTGAATCCTTATAAGAGTATATAAAGGCAGTAGGATCATACTTGAGAGGGAAATCAGGAGGGCAAAAAGGAGACATGAGATAGTTTTGGCAAATAGAGTTAAGGAGAATCCAAAGGGTTTTTACAAATACATTAAGGACAAAATGGTAACTAGGAAGAGAATAGGGCCCCTCAAAGATCAGCAAGGCAGCCTTTGTGTGGAGCCGCAGAAAATGGGGGAGATACTAAACGGGTATATTGCATCAGTATTTGTTGTGCAAAAGGACATGTAAGATATAGAATGTGAGGAAATAGATGGTTCCATCTTGAAAAATGTCCATATTACAGAGGAGGAAGTGCTGGATGTCTTGAAATGCATAAAAGTGGTAAATCTGGGAAATCTCCAGGACCTGATCAGGTGTACCCTAGAACTCTGTTAGTCTCACTAACTTGATTGAGTTTTTTGAAGAAGTAACAAAGATAACTGATGAGGGCAGAGCGGTAGATGTGATCTATTTGGACTTCAGTAAGGCATTCGACAAGGTTCCCCATGGGAGACTGATTAGCAAGGTTAGATCTCACAGAATACAGGGAGAACTAGCCATTTGGATACAGAACTGGCTCAAAGGTAGAAGACAGAGGGTGGTGGTGGAGGGTTTATTTTTCAGACTGGAGGCCTGTGACCAGTGGAGTGCCACAAGGATCGGTGCTGGGTCCTCTACTTTGTGTCATTTATATAAATGATTTGGATGAGAGCATAAGAGGTAAAGTTAGTAAGTTTGCAGATGACACCAAAATTGGAGATGTAGTGGACAGCGAAGGTGGTAACCTCTGATCACAACAGGGTCTTGATCAGATGAGCCAATGGGCTGAGATCTGGCAGATGGAGTTTAATTCAGATAAAGGCGAGGTGCTGCATTTTGGGAAAGCAAATCTTAGCAGGACTTATACACTTAATGGTAAGGTCCAGGGGAGTGTTGCTGAACAAACAGACCTTGGAGTGCAGGTTCATAGCTCCTTGAAAGTGGAGGCGCAGGTAAATAGGTATGCTTTCCTTTATTGGTCAAGAGTATTGAGTACAGGAGTTGGGAGGTCATGTTGCAGCTGTACAGGACATTGGTTAGGCCACTGTTGGAATATTGCATGCAATTCTGGTCTCCTACCTATTGGAAAGACGTTGTAAAACTTGAAAGGGTTCAGAAAAGATTTACAAGAATGTTGCCAGGTTTCGAGGATTTGAGCTACAGGGAGAGGCTGAATAGGCTGGGGCTGTTTTCCCTGGAGCGTCGGAGGCTGAAGGGTGACCTTATAGAGGTTTACAAAATCATGGGGGGCATGGATAGGATAAACAGGCAGTCTTTTCCCTGAGGTGAGGGAGTCCAGAACTAGAGGGCGTGGGTTTAGGGTGAGAAGGGTAACTCACAGATTATAGTCCAACAGGTTTATTTGAAACAAATTTGAGCTACAGGGAGAGGCTGAATAGGCTGGGGGCTGTTTTCCCTGGAGCGTTGGAGGCTGAGGGATGACCTTACAGATGTTTACAAAATCATGAGGAGTGTGGATAGGGTAAATCGACAAAATCTTTTCCCTGGGGTAAGGGAAGTCCAGAACTAGAGGGCATAGGTTTAGGGTGAGAAGGGAAAGATATAAAAGTGACCTAAGGGGCAACTTTTTCAAGCAGAGGGTGGTATGTGTATGGAATGAGCTGCCAGAGGAAGTGGTGAAGGCTGGTACAATTGCAACATTTGAAAGGTATCTGGATGGGTATATGAATAGGGAGGGTTTGGAGGGATATGGGCCGGGTGCTGGCAGGTTGGACTAGATTGGGTTGGGATATCTGGTCGGCATGGACCGTCTGTTTCCGTGCTGTACTGTCGCTATGACTCTATGAGCTGGCAAGACATGGCCTGAGAGTAGGCAACAATGGATGCCTCCCTTAGACACTGTCAGCCGAAGTCACAGTGAAATACTAAAGAGAGATGAAATACATGCATTACTAGAGACAGAGGAAGTTAATTCAATGGCTGTAAGATGATCGGGGAGGAGGCACACGTCAACGGAGAGTCATGGGTTCAGATCGAGAGTGAAGGAACAACTTCAACCCTTCAGCCACAGAACAGGAGCACAGGTAAATGGGAGGAACCTCAAAGTGATGATGAATGCTCATAAACATTCATCACATAAATAATCCCACAGTATTCAATATTAAAATCTCCTGCTGGGGCCTGCAGTTGGAAAGATATCAGAAACACCGAAATCAGAGAAAAATCTTCCCGTTGAGGAAATCCGCACTAGTGGGTGATGTCACTGTGCAACTGTGACTGCGTGATGACATCACACACAGGGTCTGCCCAAATCAGGACTCACCGCACACCGTGTGGGATTGGAGGGTCACAGAGATGGGGCAAAGCAGGTTTGCCACAAAAGTTCATGAAATGAGGGATTTCAGTTGCAGATTAACACACTAGTTTTTTTTAAGATTCTATGCAGCGGGGAAACGGGCCCTTTGGCCCAACAACTCCACACCGACCCTCTGAAGAGCAACCCACCCAGAACCATTCCCCTACATTTGCCCCGACTAATGCACCTAACACTACGGGCAATTTAGCATGGCCAATTCACCTAACCTGCACATCTTTGGACTGTGGGAGGAAACCGGAGCACCCGGAGGAAACCCACGCAGACACGGATAGTCGCCCCGAGGCGGGAATTGAACCAGAGTCCTTGGCGCTGTGAGGCAGCAGTGCTAACCACTGAGCCACCACGACGCCCCCAACTTTGAAAAAGTTATTCCTGTTGGTTGGTCATAATAAAACAGGAAGGGGCACGGATTGAAAATTCTAGGAAACAGCCACAGGGAAGACATGAGGAAAAGTTTTATGCAGCACTTGCTTATGACCAGGAATTCAACACTTACTTGCAAAGGCCGACGGTGGAATCGCTTGCTTCCTGTCAGGTTTTTATGAGATGCTTAGTTTCTGGTTCTTGTACGCAAAACCTCATGTAATATCCTGTGAAGGAATTTTGCAACATTCATCACTGTCAGTCCAGATTAAAAAAATCAGAAAAGACAATCATTTCGTCTGGTTCGAATTTGTTGTTATTAAGTCTCCCCCCTCCTAATTCCCAATCAAAGAATGCTCCCCGTTGTTGTTGGAAATTACTTGATTCAAGCAATAACATCGAGTCACAATACAGTAGAACCCCACTTAACTGAATATCAATTATCCGAATTTTGGATTATCCAAACGAGACATAAAAACGGGACATAAAAGAAGTAAGTGAATTCGGATTACCTGCACTGAAGAACATGTGAAAACGCTGGCAAAACGAAGAACACAAGCACCTCAAGCAACAGCGACTGGACTTTTATTTACGTAAGGGTTAGTTACACAGCCCTTTGTAAGAGTACGTGCTTTATTCCCGTCACTTTACCGGGCTGTTCATAGAAAAATGGTAGAGGAAGTAAATGCATGTGCGAGGTGGTGCTTCTGTCTCCCTAAGTTCAGCGGAAACTCACAAATCCTCTCATGATTGTAGAAGCTGTTCGGGATCTTGTTTAATGCTGGAATGTCATATATTTATGTGATGGGCAAGGGTTTAGTCCTTCTCAGTTTAACCTGCAATTTGCAGAATGCAAACATCAGTTTGTTTAAATAGCAGACTCATCAAAATTGTAGATTTAAATAAACTCTCCGGCCGAGCACAGTGTTGGATCAGCGTGGCTTCATTTGTTTGAGGTCAAATCAGTTATCTGAATAATTAATTATCAGAAAGAAACACCGCCCGCCCATATCGATTGGGATAATCGAGGTTCCTCTGTTGTGAGCGCTTTGTGATTTTTAACTTTGTACAACCCAGTCCAACACCAGCGTCTCCAAGTCATGACCTCTGTAGTGAGTTTCTGCCCTGGTCTCCATGAGCCTGAACAGGACCACAGACCTTAAGGCATATGGGTGCAGGACGCCACCCTCTTTGCTTTTGTAATGCACTTCTGCTTCATCAGTAAGAGGTCACGTGTGAAAGGCTGATGCAGCCTGATGGACAAGTTGCCTCCATTCTGAACAATGGGCAGCAAGCGCCGCCCACTCGTTCCCTCTACAACGATGGCTGCCGCGCATGCGCCCTCGCTGAAGATGCTCTTCCCCAACAAAATATGGCGGCCGCGCATGCGCCCTCGCTGACGACGGCTGTTCCCTCACCAAAGATGGCGGGCGCCCGCTCGGAGGCCTAGACGTCGCCAAAGCCTCCGGTTAACTGTCGGCCTTCAACTCCGCGTGCACAAGGAAACAGAAACCCGCTCTGTTGTGCTCGCGTCGTGCAGGGGATACCCACGAAGCCTCCCCAACCCCCCCTCCCCCGACGCCGGACCCATCCGTCCCGCAGCGCCGCCTCATTCTCACCGAAAACGAATAAATGTCCGTCCGTCCGTCCGCCGCGAGGAGCGGTTCCCGCGCATGCGCCGTACCGGTGGGCTACTACGCCTGCGCAGTGCTCTCCAGCTGGTGGACAAGGGTCCTTCACCGCGGGGCATGCTGGGGCTTCAGTTCAGAATGGCCAAGGCAGCGCCGCCCACAAATAACAACAACACCAACAGAACATTATATAAAAAAAATACTTATATGGAGCAGGAGGAGGCCCCCTGGCCCTTCAAGCCTGCTCCGCCGCTCTACACGATCACGGCTGATCTTTTCCTGGCCTCAGCTCCGCTCACCCGCTCTCTCACCATAACCCCAAATTCCTTGACTGTTCCAAACAAAGTCTATGTTCGCCTTTGAAGCATCTATTGAAGTTGCATCAACTACTTCACTGGGCAGGGGATCCCATAGATTCACAACCCTGTGGGTGAATGAGTTCCTTCTCAATTCAGTCCGAAATCTGCTCCCCCTAATTTTGGGGCTGTGCCCCCTTGTCCTCGTTTCACCCACCAGTGGAAACATTCTCCCTCCATCTATCTTATTTACTCCCTTTATAATTTCATATGTTTCTTTAAGATCCCCCCTCATTCTTCTAAATTCTAATGAATGTAATCCCAGTCTACCCTCGTAAGACAACCCCCTCATATTAGATTAGATTACCTACTGTGGGATATAGGTAAATTAATGTTTCTTCTGCAGATCTGAAATTCTGCAATTATAATTTCTGATACAGAGTACATGAGCTCACATCAGTGTGTAATTGTTTTAGCCAAGAGCTGACTCAACAAGAATGGAAACTATGCAAAGGAAATATATAATTGTTTTCATATCAGTTAAAAATGGTATGTTAGCATGAAACGTGTTTGCAAAACAATGGTAGATGTATGGGCAAATAGATAAGAAGTTGTAAGGGGATGACCTCGGCTTGTATAACAGTAGGTAAAAATATCTGTTCGTGGATGCGGATCATTAGCTGTCTTCCTGTTTGTCCTATACATAAACCAACAGCCCCACACTCAGACAACAACTCACCAGAACGAAGGACCCGATACCCAGCATGAGCAAAACTAATGTAGTGTACAAAATCCCATGTAAGGACTGCAAAAAACACTATATAGGACAAACAGGAAGACAGCTAACGATCCGCATCCACAAACATCAACTAGCCACGAAACGACACGACCAGCTATCCCTAGTAGCCACACACGCAGACGACAAGCAACATGAATTCGACTGGGACAACACTACCATTATAGGGCAAGCCAAACAAAGAACAGCCATGGAATTCCTAGAAGCATGGCACTCATCCACAAACTCCATCAACAAACACATCGACCTGGACCCAATATACCGGCCACTACAGCGGATAGCTGAAACTGACAACCGGAAGCGGCAGGGACAGGCCACTATAAATGCCAGAGGAAACACCACAGAAGCGCTTCACAGGAGGCTCCCAAGCACTGAGGATGTCACGTAGACAGGGGACGAAACGTTTGCAACAAAAACTTCCAGCTCGGCGAACAGAACCACAGGAAAGAATATGCCTAACAATGACCTGCAGTGGGATGATGTCAAACGACCTTATGAGGCCAGAGTTAAGCATTCTATCACGGACAAGGCCGGATAAGCAGGGGTGGTGGGATCAGTCTTAGGGAAGTGAATGATGTAAATGGGGGGGGGGGGGGGGGGAACAATGAAATAAGAAAAAATATGTAGGGACCCAAATTATATAAAATTCGAGAGTTTGTTGAACTTGGTGTGTTTTTGTCCCTGCCTTGTGGACATTACACCCACTTGCAAGTGTAAAATAAAGGACACTGCTGATTCAGATTTTCATCTCGGACTGCAATTATTGAAGTGAGTGAGCCTTGTTTCTCACAATTGGGGGCTGTCCGGGATTTTCTTCCATCGCCGGGGGGAGTGGCTGGCCTTGGACACTGGGAAGACGCATCCCATTCCCCATTGAGGAGCAGTCTCGTGTCCCGGTTTGTTCTGCTCCCTTGGGCGACTGGTACGGATCCTATAAGAGAGACATCTGAATCAGATAGTGATAGGAGCTCAATAGAACATGGTGGGTGGCACGGTGGCACAGTGGTTAGCACTGCTGCCTCACAGCGCCGGAGACCCGGGTTCAATTCCCGCCTCAGGCGACTGTGTGGAGTTTGCACGTTCTCCCCGTGTCTGCGTGGGTTTCCTCCAGGTGCTCCGGTTTCCTCCCACAATCACAAAGATGTGCGGGTCAGGTGAATTGGCCATGATAAATTGCCCGTAGTGTTAGGTAAGGGGTAAATGTAGGGGTATAGGTGGGTTGCGCTACGGCAGGTCGGTGTGGACTTGTTGGGCCGAAGGACCTGTTTCCACACTGTAATGTAATCTAATCTAATCTAAAACAAAATACGGCGACAAGGGGCCAGGCAACTCTGTGCACAGACCAAGGTAAGAAACCTGACTTTTAAGTATTGCCTTGGTGGCCGGGAAAAGAGGTATTTAATCACTGAGGGACTGGCGAGGGCCCCACGAAATGGGGGGGTAGGCAGAGTAGCTGTCACGGAGTGAAGGAAGAAGAAAAAGTCCCTGGTAACATTCCTCCTGAAAGTCCGTTGGGGAGGATGTTGCGGGAATGGACAAGTAATACTTGTACAAGGACAAAAGTTAAAAAGACAATGATTAAATATTGTTGTTTAGTATGGACCAAAGAACCAATCCTTCGTCCGGCTGTCTTCTGGCCAAAGTATGGTTCGGACGAGGATTGGGTATGTCAGTATTTAGGGTTGTGAATGGAAAACAACCTTTTAGTAAAGAGGAGGCGGACTATGCGTCCTGTTGGAAGGGCAGTTTGGGAATGATGGTAGTAAAGACAAAGGATTCTTCCTCTGCCCCACCCAGTCCCTGGGATCCTCTTAACTGTTTGCCCCCCCCCCCCCCCCGTACCATAAAATCAGGTTAGGTGAACATGGGGGAGGAGGAGAGACAGACAGACAGGGACAGGGAACAGATGATTCACCAGAGGAGGACAAAGGGGCGGTGGACGGGGATGTTGTTGTTCCTGACCCTCAATCCTCAGCAAAAGAAAGGGAAGCTACAGTAGATGTAGAGGAGGCTTCCGGAGAATCTAAATCAAAGTCTAAGGGGGGAAAACAAAAGAAAAAGGGGAAGAATTTAACGTCTTATCCCCTTCGGGAGGTACCCATAGGGGACAAAGAGATTGGGTTTGTAAGTGCCCCCCTCACCAGTGGGGAGGTCAGAACATTTAAGAAGGAAATGAAGATCCTGGTTGAGGATCCGGTGGGGTGGTCTGAACAAATTGATCCATTTTTGGGGCCCAGTCTGTATACCTGGGCTGAGTTAATGTCTATTTTGAATATACTATTTACTGGGGAAGAAAGGGGACTTATATGAGGAGCTGCCATTAAAATATGGGACAGGGAACACCCGATTGGAGATGGGGATGCTGGACAGGGAGAGGTGAAGTTTCCCCTCAAAGACCCCCAGTGGGAAAACCAAAACCCGGAGCATAGAGAAGAAATGAGGGAATTGAAAGACCTGATTCTAAAAGGAATAAGAGAGGCAGTTCCGAAGTCGCAGAATTTGACTAAAGCCTTTGAAGTTAGACAGGAGAAAGATGAGACTCCTTCAGCTTTCTTGCAAAGATTAAGGGACTCAATGCGGAAATATTCCGGAATGAACCCTGAGGACCCAGTGGCACAGGGTCTTTTGAAAGTACATTTTGTGACAAAGGCATGGCCAGACATACAGAGAAAGATATAGAAGATAGAAGGGTGGAGTGAAAAACCATTAGATGAATTGTTGAGAGAGGCACAGAAAGTATTTGTAAAGAGGGAGGATGAGAGACAAAAACAGAAGGTGAAAATGATGGTAGCAACGGTTGATGAGGTAGTTAAGAAAAGAATGAAACCAATAGTGAGCAACCGGAGTGGCGAGTGGCAGCATGTAGGACAGAGAGGGAGAGGGAGAGGGAGAGGGAGAGGACAAGGGGGAACATTTGATACAGGGTTTGAGCGACAGGGGCAGAGATGGAAGTCTCTACAGGCAGGATGCTATTATTGTGGGAAGATAGGGCATTTTAAGCGGGAGTGTCCTGATCTACAAAGGGAAGAAAGGGCAATTCCGCTTATGAATTATGATGAAGAATAGGGGTGTCAGGGGTTCCTGCCCTTGGGGGCCCACCAGGAACCCTTGATAAACTTGAAGGTGGGACCCTGTAGGGAAGAGGTAGTCTTCCTAGTAGATACGGGGGCAGCACGGTCATCGCTGAATTTTAAGCCAAAGAAAGCAGGAATGTCAACACAGTCAAATACTGTTTCGGGGGTAAAAGGGGAAGGATTTACTGTTCCAGTATTTGAACCTATGATGATAGAAGGTCCTAAGGATAGGGTCACAGGGGAACTGCTGTATATCCCTGATATAGGAAATAACTTACTAGGGAGAGATTTAATTATCCTCTTAGGACTGGAGATTGGAATTCAGGAAAAAGAATTAGTTGTACAACTGGCAATGTTGACAGAGGATGTGGAGAGAGAGATAGACCCTATTGTATGGGCTAGAGAAGGGAATCGTGGAAAACTACAGATCCCTCCCCTTTTAATAAATTTAAAACGGAAAGGGGACGTTGTCTGTGAACGACAATATCCTATTTCCATAGAAGGTAAACGAGGACTGCAGCCAGTAATTGAGGGACTGATTAGAGATGGACTGTTGGAGCCATGTATGTCTCCTTATAATACCCCAATTCTACCAGTACGGAAATCTGATGGAACTTATCAATTGGTGCAGGATTTGAGAACATTAAATCGAATAGTACAAATCAGGCACCCAGTGGTGCCAAACCCCGACACATTATTAAGTAAGATCCCTCATGACCACAAATGGTTTAGTGTGATAGATTTAAAGGATGCCTTTTGGGCTTGTCCCTTGGCGGAGGAAAGTAGGAATTTGTTTGCCTTTGAATGTGAAGACCCTAAGACAGGACGGAAAAAGCAATACCAGTAGACTGTGCTCCCCCAGGGGCTTACGGAATCCCCGAATTTATTTGGACAGATGTTAGAACAAATATTGGAGAAATTTAGCAGCCCCAAGGGGACTACCCTGTTGCAGTATGTAGACGACCTCTTAGTATCAGGAATAAGAAGAGAAAGAGTAGTAGAAGCTACTAACAAATTATTGAATTTTCTGGGCCAGCAGGGTCTGCGAGTATCTAAACACAAATTACAATATGTGGAGCAGGAAGTAAAATACTTGGGACATTTAGTGAGTGAGGGCAAGTGAAAGATAAGCCCAGAATGGATAGAGGGAATAGTGGGGATGCCACTGCCCAGCAGTAAACGGGAGTTATGCAAATTTTTGGGTCTAACGGGATATTGCAGATTGTGGATAGATTCCTATGCTCAGAAGACTAGGAAATTGTATCTCAAACTATTAGAGGGGGAGCTAAAATGTCTAAGTTGGGATGATGAGGAAAAAGAACTAGTTGAGAAACTCAAAAGAGATCTGATTCATGCCCCCGTGTTAGCCTTACCTTCCCTAGATAAACCTTTCCACCTCTTTGCTACCGTAGATAAGGGAGCGGCTTTAGGAGTATTAACCCAGAGGTGGGGAGGGATGAAACAGCCAGTAGCATATCTTTCAAAGCTATTGGATCCAGTATCCCGAGGGTGGCCTGAGTGTGCGCAGGCTGTGGGTGCCACTGCACTGTTGGTGGAGGAAAGCAGAAAGCTTACATTTGGGGGAGCCCTAATAGTAAGCACCCCACACCAAGTGAGAACGATCCTAAACCAAAAAGCTGGGCGATGGTTGACAGATTCGCGGATTCTGAAATATGAGGCGATATTAATAGAAAAAGATGATCTAGTGTTGGTCACTGACAATTGTTTAAATCCAGCTGCCTTTCTTTGGAAAGGGGAAGGAGACTCTCCTCAGAATCCAGGGCACGACTGCCTTGACATTATAGAATACCAAACTAAGGTCCGCATGGACCTGAGAGATGTTCCACTTCATGCAGGAGCCTGACTTTTTATAGACGGGTCATCCCGTGTGACTGAAGGGAAAAGACATAATGGGTATGCAGTCGTAGATGGGACAAAAGGTAGTGTGGTGGAGGTAGGAAGGCTGCCAAATGGGTGGTCAGCTCAGACCTGCGAACTCTATGCATTGGAAAGAGCCCTTAGGGCATTAGAAAATAAAGAGGCCACAGTATACACTGACACTAAATATGCATTTGGTGTTGTGCACACTTTCGGAAAGATATGGCAGGAAAGAGGATTGATCAATAGTCGAGGGAAGGAATTAGTTCATGAAGAATTGATTAAATGGGTCTTGGAATCTCTATTACTCCCCCGAGAGATAGCCGTAGTGCACGTAAATGGTCATCAGAAAGGAAATGAACCAGAGGTTAGGGGAAATAGATTAGCTGATGAAGTGGCTAAGGAAGCCGCCCTTAACCCACAAGAAGTGGTGATTCATTCCCTAATACCTACTGTCGCAGGTCCTAGGGAAACTCCTATATTTACTGAAAGAGAAGAAAAAGAATTGAGAGATTTAGGGGCTACAAAAACAGCAGACGGGCATTGGAGGTTACCTGATGGAAGGGAAATGTTAAACAAAATGATGATGCGAGAGCTTATGGCCATCCTACACCAAGGCAGCCTTTGGGGAGTACAAGCAATGTGTGATTTAGTTCTTAGGGAATATGGATGTAAAGGAATATATACCATTGCTAAACAAATATGTGAGGGATGTATAATATGCAGAAAGGTAAATAAAAAAGTCTTGAGAAAACAGGCCCTGGTAGGAAGAGACCCAGGATTGAGACTCTTCCAGAGTATACAAGTAGATTATACTGAACTACCTAGAGTAGGAAGACTAAAATATATGTTGGTCATAGTAGATCATCTATCTGGTTGGGTTGAGGCGTACCCCCTGGCTACCGCCACTGCGAATGGGGTGTCTAAAACAATATTAGAGCACATAATTCCCCGATATGGGTTAGTGAACCGTATAGATTCCGACCAAGGAACTCATTTTACCTCTAAAGTGTTACAGGGGGTAATGAAGGGGTTGGGAATTTCCTGGGAGTTCCATACTCCATGGCACCCGCCATCATCAGGAAGGGTTGAGAGAATGAACCAAACACTCAAACGACAGCTCTCTAAATTGATAATAGAAACCAGACTCCCTTGGACCAAATGTTTACCTCAAGCTCTCTTGCGAGTACGAGCCCCAAGGAAAGATTTGGAACTATCCCCCTATGAAATCTTATTTGGATTACCTTATCTGGGAACGAATGGAGAATTGCCAATTCCCGAAACTAAAGATTTGTTTTTAAAGAAGTATATACTGGACTTGTCCTCCTCTTTATCTTTCCTCAGAAAACAGGGTCTGTTGGCACAGACTCCGCCCCTTGAATTCACTGTTCACCCCATCCGGCCAGGAGATTGGATCTTAGTAAAATCATGGACAGAGACTAAATTGCAGCCGGACTGGGAAGGGCCGTACCAGGCTCTTTTGACTACCGAAACGGCAATAAGGACTGCGGAGAAAGGCTGGACTCATTACACTCGGATCAAAGGGCCTGTGGACCCTCCAGTTGAGGAAGAAGTCTGGACGGCCGAATCAACGCAAGACCCGCTGAAACTCAGACTAAAGAGACTTTGAGTAACTGACTATACAGTGGCGACGCGAGGGCGGGATTATTTCTGTAAGATTGTATATTAAGCCTTTTTGTGCTTCAGCATGATGATTAGAATACTGGGAATGCTTAGAGTTATGATGCTAGCCCTCTTAGTATTGGGATTTTGTCAAATATCATTTTCATATGTATTATTAACGGTTCCTGAGTCTGATAACCCACAAGTAATAGACGCTTATGCATGCAGCTTAGTAAATTGTGGGGATGTAGATAATCAGAGACAGTACCGCAGCTCAGAGATACATCTTAAGTCCTATGGGGATGGCCTTGGGGATGGTACTTGGTATAGTGGTCTCGTCCCAGTACACCGGGCCCCCTTCCAACCAGCTCGCGATTGTCCCGATAAAAAGTGTAACCCAATATACCCAACAATAAGGAAAACCACATGGCACAAAGCAATTCTGGGGGGGGGGGGGCACTTATGAGATACAATTAAATGAAACATTTGGGATCGAAATGAAAGCAAATGGGAAGGATTTCGTGGGCTGTTGTTTTCGAATTAGCGTAGGGCAGGGAAAACGGGTAGAACTACTGGATAATAAGGTACAACCTTTCACCCCTCCCGATGATCCTAAAGTAGTAAAAATTATAGAGGTAAAGGATTTGAAACAGACCATCGAGATAGAGACTGGGTACGGGGATGCAAATGCCTGGGTTGAATGGGTAAAGTATACTGTAAAAAGTCTGAACAAAAGCAATTGCTGTGCATGTGCCTCCGGTAGGCCAGTGGCCCAGGTGGTTCCCTTTCCACTCGGATGGAAGCGAGACAGGAAGGGCATAAAATGTATGATAGCCCTGTACCAGGATAAGACTGCATGGAATGTTAGGAATTGTACCTCCCTATCTCTGATATTCCCTCCCTTGGAAAAGAAAGATGCAAAAGTACCCCCCCCCCCCCCCAACATTTTCCGCCGCAGTTGGAAATCACACGTCGTGTGTGCGTAGACGAGGTACAAGTCGGTCGAGAGATTTGGGGGAGCTGAAATTATGTACAGAGATTAAGAATGTTACCGAAACGGAGAAGGGAGGGAACTACTCAGCACTAAAGGTTCCCCGAGCGGATCTGTGGTGGTACTGTGGAGGCAAAATATTGAGACCCACCCTACCTCCGGATTGGAGAGGGATATGCGCAATTGTACAATTGGCAATTCCATTTACCCTGGCATTTGAGAAGGAAAAGATAGTAGGGAAAAAGTGAAGAGGTAAGCGATTACTGTTAGATACTTCTTTTGATGACAGGATTTATCTCGACTCGGTAGGAGTCCCTAGGAGAGTGCCTGATGAATTCAAGGCTCGTAACCAGATTGCAGCAGGCTTTGAGTCAGCTCTCTTTTGGTGGGTAACAATTAATAAAAATGTAGATTAGATAAATTACATTTTCTATAATCAACAGCGATTTATAAATTACACAAGAGATGCGGTTAAAGGAATATCAGAACAGCTTGATGCGACAAGTAGAATGGCATGGGAAAACAGAATAGACCTTGATATGATTTTAGCAGAAAAAGGGTGTGTGTGTGTGATGTTAGGAGGAAGCTGTTGTACCTTTATTCCTAATAATACTGCACCTGATGGTTCAATTACTCGGGCCTTGAGGGGATTGACTACCTTAGCAGAGGAACTGGCTGAGAATTCAGGAGTAGACACATCTCTCACAGGGTGGCTTGAATCCTGGTTTGGAAAATGGAAGGGGGTGGTGGTTTCTATCCTTACTTCCCTGATGGTAGTAGTCGGGGTATTGGTGGCCATTGGCTGTTGCGTCATACCCTGTATACGAGGGCTCACCCAAAGACTGATTGAAACAGCCTTGATGAAACAGATGCCCCTAAAAGGGAATCAGACAGAGGAATTTTATCCACTAAATGATGAGGAGATGAGTGAGACCAAGATGGATGAAATCTCTGGAATGATGCTTGCGAATTTCGGGGGCGATGTTTACAAGAAATAAAAATGCAGAAGATAACAAATGGTAATTAAAAGAAAAAGGGGAAATTGTGGGATATAGGTAAATTAATGTTTCTTCTGCAGATCTGCAATTCTGCAATTATAATTTCTGTTACAGAGTAAATGAGCTCACATCAGCGTGTAATTGTTTTAGCCAAGAGCTGAGTCAACAAGAATGGAAACTATGTAAAGGAAATATATGATTGTTTTCGTATCAGTTAAAAATGGCATGTTAGCATGAAACGTGATTGCAAAACAATGGTAGATGTATGGGCAAATAGATAAGAAGTTGTAAGGGGATGACCTCGGCTTGTATAACAGTAGGTAAAAACATCTGTTTCCCACTTGTACGGAGACACAGGAACAAACCCTAATTAAAGAGGTCATAAAGATCAGAGTGGCCTCCGGAGAGGCCTAGATGGAAAGAATATGCCTAACGATGACCTGCAGTGGGATGACGTTAAACGACCTTATGAGGCCAGAGTTAAGCATTCTATAACGGACACGGCCAGATAAGCAGGGGTGGTGGAATCAGTCTTAGGGAAGTGAATGATGTAAGTGGGGGGGGGAACAATGAAATAAGAAAAAATATGTGGGACGCAAATTATATAAATTTCGAGAGTTTGTTGAATTTGGTGTGTTTTGTCCCTGCCTTGTGGACATTACACCCACTTGCAAGTGTAAAATAAAGGACACTGCTGATTCAGATTTTCGTCTCGGACTGCAATTATTGAAGTGAGTGAGCTTTGTTTCTCAGACTACTGTAAGGAAACAGGCCATCTGCCCTAACAAGTCCACCCCGACTCTCCAAAGAATAACCCACCCAGCCCCATTCCCCACCCTACATTTATCTCTGACCCATGCATCTAACACTATGGGCAATTTAGCATGGCCAATTCACCTGAACTGCACATTTTTGGATTGTGAGAGGAAATTGGAGCACCGGGAGGAAACCCACGCAGACACAGGGAGAATGTGCAAACTCCAGACAGACAGTCGCCCAAGGCAGAAATCCTAGAGTTCTGAGGGAGGTGGCTGAGGAAATAGCAGAGGCGTTGGTTCAGATCTTTCAAAAGTCATTGGAGTCAGGGAAAGTCCCGGATGATTGGAAGATCGCTATTGTAACCCCCTTGTTCAAGAAAGGATCAAGACAAAAGATGGAAAATTATAGGCCAATTAGCCTAACCTCGGTTGTTGGTAAAATTCCAGAATCCATCATTAAGGATGAGGTTTCTAAATTCTTGGAAGAGCAGGGTCAGATTAGAACAAGTCAACATGGATTTAATAAGGGGAGGTCGTGTCTGACAAACCTGTTGGAGTTCTTTGAAGAGGTGACAAGTAGGTTAGACCAGGGAAACCCAGTGGATGTGGTCTACCTCGACTTCCAAAAGACCTTTGATAAGGTGCCACACGGGAGGCTGCTCAGCAAGGTGTGGGCCCATGGTGTTTGTGGTGAGTTACTGGCATGGATTGAGGATTGGCTATCTGACAGAAGGCAGAGAGTTGGGATAAAAGGTTCTTTTTCGGAATGGCAGCCGGTGAATAAGCAGTGTCCCGCAGGGTTCAGTGTTGGGGCCGCAGCTGTTCACTTTATATATTAATGATCGGGATAAAGGGACTGGGGGCATTCTCGCGAAGTTTGCTGATGATACAAAGTTAGGTGGACAGGCAGGTAGTACTGAGGAAGTGGGGAGGCTGCAGAAGGATCTAGACAGTTTGGAGGAGTGGTCCAGGAAATGGCTGATGGAATTCAATGTGAGCAAATGCGAGGTCTTGCACTTTGGAAAAAAGAATACAAGCATGGACTACTTTCTAAACGGTGAGAAAATTCGGGATCTGGGAGTGCTAGTCGAGGATTCTTTAAAGGTAAACATGTAGGTTGAGTCCGTGATTAAGAAAGCGAATGCAATGTTTTCATTTATCTCAAGAGGGTTCGAATATAAAAGCACCGTTGTACTACTGAGACTTTATAAAGCTCTGGTTAGGCCCCATTTGGAGTACTGTGTCCAGTTTTGGTCCCCACACCTCAGGAAGGACATACTGGCACTGGAGCATGTCCAGCGGAGATTCACACAGATGATCCCTGGAATGGTAGGTCTAACATATGAGAAACGGCTGAGGATCCTGGGATTGTATTCATTGGAGTTTAGAAGATTAAGGGGAGATCTAATAGAAACTTACAAGATAATACATGGCTTGGAAAGGGTGGATGCTAGGAAATTGTTTCCGTTAGGCGAGGAGACTAGCACCCATGGACAGAATTAGAGGGGGTAAATTCAGAACAGAAATGCAGAGACATTTCTTCAGCCAGAGAGTTGTGGGCCTGTAGAATTCATTGCCGCAGAGTGCCGTGGACGCCAGGACGCTAAATGTCTTCAAGGCAGAGATTGATAAATTCTTAATGTGACAAGGAATTAAGGGCTACGGGGAGAATGCGGGTAAGTGGAGTTGAAATGCCCATCAGCCATGATTGATTGGCGGAGTGGACTCGAAGGGCCGAATGGCCTTACTTCCACTCTTATACCTTATGGTCTTATGGTCTTAGAAATCGAACCCAGATCCTGGTGCTGTGAGGCAGCAGTGCTAACCGCCTAGCCCAGCGCAATCTCCAGAATCAACCTAGTAAACCTCTTCTGTGAAGACCTATGACCCCTCAAGAGGGGCCTCTTGGTTCGAGATCCGTCAAAAGAATCAACGAATACGGTCTGTTCATAAAGCAAGGGTACCTTGACGCAATTCTATCCACCAACACAGAGGTTAAGGCTTCCGTGTTCCGTGGTGAAGTTGCGCAATTACATTTGAAAATTACACATTATTTATATGTTTTTTTTAGGAGATAGTACAGTATTAATTACAAGAAAGACCAATCACATATAATAAGGTGACACGATTTACAGCAGGTTAATCCAATGATATTTCCTGGGAAAAGGTACTTAATTACAAGAAAAGTCCAATCAACTATAATATTGGCCAACATGATTGGCAACAGGCTAATCCAATGGTATTCCTTGAAAAATAATCTTATTTATGTAACTTGTAATGCCATATATCAGTTCAAGTTTAGTTTGAATTGTTAATTAATGTGTCAGTATTCATTTTATGAAAACTCTATTGTCCTCTTATCTTTGAATTTTGGCTTAATTCTGCAAATCAGCAGGACAGGTTCACAGGGTTCAACCAGTATTCTCAGCCACTTTTTGGCATTATTTTAAATTTAAAAACTGTTTTGTGATTAATAAAAACCTACCTATACTTGTTGCCTAAATTCAAAATTTAGATCCTCATCTGCACCACTTCTAGTGCCAGTACACCCTTTCTCAAGTAAGGAGACCAAAAACCTCCTGCGACACTTCACATCTGCGTGAACATTTACCACCTTAAACAGTCAGTGTTTGTGACCCTAGTGTGGAACACTGTGCTGTAGTTTCCGGTGCATTGAAAAAACGAGGATGTGTTCTTTTTTCTAGCAGAACTCAGCGAATCTGTTTAATTAATCATCACTTTGCATGACATCCTTCCTGATGTCTGTCGCTCTGTATGAATCATAGAGTCATAGAGATGTACAGCACAAAAACAGACGTTTTGGTCAAAACCGTCCATGCTGACCAGATATCCCAACCCAATCTAGTCCCACCTGCCAGCACCCAGCCCGTATCCCTCCAAACCCTTCTTATTCATATACCCATCCAGATGCCTTTTAAATGTTGCAATTGTACCAGCCTCCACCACTTTCTCTGGCAGCTCATTCCATGCGCGTACCACCCTCTGCATGAAAAAGCTGCCCTTAGGTCACTTTTATATCTTTCCTTTCTCACCCTGAACCTATGCCCTCTAGTTCTGGACTTCCCTTACCCCAGGGAAAAGATTTTGTCTATATTCCCTATCCACACTCCTCATGATTTTGTAAACATCTATAAGGTCATCCCTCAGCCTCCAACGCTCCAGGGAAAACAGCCCCCAGCCTATTCAGCCTCTCCCTGTAGCTCAAATTTGTTTCAAATAAACCTGTTGGACTATAACCTGTGAGTTCTGAATAAATCTGTCACAGATGGCCAACCTAAACAATTGTTTCATCTCGGTTCTCTGAGGAAACAGTGACAAGGCAAACACTGCAAGGTGAGCGGGAAAAGGAAGGGCACTGAGACTGGTTGAGTTGTTGCTGCCGTGTGCCAACTCAGAGACGATGAGTTGAACAGTCACTGGTCCTGTTGGAATGAGTGCAATTTTAATGGCGCAACTGGAACAGAGTTCCATGAGCAAGTAGTGAAGGTGATCGATTGCATAAGGCAGGGTTTCATGTTTGAAGGTGAGAGGAAGTTTCACTCACTCAGTGATTCTGCCAATGCTGCTCGAACATTTAGTGAGTAGGATAGAAATCATCCTGAGTTTTCCTGAGCTTGGGCCAGTGCTTTCGGAGGTTTGGAGTCGAGAGTTTGTCGCTGGAAAAGCACAGCAGGTCAGGAAGCATCCGAGGAGCAGGAGAGTCGATGTTTCAGGCAAGAGCCCTTCATCAGGAATGAGACTGGGAGCCCCGGGGGTGGAGAGATAAATGAGAAGGGGTGGGGCTAGGGGAAGGTAGCTGAGAGTGTGATAGGTGGATGGAGGTGGGGGTATTGGTGATAGGTCAGAGGGGAGGGTGGAGTGGATAGGTGTGAAGGAAGATTGACAGGTCATGAGGGTGGTGCCGAGCGAGAAGTTTGGAACTGGTATAAGGTGGGGGGAGAAGAAATGGGGAAACTGGTGAAAACAACATTGATGCCATCGGGTTGGAGGGTCCCGAGGTGGAAGATGAGGCGTTCTTCCTCCAGGCGTCAGGTAGTTAGTGTTTGGTGATGGAGGAAGCCCAGGACCTGCATGTCCTTGGCAGAGTGGGAGGGGGAGTTTAAGTGGTTAGCCGCGGGGCAGTGGGGTTGGTTGGTTCGGGTGTCCCAGAGATGTTTTCTGAAGAGGTTTAGCCAGCGTTGGAGGATCTTGTGTCCATGGATGGGCAGGAAACCTCTGATTGAAGCTGCAATGGCTGCTTTCTGCTGGCAGCGGGGAATTGGAGAGCGTGGGATAAAATCCTACTGCTTGTCCCGGTCTCACTCCCCGTGAAGCCCTGGAAGAGAGAATCATCGGACGAAAGTGTTCATTGTTCATTGAAAGTGGAGTCACAGGTGAATAGGATAGTGAAGAAGGTGTTTGGTACGCTCTCCTTTATTGCTCAGAGTACTGAGTACAGGAGTTGGGAGATCGTGTGCAGCAGTACAGGACATTGGTTTGGCCACCTTTGGAATACTGTGCACAATTCTGGTCTCCCTCCTATCAGAAGGATGCTGTGAAACTTGAAAGGGTTCAGAAAGAATTTACAAGGGTGTTGCCAGTACTGGTGGATTTGAGCGACAGGGAGAGGCTGAATAAGCTGGGGCTGTTTTCCCTGGAGTGTCGGAGGCTGAGGGATGTAGCAGTTTCTTCCCCCAAGCCATCAGGCTCCTCAACATAGTATAATCGGACTCTTTCCAATCTGAAATTCTTTGGTATTGCTGCTAGAAAAATGTCTATGATTCATTATTCTTCTGTTACACTGTAACTTGCATGTTTTGCACTTCTTATGGACTTTATATGGTGTATAATTGTGGCACCCACAGTCCTGGAGGAACACTGTCTCATTTTTAACCGTAGCAATTGTATCTGGCAGAAACGTCAAATATAAAAGGTACCCTACTCTACTCTAGAGAGGTTTGTAAAATCATGGGGGGCATGGATTCGGTAAATGGGCAAGGTCTTTTCCCTGGGCTGAGTGTGTCCAGAAGTAGAGGGCATAGGTTTAGGGTGAGGTGGGGCAACTTTTTCACGCAGAGGGTGGTGCATGTACAGAATGAGCTGGCAGAGGAAGGTGGTGGAGGCTGGTATTAATAGAGCATTAAAAAGGCCTCTGGATGGGTATATGAATAGGAAGGATATGGCACAAGTGCTGGCAAATGTGACGGGATTAGGTTCGGATATCTAGTCAACATGGACAAGTTGGACCTCAGGTTTCCATGCTGTACATCTCTATGACTCTTCATGAATTGAGTGTAGAGATACTGGTGAAGTCTCTTCCTCCAGTGAGTTGTTTAATTGTCCACTTTCATCCATTACTGGATGTGAGAGGACTGCAGAGCTTCGATCTGCTGATTGTGGGATGGCTTTGCATGGTTTCGCACTTGTGGCTTATGCTGTTTTGACATGCAAGCAGCCCTGCTTGGTAGTTTCATCATGTGGACAGCTCATTTTTAGGTACGTTCGCTGCAGCATCTGGCATGCCTTTCTGCGCTATCCATTGAACCAGGGTTGATCTCCTGGCCGGATGAGAAATGTTGAGTGGGGAATATGTCAGGCAATGAGGTTGCAGATTGTGCTGGAGAACAATTCTGCTGCTGTTGATGACACACAGAGTCTGATGGATACCCAGTCTTAAGTTGCGAGATCTGGTTGAAGTCTTTTCTGTTTAGCAGGGTCAAGCTTTCTTGGACTCTTCATGTGGATGCACTGGTTACAAAGGCCCAACAGCATCTCTTCTTCCTCAGGCAGCTGAGGAAATTTGCCATGACGGTGAATACCCTCGCCAACTTTTATAGGTGCACCATTGAGAACGTTCTGTCTGGATGTATCACGACCTGGTATGGCAACTGTACCATTCAAGATCGGAGACGGTTACAGAGAGTGGTGAACTCGGCCCGGACACTCACAAAGACCAACCTCCAATCTGTCGAATCCATCTCCCAGGCCCGCTGTCAAGGAAAGGCCACCAGCATTCTCAAAGATCCATCCCACCCTGACAATGTTTTTCTACAACTATCGAGGAGAGGGTACAGAAGCCTGAACACATGCACCAGCCGGTTTCAAAACAGTTTCTACCCAACTCTTGTTCGAATACTGAATGGACTCACAAACTCTTAACATTCGCCTGTACCTGTGTTATTCTTTTTGTTGCTGTTTGCCTATTATTTACTATCTATGCTACTTAACTCTGTGATCTGCCTGTATTGCTCGCAAGACAAAGCTTTTCACTGTGCCTTGGTACACGTGACAATAAATTCAATTCAATTCAATTCAATGACTGACAGTGTCACACAACAAAATGGAGCTTATTCTCAACAGGAAGGCGAGACTTTGCCTCCACTAGTACTATGTGGTGGTCACTCTTTATGATACTGTCATGGACAGATACATCTGCAGTCAGCAGATTGGTAAGGATGATGTCAAGAATATTTTTTCCCTCAGTACCTATCGCACACCCAGTCTAGCAGCTATTTCCTTTCCGACCCGACCAGCCCAAGAGTGTTGCTACCAAGTTACTGTTTGTGGTGGACCATAAAATCCCGCACCCAGAGTACATTTTGCACCCTTGCCACTCTGAAAGTTTCCTCCAAATGCTGTTCAACATGGAAGAGTAGAGATTCATCAGCCAAGAGAGAATGGTATGCGGTGAGCAGAAGGAGGTTTCTTTGCTCATGTTTAACCTGAAGCCATGAGAATTCATCAAGCCCAGAATCAATCTTGGGGACTCCCAGGGCAACTCATTCCTGACTGTATATCACTGGACACTACCACTACTGGGCCTGTCCTGCCTTTTGGACAGGAATTATCCAAAGATGGAACACTGTCTGTAAAGTATCATTCCATGGCTCTGCTATAACATGGTAGTTCTATTCTCATGCAATCCCATGTGAAAAGAAAATGGTGTAACAGCAGCACCATTTAAACTAATGGGGCCAGAATCAAGTTACAACCCATACAACAGTTTAAAACATTGCGCTTTAGAAACAATGTCCCAAATTCATCAATTGTGTTATATTGAATTCATGTCAGCAAACTGATGACTATGTCAAACTGCTGCTTGGCAAGCTGTTGAAAGGAATCCTGAGGGACAGGATTTGCATGTATTTGGAAAGGCAAGGACTGATTTGAGATAGTCAGCATGGCTTTGCACGTGGGAAATTATGTCCAACAATATTGACTGAGATTTTTTTGAAGGAGTAACAAAGAGGATTGATGAGGGCAGAGCAAAGGAGATGATCTACATGGACTTCAGTAAGGGGTTTGACAATGTTCCCCATGGGAGACTGGTTAGCACGGTTAGATCTCACGGAATACAGGGAGAACTAGCCATTTGGATACAGAACTGGCTCAAAGGTAGAAGACACAGGGTGGTGGTGGAGGGTTGTTTTTCAGATTGGAGGCCTGTGACCAGTGGAGTGCTACAAGGATCGGTGCTGGGTCTACTATTTTTCATCATTTATATAAATGATTTAGATGTGAGCATAGGAGATATGGTTAGTTAGTTTGCAGATGACACCAAAATTGGAGGTGTCGTGGACAGTGAAGAAGGTTATCTCAGATAAAAATGGGATCTTGACCAGATGGGCCAATGGGCTGAGAAGTGGCAAATAAATGTGAGGTGCTCCATTTTGGAAAAGCAAATCTTAGCAGGACTTATACATTTAATGTTAAGGTCCTAGGGAGTGTGCTGAACAAAGACATCTTGGAGTGCAGGTTAATAGCTCCTTGAAAGTGGAGTCGCAGGTAGATAGGATAGTGAAGGCGGCGTTTGGTATGCTTTCCTTTATTGGTCAGAGTATTGAGTATGGGAATTAGGAGGTCATGTTGTGGCTATACAGGACATTGGTTAGGCCACGTTTGGAATATTGCGTGCAATTCTGGTCTCCTTCCTACTGGAAGGATGTTGTGAAACTTGAAAGGGTTCTGAAAAGATTTATAAGGATGTTGCCAAGGTTGGATGAGCTATGGGGAGAGGCTGAATAGGCTGAGGCTGCTTTGCCTGGAACTTCAGAGCCTGAGGGGTGACATTCTAGAGGTTTATAATATCATGAGGGGTGTGGATAGGATAAATAGACAAGGTCTTTTCCCTGTGGAGTCCAGAACTAGAGGGTATAGGTTTAAGGTGAGAGAGGAAAAATTTAACAGGGGCCTAGGGGGCATTTGTTTTCATGCAGAGGGTGGTACGTGTATGGAATGAGCTGCCAGAGGAAGTGGTGGAGGCTGGTACAATTGCATTATTTAAAAGGCATCTGGATGGGTATATGATTAGGAAGGGTTTAGAGGGATATGGGCCAAGTGCTGGCAAATGGGACTAGATTGGGTTGGGATATCTGGTTGGCATGTACAAGTTGGAGTGAAAGGTCAGTTTCTATGACTAGACTATGAGATGACCGGCCCATTCACCGAGCCCTCAGATGTTAGTAAGGTTGGATTTTGCAGGGTCAGCAGGGCTGGTTATGCCATTATCCTTTGCCACTGCCTCATGTGATGCCAGGTGGTCTGTCCAGTTCCTTTGTTTTTTGAGACTTCATACAGTTTGATATAACTCAGTGGCTTGCTAGGCCGTTTCAGAGGGCAATAGAGAGTCAACCACATTGCTGTGGGTCTGGGGTCACATGTAGTCTAGACCAGGATGAGGACAGCATTTTTCCTTCCCTGAAGGACGTTAATCAGCCAGACAGGTTTTTGCAACAATAATCAATGGTTTCATGTTCACTCGAGATCGCTTTCACTAAATTCAAATTCCACCATTTGCCGGAGTGGAATTCAATCCTGGAATGTTAACTGAATTTCTGGATGAAACAGCTGTTGCCTTCCCTGACTAATTCAACACTCGCAAATTTACTCTGAAGAGAGACCATTTACCTGCTCTCAGGGTGGGATAAGATTAAATGATTCATCTACTCTATTCAGACATCAGCAAGTTCACACTGGGGAAAGACCATTCACCTGCTGAGCATGGGGGAAGAATTAATTTTGTCATCCTACCTGCTAATACACAATAAGTCCACACTTTGGAAAGACTTTTCAAATGCCTAAACTGTGGGAAGTGTGATTATGGTGCCTGGGACCTGATCACCCATCGACATGTTCACACTGGTGAGAGTTCATTCTTGTGCTTTCACTGTAGTACTGCGTTCAAGGGATCATCTCAACTCACCAGAGAGATCATACGGGTGATAAACCATTCATGTTTTATGGGTGTGGGAAAGGATTGCTCATTCTTCCAACCTGCTGAGACACCAACAAGTTCTCATGTGAATGGATTTTGCTGTTAATCACATTCAGCAGTGAATCTGGGGTCTGTTTCTGCAGATTTCAGGTAACGAGGTTCTACTTAACTTTGTTGGATATGGCTGGTTATTCCTTCTTGCACAACACTGTGGTTCATTTCAGAGGGCAGTTATGAGTCACCCACATTATTTTAGATCGGAAGTTACATTGCAGCAA
This sequence comes from Chiloscyllium plagiosum, assembly GCF_037043375.1. Lineage (NCBI taxonomy): Eukaryota > Metazoa > Chordata > Chondrichthyes > Orectolobiformes > Hemiscylliidae > Chiloscyllium > Chiloscyllium plagiosum. The sequence goes on from NW_028270165.1 coordinate 27,106,489, forward strand.
GACCAGCCGCACAGTGGCTCAGTGGTTAGCCCTGCTGCCTCACATCGCCAGGGACCTGGGTCCAATTTCAGTCTCGGGTGACCGTTTGTGTGGAGTTTGCACATTCTCCCCGTGTCTGTGTTGGTTTGCTCTGGTTTCCTCCCACAGTCCAAAGATACGCAGGTTAGGGTGAATTGGCCATGCTAAGTTGCCCAGAGTGTGCACAGATGTGTTGGTTAGGTGTATTAAATGGGGCTAAATGTAGTGGAATGGTGGGTTACTCTTTGGTGGGTCAATGTGGATTTGTTGGGTCGAGTGGCCTGTTTCCAGGCTGTAGGGATTCTAATCTAATTCTGAAAAAGAATAACATATTTCCTTCCCTCAAGGACATTGCTGAACCAGATCAGTTGTTCCAACAATCCCTACAGTCTGAAAACAGGCCCTTCAGCCCAATAAGTCCACACCAACCCTCCAAAGAGTAACCTACCCAGGCCCATTCCATTACGTTTAGTCTCGACTAATGCACCTAACTGACACATCCCTGAACACTGTTCTAATCTAATTCTGGAAAAGAATACCACATTTCCTTCCCTCGAGGAGATTGCTGAACCTGATCGGTTGTTCCAACAATCCGTTGTAATTGTATGGTATGACCATGAGATTGGAGGACACAGAATATACAGCAAATATCTACAGTGTGATGTAACTGAAAAAAGACCAATACATAATTTCAGTGTCTTATGATCTTATTCTCCACAACCACCTGATGAAGGAGCAGTGCTCTGAAAGCTAGTGCTTCCAAATCAACCTGTTGGACTATAACCTGGTGCTGTGTGATTTTTAACTTAATAATCCCTGTAATTGGGCTCAAGTTTAATATTCTGGACAACTGTTAAATAAATCAGTCCTGGATTAACCACACCATTGTTAGCTTTTGTCTTTTCCATATGAGTGTGGATCATCATCTGACTGGAGCACAGCAAGTCAGATCCGGGGAAGTGGGAGTTGGAGGTGTGGGGTGGGGATAGTACAGCAGCAGACTGGACACAGTCCTTCACCAGCAAAGAGCAAACGGGATTTGGGTCTTTTTCACCTCTGTTCACTGCTAGCAAGGTTCACTGCTGAGGGAGAAATGTGTCCGAAATGCTGTCCTCCATGTGTCAGGGCTCCTAGAGGCAGAACACTAGCTCCTTTACAACTGGGGCTTAGAATCAATAAGAACAATGAAGAATGCTGCAAATATGCTCTCACACTAAAGGTCTGGATCAAACTGGGCCCTGCTCCTGAGAAAGTGAATCAGCAGGGTTTCCAGTCTCGATAGTGACACTGGTCATCATTCTGTGAAGACGTGTAATGTGTCTGTGTGACAATCCTGGGCCTCCCCTTTTTAATTCAGATGTTAATTATCTTAACGTTTAAGTAAATCATTTAAACTGCATTAAAAGAGCAGACGGATTTCACAGGAGCGTAATCCCTTTTGCTAAACCGATGCAACAGATCTGTGACCTCCACAGAAGAGCACATGGGCTTGTTGCCAGAATTCTCCACATCTGTTGGACACCAGAATAAGTGAAGATCCACAACTTGGAATATGCATGAGAGATACGATCCTGACGATCATTCTGGGGATCACGCCCATGTGAAAACTCTGCCACTGACCCCGATGAAGGCTGTAGGTTCAGGGGGTGTACTGGGAGAGTTAGATTCTGTATCCTGACTCATATCTGGTGAGGAACCAAAGGAATCCTTCCTTAACAAGTGTCTGGAGTTTTATCTGTCAATGCAGCATTCGTGGTGATAAGGGGAACTGGAGCATCCTATTGATTTTTATACAGTAGGTAGATAATAACTAACATTAAAATATTAATTTAGTGCCCAATCCAATATTTCATCATGGCTCATTGACGCGTTGTAAAGCCACAATGAAGCTAAAAACCATAGCTAATTGGAATAGGGCGGATTTCCTTCATTATTAAACAGTCCACTGAGCGAAGAGATAAAAGCTTTGCTACTTGACCATCAGGCTACCTATTTCTCATTTATCATAATTATCATAATTTGATGTGGTATATGAATTTTCATTACATTCCAGCAAAATCTACCCTCCACCTTATCCACCTTACCTAGTACTAAAACTACAACTTTAATGACCAATATTTTAAAACCTATTCAAAGCTATTAAAATCTAACTAATAAAACCAATCCTAAAATAGATATAGCAACAGTATAATAGAGCAAATCGGAAGTCATAGAGTCATAGAGATGTACAGCACGGAAACAGACCCTTCAGTCCAACCCGTCCATGCCGACAAGATATCCCGACCCAATCTAGTCCCACCTGCCAGCACCTGGCCCATATCCCTCCAAACCCTTCCTATTCATATACCCACCCAGATGCCTTTTAAATGCTGCAATTATACCAGTCTCCACCACTTCCTCTGGCAGCTCATTCCATACACGTACCACCCTCTGCATCAAAAAGTTGCCCCTTAGGTCTCTTTTATATCTTTCCCCTCTCACCCTAAACCTATGCCCTCTAGTTCTGGGCTCCCCCACCCCAGGGAAAAGACTTTGTCTATTTACCCTCTCCATGCCCCTCATAATTTTGTAAACCTCTATAAGGTCACCCCTCAGCCTCCGACGCTCCAGGGAAAACAGCCCCAGCCTGTTCAGCCTCTCCCTGTAGCTCAAACCCTCCAACCCTGGCAACATCCTTGTGAATCTTTTCTGAACCCTTTCAAGTTTCACAACATCTTTCCAATAGGAAGGAGAACAGAATTGTACGCAATATTCCAACAGTGGTCTAGCAACCTATCTTAAAAATCAATAAATGTGTGAAGTAGTTCATTTATCAGCAATATTGTGAGGCGAGAGGTATTCTTGTCGAACAACTCAAAGTTCTGTATTCCTAAAAGTCCTTCAAAGAGTCGTTTTTCTCAATCCACTTACCTCTAGGCCCCAGTAAGGATCCAAAAAAGGAAACTCGCTAGCCTCAAGTTAGCTCAGTAATCTGGTCTTTCAAATGTCCATACTTGTTCACCTTCTCGAGCCATACCTGTTCGAGGGAATTATTCTCATTCTCAAAGTGCACAGTCACATCTGCTACCACAAACTGCACCACTTTTCTGCAAAATCAAGTCCCGAATCCAAAAGCTCCCATTCACATCTCATATCCTAGGTTCCAAGTAGATTTTCCATACCTGGTTACTTACAAATTTTGATACCTTTTCAACAATCCTGTTGTGTCTTTTAATGCATGTCCGTTTGATGAATGGGCACCAACCAAATATATGGGGTATAATTTCTAATGAGACATCACATCTCCTACATTTCTTGTTTACCTGCGCCGTACAATGCTGTAAGGTTGTTCTGCTTGGGTATAAGTTCGGGCAGGCACGCCTTGAGGTGACAGTCTGTGTGGAGTTTGCACATTCTCCCCCTGTCTGCGTGGGTTACCTCTGGGTGCTTTGGTTTCCTCCTACAGTCCAAAGATGTGCTAGTACAGGGTGGATTGGCTGTTCTAAATTGCTCACAGTGTTCAGTGGATGTGTACGTTGGTGTGTTAGTCAGGTGTAAACGTAGGATAGTAGTGCCTGGGTGGGTTACACTTCGGAGGGTCGGTGTGGGCTTGTAGTGTCGAAGGGCCTGTTTCCACACTGTACGGATTCTATGATTGCCATGGAGAGGGATAGGAACAGACAGTATGGGGAAGGTATTTAATTGGGGATGATGAAATTGTACTGCTATTCAGACAGGAGCTGTGGAGTATAATTTGGGGACAACTGTTCTACAGGAAAGGCACAACAGAAATGTGGAGGCTGTTTAAGGAGCACTTGTTGTGAGTGTTGGATAACTTTGTTCTCCAGAGACAAGCAAGGAATGGTAAGGTGAAGGAATCTTGGATGACAAGAGAAGAGGAGCTTCTCGTCAAGAGGAATAAGGAAGCTTACTTAAGGTTGAGGAAGCAAGGATCAGACACAGGTTGAGAGGATTACAGGATAGCTAGGAAAGAACTCAAAAATGGATTGAGGAGAGCTAGAAGAGGGCACAAAAATGTATTGGTGGGAAGGATTAGGGAAAGCCCAAAGGTGTTCTACACTTATGTGAGGAAAAGGTGAATGATCAGATAGAGGATAGAGCCAATAAGGGATCATGGAGAGAACTTGTACCTGGAGTCTGAAGAGGAAGGGGAGGCCCTCAAATGAGTTTTTTGCTTCAGTATTCATAAGGGAGAGGAACCTTGTTGATAGTGAGAACCCCGTGGACCAGGTTAATAGGCTTGAACTGATTGATACTAAGAAAGTGGATATGCTGGAAATTCTGGGAAGCATCAAGATAGATAAGTCCCCAGGGCCAGACCAGATATGTCCAAGGTTACTACGGGAAGCGAAGAATGAGTTTGCTGGGCCTCTGGTGATGATCTTTGCATCCTCACTCTCCATAGGGTTAGTACCAGATGATTGGACGAAGGTGAGTGTTATTCCTCTGTTCGAGAAAGGGAATAGAGAAATCCCTGGGAATTACAGACCAGTCAGTCTTACGTCTGTGGTAACCAAGGTGCTGGAAAGGATTCTGAGAGGTAGGATGTATGACTATTTGGAAGAACATAGTTTGATTGAAGATAGTCAGCATGGCTTTGTGAGGGGCAGGTCATGACTCACAAGCCTTATTGAGTTGTTTGTGGATGTGACGAGACCAGTTGATGAAGGTTGAGCAGTGGCTCTGGTATATTTGGATTTCAATAAGGCATTTGATAAGGTTCCCCAAGGTAGGCCTATTAAGAAAGTTAGGAGTTTTGGGATGCAGGGAAATTCGGCTGTCAGGATGCAGAATTGTTAGCTGAAAGAAGATAGTGAGTGGTACTTGATGGAAAGTATTCCACCTGGAGGTCAGTGACCAGTGGTGTCTCACAGGGATTTGTTCTTGGGCCTCTACTCTTTGTAGTTTTTATAAATGACTTGGATGAAGGGTGGGTTAGTAAGTTTAGCGATGACACACAGGTCAATGGTGTTGTAGATAGTGTCGAGGGCTGTTGCAGGCTACAACAAGACATTAACAGTATGCCCTGCTGGGCTGAGAAGTGGCAGTTGGAGGTCAACCTGGATTCATTTTGGAAGGCCGAATTTGAATGCTGAATATAGGGTTAAAGGCAGGATTGTTGGCAGTGTGGATGAACGACGAGATCTTGGGGGTCATGTTCACAGATTCCTCAAAGTTGTCACCCAAGTTGATAGGGTTGTTAACAAGGCATATGGTGTTTTGGCTTTCATTAACAAGGGGATTGAGTTTAAGAGCTGTGAGGTTTGCTGTAGCTCTATAAAATCCTGGTTAGACCACACTTGGAATATTGTGTCGAGTTCTGGTCGCCTCATTATCCGAAGGATGCCGATGCTTTACAGAGGGTGCATAGGAGATTTACCAGGATGCTGGCTGGACTGGAGGGTATGTCTTATGAAGAGAGGTTGAGTGAGCTTGGGCTTTTCACTTTGGAGAGAAGAAGGAAGACAGTGACTTGATAGAGATGTACAAAGTAATGAGAGGCATCGATAGAGCAGATAGCCCGAGACCTTTCCCCAGGACAGAAATGACTGTCACGAGGGGTCATAATTGTAAGGTGTTTGGAGGAAGGTATAGGGGAGATATCAGAGGTAGGTTCTTTACACAGAGAGTGGTGGGTGCGTGGAAGTCATTGCCAGTAGAGTCAGAGACATTTGGGGCATTTAAGCAACTGCTGGACAAGCACATGGATGGCAGTAAATTGAGGGGGGTGTAGGTTAGGTTGATCTTAGATTAAGATAAATGTTTGCTACAATATCATAGGCCAAAGGGCCTGTACTGTGCTGTTCTATGTTCTGTGTTCTATGTTCTGTAAGTAGAAATTGCTGGAAAAACTCAGTAGGTCCGGCAGCATCTGTGGAAAAAAAACCGAGTTAACATTTCAGGTCCAGTGATCCTTTTTTCAGAACTGAGGAGTGGCAGATGGAGTTTGATTTAGATAAATGGGAGGTGTTGCATTTTGGTACGATGCAGAAGGTCAGGGCTTACACAGTTGATGGTAAGGGCTTATGCCTGAAACATCGATTCTCCTGCTCCTCGGATGCTGCCTGACCTGCTGTGCTTTTCTAGTGCCACACTCTCGACTCTGATCTCCAACATCTGCAGTTTCCACTTTCTCCACTGGGGAACGTTGTTGAACGGAGAGACCGAAGGGTTCAGGTACATTGTTCCTTGAATGTGGCATCATGGGTAGGCAGGGTTGGTAAGAACGCATTTGGCACGCTGGCCTTCATTGCTCAGACCATCGAGTATTGGAGTTGGCAAAGTCACGTTGAGAATGTACAGGACATGGGTGAGGCCACTTTTGTGTACAACTGTACAATTCCAGTCACTTTAGGAAGGGTATAATTACATTGGAGACAAGACAGAGAAAACGCAGAAGGATGTTGCTGAGACTGGAGGGTTTTGAGTTATAAGGAGAGGCTGAAAAGTCTGGAACATTTTTCACTTCATTGTACGAGGTTGAGGGTGACTTTATAGAGGTTTATGACAACATGAAAGGCATAGATAGGGAGCTCCCTGCCACCAACCAGATCTGTTCCTCCTGTTGACCAACCAGGTCGCACCTTGTACCTGTTTTTACCTATCCCCAATTCATCACCCTGCCTCTGCCGCCCCCTTTATCTGCAGCTCCCCCCAGCACACCCCCCTCCCAGTCCTGGAATAGAATTACACCCGAAACATCGACCTCTCCACCCCCTGATGCTGCCTGGCTTGGGGCTGGCAAAAGTGTGGGTAAAGGTCAGCCTGCGAGATTGATTGGCAGTGGATGTTTTGGAGAGGGCACAGAGAAGATTCACCAAGATATCGCCTGGTATGAGGGTGCTAGCTATGAAGATAGGTTGAGTCGATTAGTATTAGTTTCATTAGAAAGACGACGTTTGGCGGTTGGGGGGGGGGGGGGGGGGGGGGGAATGACCTGATTGAGGGCTACAAAATCCTGAGAGGTGTAAACAGGGTGGATTGCAAGATTTTTTTCCCCAAAGCGGGGGACTCAATTACTTGAGGTCACGAGTTTAAGGTGAGAGGGGAAAAGTTTAGGGAAGATATGTGTGAAAAGTTGGTTATGCAGAGGGTAGTGGGGGCTTGGAAAGCGTTGTCATTGGAGGTGGTAGAGGTGGCAAGATAGCGTTATTTAAGATGTATATGGAGAGATACATGAATGGGCAGGGAACAGAGCGATACAGACCTTTAGAAAATAGGCGACAGATTTAGATAGAGGATTTGCATCGGCGCAGGCTTGGAGGGCCGAGGGGCCTGTTCCTGTGCTGCAATGTGCTTTGTCCTTTGTCCTTTGTTCTAATGGGGACAATGGATTGGGCGTGAAGACGAGATGGTTTAACCTCACAGCTCTTAAACCATCTCATGTTGCAGTTGTATAAGACTCTGGTGCGGCCGCATCTGGAGTATTGTGTGCAGTTTTGGTCGCCATACTATAGGAAGGATGTGGAGGCACTGGAACGGGTGCAGAGGAGGTTTACCAGGATGTTGCCTGGTATGGTAGAAACATCGTATGAGGAAAGGCTGAGGCACTTGGGGTTGTTTTCATTGGAGAAAAGAAGGTTTAGGGGTGACTTGATAGAGGTGTACAAGATGATTAGGGGTTTAGATAGGGTCGACAGTGAGAATCTTTTTCCACGTATGGAGTCAGCTATTACAAGGGGGCATAGCTTTAAATTAAGGGGGGGTAGGTATAGGACAGATGTTAGGGGTAGATTCTTTACTCAGCGAGTCGTGAGTTCATGGAATGCCCTGCCAGTAGCAGTGGTGGACTCTCCCTCATTATGGGCATTTAAGCGGGCATTGGATAGGCATATGGAGGATAGTGGGCTAGTGTAGGTTAGGTGGGCTTGGATCGGCGCAACATCGAGGGCCGAAGGGCTTATACTGCGCTGTATTCTTCTATGTTCTATGTTCTATGTATCTGGGGTTGGGGGAAGGACAGAGGGGAAGTCTTCAAGTCTGAAAATGATTGAATTCACTATTAATTCCAGAAGACTGCAGAGTTCCCAAGTAGAAAATAAGGTGTTGTTCTTACACCTCGCCCTGAGCTGTGCCAAAACACCGCGGCAAAACCCGACACAGATATTAGACGGGGAACACGTTGGTATTTCGAAATGGCAGGCAATTAGCAGCTCGGGGTCAGTTTTTGCAGACCTAATGCCCATGTTCTGATTGATTGATTGATTGTCACGTGTGCTGAAGTACAGAGAGAAGCTCTGTTTACCAGCAGTGCAGGCAGATCAGAGTGAGCAAGGGCAAACAGATTCAAAAACAGACAAGCAGAGGTATGCAGGTTACAGTGCACAGGGCGTGCGCTTGGCAAGATCAATGCAAGGAGAAAGTGAGGACTGCATATGCTGGAGATCAGAGACGAGAGTGTGGTGCTGGAAAAACACAGCATCCGAGGAGCAGGAGAATCGACGGTTCGGGCATCACCCCTTCATCAGGAATCTAGACAGTCCATTCCGCAGTCTGCCAGGAGAAAGCTGTTTCTGAAACTGCTGTTCAAGCTTCTGTATCTTCTGCAAAGCAGTCACCAAGTTCGCACTTTATTTCCCCAATGTATTGGACATAAGTTTTAGATTTGTTTTTTGTTATTGTTGAACTGGATGACATCCACTATTGTCTCGTCCTTTAACAGCTCGATTTGATCCTTATCTGTTTACCTCATATTAAGTCTAAGCGTACCAATCCACAAGGAGCCAAAAACAAAAGTCTACAAATGCTGGAAATCTGGTCTCGAAACAGGAAGTGTTGGAAATGCTCTCAGGTCAGAACACTTTCTCGAGAGAGTGAAAAGGTGTGGTTGATAACCATATATCAGAGCCGGAATAACGCCTGCGGAGTTAATAGTTATGGAAAATAAGGAGTAGAGAAGCAGGTTTGATGGGAGAATTGAAAATGTGTTGCTGGAAAAGCGCAGCAGGTCAGGCAGCATCCAAGGAGCAGGAAAATCGACGTTTCGGGCATGAGCCTTTCTTCAGGAATGAGCCCTTCTAGAGGAATTCCTGAAGAAGGGCTCATGCCCGAAACGTCGATTCTCCTTCTCCTTTGATGCTGCCTGACCTGCTGCGCTTTTCCAGCAACACATTTTCAGCTCTGATCTCCAGCATCTGCAGTCCTCACTTTCTCTTTGATGGGAGAATTGCCTATTCGTGTTCCTAATTAAGATGGGTGTACGAAGAATTAATGGTTTTGTGATAATCTGGGAGGTTGGAGTGACTAAGTTGGGCGGCACGGTGGCTCAGTGGTTAACAGTGCTACCTCACAGCACCAGGATCCTGGATTCGATCCCACCATTGAGTGAGCTGACGTGTGAAGTACTAAATGAGAACTTCATGTTAGTATTTAGTGTGGAGAAGGATATAAAAGTTGGGGAAATAAATAGTGACGTCTTGAAAGGTGTCCATATTACAGAAGAAGAGGTGCTGGACGCATTGTGACCTTATTTCAATCCTGTACCTGGCTCGGCTGACTCCAGGTCATGCCAGACTCAAGGTGTGGAGTTGGAAAGTGGGGAGCTGGAAAATCACCAATGGTCAGGCAGTGTCTGAGAGACAGGAGAGTCGGATTTTCGAGCATAAGCCCCTAATCAGGAAAGAGGGTAGTCGATGTTGTTGCTAATAGCTTTAGCAAGGTTTTTGACAAGGTCAAAAGGCGAAGTTACATGGGATCTGCGGTGAGCTGTTAAGATAGCCATCGCAGACAGAGAGAAGCAGGGAAAGGAGATCTATGAGCAGTGGTCTTTCATGGGGATCAGTGCTGAGATTCCTGCTATTTGTAATATGTTAACATAGTGTGCAGGAGCATGTAGATGGCCTGCATCGTAAGTTCATGGGCAACACAAAGACTGGGGGAGCTGTGGACAGTCAGGGACATTGCCCGATGAAACAGCAGGCAGTAGGTAAGTTGGAGACACAGGCGAAAAATAGAAAATGGATTTTAACCCGCACAAATGCAGGGAGATACGTCTGGAATGTGTAATGCAGGATGGAAACATAAAGTTAATGGTAGAACGCTTAGAAACGGAGTGATCTAGATGCAAAGATCAGAAGTTCCTTGAAAGTAGCAACGCCAGTAGATAAGGTGGACAAGAAGGCATGGTTCCTGAAGAAGGGCTTATGCCAGAAACGTCGACTCTCCTGCTCCTCGGATGTTACCTGACCTGCTGTGCTTTTCCAGCGTCACGGTCTCGACTCTGATCTCCAGCATCGGCAGTTCCCAGTTTCTCCAAGAAGGCATAGTTTCCTCCACCGGTTAAGGCATACAATGTAAACATTGGCAAGTCAATGTTGCAGCTCTGCCCAGCAGCAGCTGTTCAATATTTGGAACATTGTGTCCCTTTCTGGTCTCAACACTGCAAGGAGGATTGAAAGGCTTTGGCAAAGTTACTGAAATTGTTTACCAGGACATTGGCAGGTGTGGAAGGTACCAGCCAGGAGGAGAGATTGGAACACCTTGGTTTCTTTTCACTTCAACACTCGGAGTCTGCGGGGTGACCTGATAGATGATTACAAAATTGAGAGGCAAGATAGAATGGATTCTCTCAAGGTAAACATGCAGGTTGAGTCCGTGATTAGGAAAGCGAATGCAATGTTGTCATTTATCTCAAGAGGGTTGGAATATAAAAGCACCGTTGTGCTACTGAGACTTTATAAAGCTCTGGTGAGGCCCCATTTGGAGTACTGTGTCCAGTTTTGGTCCCCACACCTCAGGAAGGACATACTGGCACTGTAGCATGTCCAGCAGAGATTCACACGGATGATCCCTGGAATGGTAGGTCTAACATACGAGGAACGGCTGAGGATCCTGGGATTGTATTCATTGGAGTTTAGAAGATTAAGGGGAGATCTAATACAAACTTACAAGATAATACATGGCTTGGAGAGGGTGGACGCTAGGAAATTGTTTCCATTAGGCGAGGTGACTAGGACCCGTGGACACAGCCTTAGAATTAGAGGGGGTAAATTCAGAACAGAAATGCGGAGACATTTCTTCAGCCAGAGAGTGGTGGGCCTGTGGAATTCATTGCCACGGAGTGCAGTGGAGGCTGGGACGCTAAATGTCTTCAAGGCAGAGATTGATAAATTCTTGATGTCACAAGGAATTAAGGGATACAGGGAGAATGCGGGTAAGTGGAGTTGAAATGCCCATCAGCCATGATTGAATGGCGGAGTGGACTCAAAGGGCCGAATGGCCTTACTTCCGCTCCTATGTCTTATGGTCTTATAGGTTTTTCCCAAGGTAGAAGCTTCAAGTAATCGGGGACACAGGTTTAAGGCAAAAAGGGGGTAAGTTTAAAGAAGATGTGAGAGGCAATTTTTTTTTACATTGAGTGTCTGGAATGCACTACCAGCATACTGTAGGTGGTGAAGGTGGATACAACAGCACTGTTTAAGAGACAAGTTAACAGGCAGGGAACAGAAGGAGACCATGTCGAGGCAAAAGGTTTTCAGTTTTAAAAAGGCATCACGTGTCAGCACAGTCTCGGTAGAATGAAGCGCCTGTTCTTTGATGGACTGGCAATAATTTGTTCCAAACTAGAATACGGATTTGATTTGTCACACAGCATTCCTTATACATACTTTGTTCATGCAGTGTTCGGCCCTCAAAGTAAATTAAGCTTTGAAATGTGCCTGTTTTATTTTATTGCCAATAATTCAGGAAGACCATGTCGATCTGCAGTTTTATTCTTCACTTCAAAACTTAAATAATTTAACAAATCGACTCAGTTGATAAGTGACCTCACGTTTTAACTCAGCTCTGAATTTACTCTGGGTTCCTGCATAAATGAAAGGATTGGTGCAGGAACTGAGAAACTGAAGCATATACCCAGTTTCATCAATGTTAAAAGCTGTTTGACTGAAAACAGAATCTGAGAAGTATAAGACATCAGCAATGCGGACGTAGAGGATCGTTACAAAGTATAGCATATTTAGCAGAATGAAACTACCAGAGATGGCGAATAGTAAAATAATGGACTTCTGACGCTTCTCCACCTCTGGGTCACTTTGGGTTTCAACATTGCTCTGGGCGCGGAGTCTCCTGCGGGTTGTAGTTGAGGCTAGGATGTACCTTACAGTAAGAGCATTGAACAATGACATCAGAATGAATGGCAGAAAAGGGGTTAATATGGAACGAATCCAATCATATGCAGTCCATGCGGGTGACGTATAGAAAACTGGTTTAGTTCTGCAAAACCAGGGTACATTTTCAATGATGTACACGGGTTCACATATAAAATACATGAAGATGTTTTTCACGCAGGTCAGTGGAGGCACTATTCCTATAACCCACACTGCAGTCTTCTTGGTGCAATATTTTATTTTCAGCTTCCGGCAACAAATGGCAATAAATCGATCAAAGGTGAACGCAACTGTCAACCAAACAGAGCTATCTAGTGCTACATAAATTATGGCAACAAGTAGACTGCACACGGGTGTTATGGACAAGAAACTAAATGGGAAATAGATACCAAAAGTCCGGTGTAGAATCACTGCAGTGACAATGACCAGGAGATCCGTCACTGCCATGGATATCACATAGGAAATAATACATTCAGAGAGGCCACAACGTCTTCGGGACAGAATCACAATGACCACTAAGTTAGCTGCAAAAGAAAGAGAAAATGAGGGACAGATATGATTAATGTGATTGTGACACAATACCTGAGCAGAGACTCTACTTGTCCAACTCCTATTGCAATAAATCATTTATCAACAATCCTAGTTAGAATATATATCCAACCAGAATCTAGACTCTCTACAGTGTGAAAACAGACCTTTGAGCCCGAGAAGTTCACACTGACCCTCCGAAGAGTATCCCACCCAAAACTATTACTCTACATTTACCGGTATAATGCACGTCCCTGAGCACTGTGGGCAATTTAAGCATGGACAATTCACCGTAACCTGCACATCTTTGGATTGCGGGAAAAAAAACCACGCAGACACAGGGAAAACGTGCAAACTCCATACAGACATATGCCCGAGGCTGGAAACAAACCCAGGTCACAGGCACTGTGAGGCTGCTGTGCTAACCACGGAGCCACCATGTCACTTGTTTAACGACTGAAAACTATCCCTTATGGAATGGTAGAAAAAGTTGTATAATCGTACAAATATTGGTGAAAGGCAAATGACTGTTTATCAAAATAACTGAAATTGACGAATTGAATTATGAAAAAAGATCCGGTTCAGCAAATTTCTAGAAAAATGGAAGAAAAGCAAAATGCAATTAACAAAAAATGCATGTACGATTGATGAACATATTTTTAAAAAGTGAAACAAAGTGTTGGAGTGACAAGGTCACAGCTAACTTGACAATGACGGTCAGAAGTCAATCAAGTGTATCTGAAAGTTTGATCCGTCAACATGCATCAAAATCAAATCACTCAAAGAAGCCATTCTGTGCAGCATGATTTTTGTATCTTAGGACAGAAAGGGTTGTGTCAGACGCACTGTTTAACTACCTGATAGTCATTTGGATTCTCTGCATCGATTTGGAAAAAAAATGGTGCTGACAAATGATGAGAATGATTTGTAGAAAACACTCCCACTACTCAGCACACTTACTGTGCTACTGTGCACACTCTTGGTCAGTGCTCGATTTGGCCCTGTGCTGGCTACAACTATTGTATTTCTGGTGAATGTGCATCCCTGAGCGATGCAAACGGAGAGTTTGAACACTGAGAGTTAAGAGGTGAATATCAGTCGTAGATTGGTGGTTTCTTGATCTGTAGGGAAATCAACCATTACAAGGAAAACATGGAAAAATGGGCATGAGAAATGTCGAATCAGCCATGATCCCATTGAACAGTGGAGCAGGCTCAAGGGGCAGGTCGGCCTACTCCGGATCGTATTTCCAAAAGAGCAAATCATTACTGTTAGAATACTTAACGCCTGTTGCAATCTCAGTGTTAATGATTCCATTCACAATAAATTCACTTTCAAGTCAATTAGGAATACATCAGACAAGGAACAAAGAATATTACAGCACAGGAACAGGCCCTTCGGCCCTCCAAGCCTGCGCCAATCCAGATCCTCTATCTAAACCTATTGTCTACTTTCTAAGGATCTATATCCCTCTGCTACCTGCCCATTCGTGTATCTGTCTCTATCTTAAATGACGCTGTCATGCCTGCTGCTACCACCTTCACCGGCAACACATTCCGGGCACCCAACACCCTCTGCGTAAAGAACTTTCCAAACATTTCTCACTTAAACCTGTCCCCTCTCACCTTGAACTCGGGATGCCTAGTAATTGAGTCGCCTACTCTGGGGGAAAAAAGCATCTTGCTATCCACCCTGTCATGATTTTGTAGACCTAAATCAGGTGTCCCCGTCAGCCTCCTTCTTCCTAATGAAAATATCCCAAAACCGACTCAACCTCTCCTCATAGCTAGTGCTGTCCATACCAGGCAACATCCTGCTGAACCTCCTCTGCACCCTCGCCGAAGCATCTCCAATCAATCATGTGTTCCCAGAATAAATTATTTATGGGAATCGATCAGGCATTATCCATGTCAAGGGCACAACATGACAACTGTTACCCAGTGTCAAAAATGTGACCATTGACTATTAACAGTGACATTGACGAAATAGTTCTCCCTTTACACAATGATAGCAACATAATAATTCACTTGGAAGATCAGTGCCAACCGTAAAACAACATTTCAGTAATGCTCTGATGACCGAATCAGAGTGCACTAAAAATAACCTTGTCAGTACCTCAATGATCTCCATTTACGCGATTGTAAGCATGCAGTTTATCACATATAACAGCATTCGCGACAATGCAATAGCTTGACTTTAACATTGCTCTAATCGAAAGACAGTACTTTTCAAACTAACAGAGCAAAGAAAGTAGATGAATGAAATTGCATCATCAGATTGGGCACTTTGGGTGGCACAGTGGCTCAGTGCTTACCATTGGCTGACTTCTGTGTGGGTTAAGGGAATTATACAGCATGAAAACAGAGACTTCAGTGCAACTTGGAGAAGGTGAGAACTGCAGATGCTGGAGATCAGAGTTGAGAGTGCGGTACTGGAAAAACACAGCAGGTCAGGCAGCATCTGAGGAGCAGGAGAATCCACGTTTCGGACATAAGACCTTCATTAGCAAGGACGTATGACCATACCTTCAGTGCAACTTGTCCATGGTGACCAGATACACAAAATAAATTTAGTTCCAGCCTTTGGCACATATCCCTCTAAACCCTTCCTATTCATACACCCATCCAGATTCCTTTTAAATATTGTAATTGTACCAACCTCCACCACTTCCTCTGGCAGCTCATTCCATACATGCACCACCCTCTGCGTGAAAAGGTTGCCGCTTAGGTCCCTTTTAAATCTTTCCCCTCTCAAATTAAACCCATGACCTCTAGTTCTGGACTCGCCCACCTTGGAGAAAATACACTATCCATGTGCCTCATGATTTTATAAACCTCTATGAGGTCACCCTTCAGCCTCTGACGCTCCAGGGAAAACTGCCACAGCCTATTCAACCTTTCCCTGTAGCTCCAACCCTGGCAACATTCTTGTAAATCTTTTCTGAACCCTTGCAAATTTCACGACATCCTTTCTATCTTAGGGAGACCAGAATTGCATGCAGTATTCCAAAAATGGCATGGAGGCTGAGTGGTTAGCACTACCGCCTTGTCGCATCAGGGACTCAGTTTTGATTCCAGCCTCAGGCGATTGTCTGCGTGGAGTTTGCACACTCCTCCATGTCTGTGTCGGTTTCCTTCCACAGGTCTGATGGATTTGCCATACTAAATTGCACGTAGTTTCCAGGAGTGTGTCAGTAGGGTGGATTGGCCATGGGAATTGCAGGGTTACAGGAACAACGTTGGGGTGGGATGCTGTCCATAGCATTGGTGTGGATTTGGTGGGCTGAATAGCCTGTTTCCATGGTGTAGGGATTCTATGAGTGGCTCAATCAATGTCCTTTACAGCTGCAACATGACCCCTCAACTCCTGTACTCAATCATCTGACCAATAAAGTAAAGCATACCAAACACCTTCTTCACTATCCTATCTACCTGCACCTCCACGTTCATGGAGCTAAACACCTGCATTCCAAGGTCTCTTTGTTGAGCCACATGCCCCAGGACGTTACCATTAAGTATATAAGTCCTGTCCTGATTTGCCTTTCCAAAATGCAGCACCTCCCATTTATCTAAATTAAACTCCATCTGCCACTCCTCAGCCCATTGGCCCATTTGGTCACGATCCCATTGTATTCTGAGGTAACCTTCTTCGCTGTCCACCACACTTCCAATGTTGGTGTCATCTGCAAACTTATTGACTATCCCCCCTGTGTTCACATCCAAATCATTTAAATAAAGATTGAAAAGTAGTGGACCCAGCACCGATCCTTATGGTACACAGGCCTCCAGTCTGAAAGGCAGCCCTCCACCACCGCCCTCTGCCTTCACCCTGTGAGCCAGTTCTGTATCCAAATGGTTAGTTCTCCCTGTATTCGATGTGATCTAACCTTACTAACCAGTCTCCCATGGGAAACCTTGTTTAACTCCTTACTAAAGTCCATCTGCACTGCCCTCACCAATACTCTTTGTTACGTCTTCAAAAAACTCAATCAAGTTTGTGAGACATGATGTCCCATGTACAAAGCCATGATGACTATCCGTAATCAGTCCTTGCCTTTCCAAATACATGTACATCCGGTCCCTCAATATTGCCCACCACCGAGGTCAGGCTCACAGTCTATAGTTCCCTGCCTTGTCCGAACCACCTTTCTTAATTAGTGGCACCATGTTAGCCGACCTCCAGTCTTGCAGAACCTCTCCTGTGACTATCAATGATACAAATATCTCAGCAAGGGGCCCAGCAATGACTTCCTTAGTTTCCCACAGAGTTTTAGTGGCGTTTGCACATTCCCCCTGTGTCTGTGTGAGTTCCGTTCAGGTGCTCCGGTTTCCTCCCACAGTCCAAAGATGTGCTGATTGTGTGGACTGACCATGCTCAATTTTCCAGAGTGTCCAGGGATGTGCAGGCTGGGCGGATTAGCCATGGAAAATGCGGGGTTACAGGGATAGGGTAGGGGGCTGGCTCTAGCTGGGACGCTGTTCGGAGGGGCAGTGTGAACCTGATGAGCCGAATGGCCTACTACTATACTGTCGGGCTTCCATGATTCTATGTCAACCATAAATAGGAAGAAATATATAATTTAACTGATGACGCAGTGTCATTGGTAAGACGATTGAAAAAGAGTACCAGGAAGAAGTTGCAATGTGAGGAAACAATGCGGGAACAGGACAGAATTAGCATGGTTAATTGGACCAATTAATATGATGAATATTGACTCACTCTACCAACAGCTGGATCGTTAAAGTGAAGAGTTAATTCAGTTGAACGGCAAGAAATATTGACAATAAAAGGTGAACAATTGTACAGTTAAAGTGTCCCATGAAATTAATGTAAAACGTTACATTTGAGAAAAGACATTGCGAAGATAAACACATGGTAAAGTGACAAATCTAACACCACCAATGTGGCTAAATTCAGACAGCTACTCGCTAGGTACATTACTTTACCTGGAACACCAATAGCTGCAAGGATAGGATAATAAATGGCAAAAGCCAAACCTTTTGGCGATGCATGCATTGTTTTGAGAAGCACTCCGCATATTTAACGTAACCTGACAAATGTCACATTTATACGTTGTGTCAGGCTCTGAGGAATTCATTACACGATTCGGGTATTTAACATTAATCATGTTTATTGTTACAAGAACGGGAAAGTGCAGCTGCTGCCTGACTGGTGTTTACATTTTCACCGAATTCAATTTTTCCCTCGCTATTTCACACGGTTCTGAATTGAAATGTAACAGAATTATCAGAATTACAATCCTTCATTTAAAGAAAATAATGGTATACATATCCCTGTCCGTGTCAGACATAAAAAATATTTCCTACAGGTCACATTGATAATTGTCAGTTTGTTGGCTGGAATGACTAGGTCGATCTCAGGGTTTTGTAGAAGACATCTCTGTACGTCAATAGACAGACAAGTTCTTGATAAACACACGTGCAGAACAGCCGGAGACACGCATCTTGAATTATTAAAGGCATGAGTTATGATTACTTCAAATGTATTTATATTGTTATGCATGGGGTAAACTCTCCTGCTTAAATTAAAACTAGCAACACAGAAAAGATTTATCCCATGCAGAAATCTGTGAACATTCAAGGGGCCAAAAACTAGTTAAAGTAAAATTTAACAAATTAATTTCTTAAAGTTTAACAACGAATCATTAACTAACAACTATTTACAATTCCTCCCTCCAGCCTACCTTTTAACTTCCCTTTTCTAATAAAGCCCCCAATTAAGATTTACAAAACAACACTTCTTATCTCAAACCCAGGCAGCTTTCAGGTTTCTCTGAATTCCTGTCTTATTTTCTTCTTGGGGATTCTGCTCACAGGTTACTGATCAATAAATGTACCTTATAAGAGAGCTATTTTTCAGGCAGTCTTTTTTACATAGAACATAGAACACAGAACAGTACAGCACAGAACAGGCCCTTCAGCCCACCATGTTGTGCCGACCACTGATCCTCATGTATGCACCCTCAAATTTCTGTGACCAAATGCATGTCCAGGAGTCTCTTAAATGTCCCCAATGACCCTGCCTCCACAACTGCTGGTGGCAACGCATTCCATGCTCTCACAACTCTCTGTGTAAAGAACCCGCCTCTGACATCCCCTCTATAATTTCCTCCAACCAGCTTAAAACTATGACCCTTCGTGTTAGTCATTTCTGCCCTGGGAAATAATCTCTGGCTATCGACTCTATCTATGCCTCGCATTACCTTGTATACCTCAATTAGGTCCCCTCTTCTCCTCCTTTTCTCCAATGAAAAAAGTCCGAGCTCAGTCAACCTCTCCTCATAAAATAAGCCCTCCAGTCCAGGCAGCATCCTGGTAAACCTCCTCTGAACCCTCTCCAAAGTATCCACATCTTTCCTATAATAGGGCGACCAGAACTGGACACAGTATTCCAAGTGCGGTCTAACCAAAGTTTTATCAAGCTGCAACAAGATTTCACGACTCTTAAACTCAATCCTCCTGTTAATGAAAGCCAATACACCATATGCTTTCTTAACAAACCTGTCCACTTGGGTGGTCATTTTATGGGATCTATGTACCTGCACACCAAGATCCCTCTGCTCTTCCACACTGCCAAGAATCCTGTCTTTAATCTTGTACTCAGCTTTCAAATTCGACCTTCCAATATGCATCACCTCGCATTTATCCAGGTTGAATTCCATCTGCCACCTCTCAGCCCATCTCTGCATCCTGTCAATGTCCCGCTGCAGCCTACAACAGCCCTCTATACTGTCAACGACACCTCCAACCTTTGTGTCATCTTCAAACTTGCTGACCCATCCTTCAATCCCCTCATCCAAGTCATTAATAAAAATTACAAACAGAAGAGGCCCATGGACAGAGCCCTGTGGAACACACCACTCACCACTGACTTCCAGGCAGAATATTTTCCTTCTACTACCACTCGCTGTCTTCTGTTGGCCAGCCAATTCTGTATCCAGACTGCTATGTTCCCCTGTATCCCATTCCTCCTGACCTTCTGAATGAGCCGACCATGGGGAATCTTATCAAATGCCTTGCTGAAGTCCATATACACCACATCCACAGCTCGACCCTCACCAACTTTTCTCGTCGCATCCTCGAAGAACTCAATAAGGTTTGTGAGGCATGACCTGCCCCTCACAAAGCCGCGTTGACTGCATTTAATCAAGCCATGCTCTTCCAGATGGTCATAAAACCTATCCCTCAGAATCCTTTCTAACACCTTGCAGAGGACAGACGTGAAACTTACTGATCTGTAATTGCCGGGGATTTCCCTATTTCCTTTCTTGAAGAGAGGAATTACATTTGCCTCTCTCCAGTCCTCAGGTACGACTCCAGTGGAGAGCGAGGATGCAAAGATCTTCGCAAGTGGTGAAGCAATTGAATTTCTCGTTTCCCAAAGCAGCCGAGGACATATCTGGTCCGGGCCTGGCGACTTGTCAATCTTAATGTTTGACAAAACGTTCAGCACACCAGCTTCCTCTATCTCTATCTCTATCCATTCCAGCATGCACACCTGCTCTTCAAAGGTTTAATTCACTACAAAGTTCGTTTCTTTCGTAAAGACAGAAGCAAAAAACTCATTTAGGGCTTCCCCTACCTCCTCAGACTCCACACACAAAATCCCTATGCTATCCCTGATCGGCCCTACTCTTTCTTTAGCCATTCTCTTATTCCTCACATAAGTGTAAAATGCCTTTGTGTTCTCCCTAATCCGTTCTGCCAAGCCTTTCTCGTGCCCCCTCCTGGCTCTCCTCAGACCATTTTTGAGCTCCTTCCTCACCTGCCTGTAATCCTCTAGAGCTGAGCTTGACCCTAGCTTCCTCCACCTTACATAAGCTACCTTCTTCCTTTTGACAAGTAGCTCCACCACTCTCGTCATCCAAGGTTCCTTTATCTTACCACTTCTTGCCTGTCTCAGAGGGAAATATTTATTCATCCCTTGCAACAACTGTTCCTTAAACAGTCTCCACATGTCTATAATGCCCTTTCCATGGAACAATTGCTCCCAATCCATGCTTCCTAACTCATGTCTAATCGCATCATAGTTTCCTCTTCCCCAATTAAATATCCTCCCATTTTGCCTAATCCTCTCCTTCTCCATAGCTATGTCGAATGTGTGGCAGTTGTGGTCACTATCACCAAAATGCTCTCCCACCACAAGATCTGATACCTGCCACGGCTCGTTTCCGAGCACCAAATCTAGAATGGCCTCTCCCCTCGTCGGCCTGTCAACGTACTGAGTTAGGAAACCCTCCTGAACACACCTTACAAAAACAGCTCCATTCAAATCTTCTGCTCGAAGGAGGTTCCAAACAATATTGGGAAAGTTAAAGTCACCCATTACAACAACCCTACTACGTCCACACTTTTCCAAAATCTGCCGACCTATGCTTTCTTCCGTCTCCCTGCTGCTATTGGGGGGCCTGTAGTAAACCCCTAAAGAGGTGACTGCTCCCTTGCTGTTCCTAATTTCCACCCACACTGACTCGGTATGCAGATCTTCCTCGACAATGGAAGCTTCTTGCTGATATATATGGTCACTGTTTTCTTTCCTGGCTGCTCCTCTGGTCCTCGTCACTTCTCCCGCTGCTCCCGCTCCTTCTGTGAAAGGGAAAACACCGCTGTCTGCTACCGGTAAGTATTTTTTTAAAAAACTGCCTTACCTTAGCTGCAGTCTTCCGGGTTCGTCTTACCTCTGCTGCTGCTCTCACTCAAAATGAATCCTTGTTGGTAGCTGGGCAGTTCTCCTCTCAACCATTCCATTTTTCTCCGGACTTATACCCACAAAGCATCGAATTGTGTCATTGGCTTTTAAGATTATCAATATACTCAGTTCAACCTTGATTGAAAATTGTTATTTTTCGGCGTATAGTTTAAACTGATTGGCCTAATTTGGATTTGTTTTGTTGTTTCCAGGCAATTGAGTTGTTCGACCAAATGTTACGTTATTTTTTTCAGAACACGTGGTTCTGTCAAGAAGTTCTGTTGCTTTTAACTCTCTTAAAGGTACAGTAAACCCGCATCTTCATAACAATATACATTAAAAAAATCTCCAACTTACAAAGTCTCTAGTTGTATGTGTCCATGCACATAAGCATCAAAACATGCAGAGATGAGTTACGCCTGACTTTTCATTTGCATTTCGATGATGATTTGTTGTTGGGGAAGGAATTAATCTGCAATTGATCGTATGAATTCTCCCGAAATTTGTCATAGCTTCGTTATATTCTGTTAATGGCCTTGGGACGTATCAATTACATTGAATTGATGTTGTGAAACTTGAAAGGATTCGGAAAAGATTTCCAAGGATGTTGCCAGGGTTGCAGGATTGTAACTATAGGGAGAGCGGAGCTATGAAAGCTAGTGCTTCCAAATAAACCTGTTGGACTATAACTTGGCTTTGCATGATTTTAAGATATGGGGAAAGGTTGAATAGGCTGAGGCTGTTTTCCCTGGAGCATCAGAGGCTGAGGGATGACCTTATAGAGGTTTATAAAATCATGAGGGGTAAGGATAGTGTAAATAGACAAGGTCTTTTCCCTGGGGTGGGCGAGTACAGAACTAGAGGGCATACGGTGAGAGGGAAAGATATAAAAGGGATTTTACACAGAAGGTGGTGTGTGTTTGAAATGAGCTGCCAGAGGAAGTGGAGGAGGCTGGTACAATTACAGGAATAAAAAGGCATCTGGATGGGTATGGGGGGATATGGGCCGGGTGCTGGCGGTTGGGACTAGATTGGGTTGGGATATCTGGTCAGCTTGGACAGATTGGACCGAAGGGTCTGTTTCCATTCTGTGTGTCTCTATGACTATGATGGCAAACTCTCTGAGTTAGCCACCTGTTTTACTGAGGTTCTGCACACAATACTATCTTCTGTTCACACACGAACAAGGTAAACCGAAATGATGTACATTAATCTTGCTTTCTTTCTCGGCGCTGTTGTGATTTCCTGGATGATTGCAGTCGATGCGTTTCAGCACTCCGAATGGCCTCCAGCTACATATTCCAGTCTCTGGGAGGACTGCAACACTAACTGGACAACATCGCTGGGAAAAGAAAACTTAGGTAAGATTGGTTTCTAAAGAGTTTCTTGCAAAAATTCAATCCACTGGGCATGTATAATAATGT
Organism: Chiloscyllium plagiosum; assembly: GCF_037043375.1. Lineage (NCBI taxonomy): Eukaryota > Metazoa > Chordata > Chondrichthyes > Orectolobiformes > Hemiscylliidae > Chiloscyllium > Chiloscyllium plagiosum. The sequence continues at coordinate 27,129,275 of NW_028270165.1, forward strand.
GACAAAGAAAGAGGAATGACATGTGTTTGCAAGATATTTTGTGTGACAACATCAATAGGAGTGTTAGCTTGAAGACTATAACCGAAGGCTTCGTTAATTTCACAAGAAATCTCAACAAACTGTCAATTCGCCATCCATGCCGCTGCCAGTTTATGTCTGCCAGTAATTGCTCAGCTTATCGTTTTTGGTTACTCACCTGGTAATATCAGACATAAAGGTTAACGTGACTTTGACCAATCGTTTGAGTGATCACACAATTGCCCATAACTGCTCCCTTGCAAAGCTACTGGTTCAAACCATCGGAGGGATCGGGCCACCACATCCTTCAGGCCTGCTACTTCTTATTGCCCTCATTAATCTTTGGATGTGAATTCGTCGTCTATTGGACCATCCTTCTGGTGCTGAAGTCTGCAACTGTCTCTACACTTGACGCTATTTGCACGACAAATCCAGCGAAATGAAAATTTCATTAGTGATCACACTTACTGTTTTAACCAATTACGCGGGCAGGGTGCAAAGAAAACTGATGAGAATTGTTATAGCGCTGGAGGACAAGTAAGGAAATTCTTCACCCCTGAACTTGCGGTATCAGTTCGAGATGCTGGAAAAGCACAGCCAGTCAGGCAGCATCCGAGGAGCAGCAGAGTCGACGTTTGGAGCATAAGCCCTTCATCAGGAATGAGGTTTGTGCGCCGAGAGTGCTGGGAGATAAATGGGACAGGGGTGGGACCGGGGCGAGGTAGCTGAGAGTGCGAGAGGTTGGCGGAAGTGGGGGTTAATAGTGATAGGTCGGAGAGGAGGGTGGAGTGGATAGGATGCAAGGAAGGTGCACAGTTAGGACAGGTCATGAGGGGAGTACTGAGCTGGAAGGTTTGATCTAGGAAAGGGTGTGGGGAGGGGAAATGAGGAAATTGGTGAAGTCCACATTGAATGCCATGGGGTTGGAGGGTCCTGAGGTGGAAGATGAGGCTTCTTCTTCCAGGCGTCGGGTAGTTAGGGACTGACGATGGAGGAGGACCAGGACCTGCACGTCATTGGTGGAGTAGGAGGGCACGGGGTGGTGTGGTTGGTTGGTGTGGGTGTCCCGGAGATGTTCCCTGATGCCTTATGCGAGTAGGCATCCTGTCTCCCCAACGTAGAAGAGACCGCATCGGGAGTGACGGATGTATCAGTTATCAGGCCCAAATTGAACCAAAGTTCACAGTTTTACCCAACTATCTCTGTGTTATTTGTGGACTTCTATGAGTAGGCAAGATGGCATACATTGTGCACTGGTGATAAAGTACAAAAGAAGTATTAGCTGAAAAGATCCTCCATATTTACAAGAATTCAATAATAACAATTACTTTTCTGAGAGGCTAAGGTCGGTGACCACAAGAATGAATGTATCCGAGTAAAAATTCCATTGTTCTGTTCCCAGACAGTTGCCATAGTGAGTTGCTATGAAACCATGACGCAACAACAAGGGCCAGACAGTTCCTAACTTCTGACGAACATAGACTTGAATGATTTGGAGGTGCCAGTGTTGGACTGGGGTGTACAAAGTTAAAAATCACACAACACCAGGTTATAACCCAACAGGTTTATTTGGAAGCACTAGTTTTCAGAGCGATGCACGAGCAGCAGTGATGGGCGCCTCATTATAGAAACAGAGGGAAAATAGTCGATAGGCTGGAAGTGGCAGATTGAAAAATGAGGAACATTTTCTCCTTTTATTGAGCAGGGTGAGAGGAGCGCTGATTGCATGGGCTGTACAGGGTAGATAGGGAGACCATGTTCCCACTCAGAAAGGAATGAAAGAAGGCACAACGGCAAGGCCAGAAATATAAATTTATGTGAAAATGAAGCGAAGCTGATGTTAGGAAAGAATATTTTTGCACACCATGTAGTTAAGTTATGGAACGTATATCTGGGAATGTGGTGGAGATACATTCAGTTCAGTTGAGGCATTTGGGAGAGCGTTGGATGATTATTTGATTATGCCTAATGGTCAGGGAAATGGAAAAAATGGGAGGTGTTTGGCACTAAGTGATAGAACCGGGAGTGCAGGCAAACTAGGCTGAATGGGCCACAACAATTCTGTGACTCGGTGATAACACAAAACGTCATCTGGTCCATTCTGTTAGCATGAGTGGAGTTAAGTACAATTTTGTCCCAAAACATCTTCACTTCTTTTTGACACTCTCGACACTTCGGTTGAGAAAGTGCGACTGTTTATATTAATGAAAGATTGCCGAACTGCCTTTGATAATTTTCAAGTTGGACTGAGAACTGCACAAATTTTAGTCTCATTGATTTCTGCGAAGCCCCTAAAAAAACTGTTGCTATCAGAACAAAGAGCAAAGAAAATTGCAGCACAGGAACAGGCCCTTCCACCCTGGAAGCCTGTCCTAATCCAGATTCTCGATCTAAACCTGCCGCCTAGTTTCTAAGGATCGGTACCCCTCTGCTCCCTGCCCATTCATGTATCTGTCTAGATATATCCTGAATGATTAGATTAACTTACTTACAGTATGGAAAAAGGCCCTTCAGCCCAACAAGTCCACACCGACCCTCCGAAGTGCAACCCACCAAGACCCATTTCCCTACATTTACCCCTTCACCTAACACTTCGGGCAATTTAGCATGGCCAATTCACCTGACCTGCACAGGACTGTGGGAGGAAACCGGAGCACCCGGAGGTAACCCACGCAGACACGGGGAGAATGTTCAAACTCCACACAGACAGGCGCCAGAGGCGAGAAATGAACCCGGGTCTCTGGCGCTGTGAGGCAGCAGTGCTAACTGCTGTGCCACCGTGCCGCCCACATGCTATGGTGCCCGCCTCGACTACCTCTGCTGGCAGCACATTCCACCACCCTCTTTGTAAAGTATTTTCAATGCATATCTCCCTTAAACGTTTCTCCTCTCACCTTGAACTCTTGCCGTGAGTAATTGAGTCCCCCACTCTGGGAAAAAGTGTCTTGCTATCCACCCTGTCTATATCTCTCATGATTTTGCAGGCCTAAATCTGGCTCCCCCGTCAACCTCCATTTCTCTAATGAAAATAATCCTAATCTTCATAGGAATCTCTCATTATAGGAACAAAAGTCCCTGTCCATTGTTTTTCAACGAAACATAACATGTATGAAACAAGATAAACAAAACGAGACAAGGAGAGTTATAGTGGATTGCTATGAGACTTACAATGCCAACAATGTGGCAGAAACACGTACAATGGGCAGCACGGTGGCTCAGTGGTTAGCACTGCAGCCTCACAGCGCCAGGGACCCCGGTTTGATTCCAGCCTTGTGCTACTGTCTGGGTGAGTTTGCACATTCTCCCTGTGTCTGTGTGGATTTCCTTCAGGTATTCCAGTTTCCCCCCACAGTCCAAAGATGTGCAGGTCAGGGTGGATTGGCCGTGCTAAATTGCCCGTAGTGTCAGGTACATTCGTCAGGGGTAAACATAGGGTAGGGGAATGGGTCTGGGTGGGTTACTCTTCGGAAGGTCGATGTGGAGTTGTTCGGCCAAACGGCCTGTTCCCATACTCTAGAGAATCTAATCTAATTATGCTAACCACAAGCCTTTCGTTGTTTAGAAGACAATTTGGACAAGTACTTATTTTCATTTCAATTCGACAATCACATAATTTGAAATCGTTCACGCATCTGTAAACCAAACCCCATCTGTGCTGGGTTGATGATTGAGAGGACACATGAAAGGTAGAGTAGCCCAACGTGCATACTGTGATGGGAAATATGATTGTTGTAAAATTCACTGTATGATTAGTATCAAACTGTTATTACAGTTAACGTGACAAAGAAAATGTGAAGATATTTTTGACGTGGAATGATGATGCCTTTTAAAGATGTTTTTTTAATTATTCATTGAAGAGAAGCATGGCGTGAGTTGTATGAAAAGAAAACATTATTTGATCTTTTATTTTAAAGTGTTGATTCTGAACAAGTATCTTCCAGTTTTTGTTTATGTATGCTTGAGAGGGTTTAATTATTAAGCGCAATCTACTCCTTTGGCCATGGCGTTTTTGTTTTAAACGCATAGCCGTGTGAGAAGGAAACTTGCCCGATGGAAATACGGTTGCGGTTTCATTTGGGAGAGTTTTACAGGATAAACAGCTGAGTGCATTGGCTTCGAATACAAGTCGTTGGTTTTGTTTATTTTTTTCACGGAACGAAACCACCCATAGCTTGAGTAAGTTGCCTGGTTCTTTTAAAATATTTGACCCTGAAGAAAATTAAATAATTTAGATTAGATTCCCTACAGTATGGAAACAGGTCCTTCGGCCCAACAAGTTCTCACTGACCCTCCGACGAGTAACCCACCCAGAGCTATTACCCCAACCTATATTTACCCTTGACTAATGCCCCTAACACTACGCGTAATTTAGCATGGCCAACTCACCTAACCTGCACCTCTTTGGATTGTGGTTGGAAACCGGAGCATCCAAAGCAAACCCACACAGACACGGGGAGAATGTGCAAACTCCACACAGACAGTCACCTGAGGCTGGAATCAAACACGGGTCCCTGGTGCTGTGAGGCAGCAGTGCTAACCACTGATCCACCGTGATTTAGATCATTTAAGAAAATGGGCTCACTCACGTTCAGGAATTCAGTTTGCAATTTCCAAATCTTAGCTCAAAATCCCGAAGGGGATTTGGGAAACAAAGAAACGTTAAGCTGATAAACTAGTATTCAGAAGTCTATCAGATTTATAACACAGGGACTGGAAGTCATCGCTGCAGTGTTTCAGGGAATCATGGCTCCAGTTGGAGGAGAAACATATCAGCTTCAATCTGGGCTTCTGGACTCAATGTTGAGTTCAACACCTTCAAATTGTCAACCCACTCCCGTTTCAGCCCTTTGCTTTAGCTTGTTCCATTCTGTTATCATTTCTTTGCTCCCCTCCCCCATCCCAGTTGGTGCGACTGCCTGCCCTATCGTGCTGCTGTTCTCACTTTCGGATCACTTCATCTAAACTATCTACAACCTCTACCATCGGGGAGAACTGAACACACGCACACCAGCCGGTTTGCAACAGTTACTACCCTACTTCTGGTAGCGTCCCGAATGGACTCACAAACTTTTAACATTCGCCTGTACCTGCGTTTTTGTTTTTGCTGCTGTTTACCTATTATTTACTATCTGTGCTACTTAACTCTGTGATCTGCCTGTGTTGCTCACAAGACAAAGCTTTTCACTGTGTTTCGGTACAAGTGACAATAAATTCAATTCAGTTCAACTGTCGACATCTTTTCTGCAACAGTACCCCACACCCACTACCCCCACACTATCGACCCCCAAACCCCCTCCAAACTATATCTTAAATGCTGTTCCCTCCACACTACACTCCAGCTCTGATGAAGAGTTTTCAGAGTAATGTGAAGTGATACTGTAGGTGTTAATGCCATTGTACTTTCACGTGTGTTTCAATCATTGAAAAGTTGTTTTATATGCAAATAGATTGGTTAGTTCAGTTTAGTTTTTATAATCACTACAGTGTGAAAACAGACCCTTCAGCCCAACAAGTCCACACCAACCTTCTAGAGAGTATCTCACCTACACGCTTTCTCCTACCCCCTAACTAATACACCCAACCCACACTGTGGGAACATAGCATGGCCAACTCACCCTGAGCTACACATTTTTCGATTGGGGGAAAGAAACCGGAGCACCCGGAGGAAACCCATGCAGACACGGGGCGAATATGCAAACTCCATACATACAGTCACCCCGAGGCTGGAATCAAACCCAGGGCCCTGGTGCTGTGAGGCAACAGTGCTAACCGCTGAGCCACCATGTCACCTACCATTGCTTTTGTGGAATGATTTAGTTTATCATCAAGCAAATTCTGCAGCTTAGCATGCTTGCCTTTCACTGAATTACCACCTTGTTCAAATAATATCCGATCTGACTGGTATAGCAATAACATCAAATGGGAGCATAATATACTCCAGGCACAAGGTACCAAAACGACACAATATTGCAGGCCTGTGCCAATGAATGTAGGCTTCCCTTCTCTGTTCCATTTTCTTTGCCATAAAGGTAAACATTTCATTTTGCTTCCAAATTGCTTTCGGTGCGAGTTTGCTAATGAGTTTCAGGTTCAAAGACACCAATGTTCCTTCTGAAATAATACACTGCAGCATCTCTGTATTGCAGATCATCAGACCATATAGAAATACCGCAGAGGCGAGGCCCTTTGACCATACCAGTCAGCGCTGACTTGTCTGCACTCGTTCCACTATCCTGGTCTATAACCTTGAAAATTATGACTTTCAGGTGCTCGTCAAAGTAGACTTTATAGGTTGTATGGTTCTCCGTCTTACTGGCAGGGAGATTTGCTCGGGTTGCTTGGGAGCATTTAAACCAGTAAGGTGGAGGGGAGGGGGTGGGACGCAGGGAAATAGCGAGGAAAAAGATCGATCTGAGACTGGTACAGTTGGGAAAAGGAGCGAGTCAAGCAGTCAGGGCAGCCAGGAACAAAGCATAGAATCAGGTTGGACGGATAAATTAATCTGCATTTATTTCAATGCAAGAGGCCTAGCAAGGAAATGACCAGCTACCTTCCGTCAGCCCCACCCGCTAGCCCTCGAGCCCTCAAGCCTCATTCTTGATGAAGGGCTTTTGCCCGAAACGTCGATTTTCTTGCTCCTGGGATGATGCCTGAGCTGCTGTGCTTTTCCAGCACCACACTCTCTCGCCTCTGATCTCCAGCATCTGCCGTCCACACTTCCGTCTCAGGGCTGAACAATCCATCTTGTGTGAACTAAGGAGAAGGGTATTGTTTTATCAAAATGTTTAAAAACCTTCTGTTTCCTTAATGCTCATGCGGATTGTGGAAGCTAACATAAGGTAAAGAAACTGGTAAGTTGTACGAAAAGACATGAAAAATAAACAAAAAAAACCCAGCAGAAATGCAAAAAGAAACCTGAGAATGAGTGAGAAAAGAGGAATGTGATCAGAAAACAAATAAATGGATTACGCAAACCATGGAGATCGAATAAAGTAGATTTTAAAAGAGAAATTGTTCAAATCATACGTACTACAGTTCAAGGTGCAGGAATACCAAACCTCATGTTTTTGATATTGAAACAACAGTTTGACAGTAGCTCAGGCGTTTGCACTGCTGCCTCACAGCGCCAGGGACCTGGGTTTGATTCTCGCCTCGAGGTGACTGTCTGTGTGGAGTTTACATGTTCTCCCCGAGTCTGCGTGGGTTTCCTCCGGTTTCCTCCCACAATCCAAAGATGTGAAGGTTAAGGTGAATTGTCCATAGTGTACAGGGATGTGCAGGTTAGGTGCATTAATCAGATGTAAATGTAGAGTAATAGGGGTAGGGGAACGGGGCTGGGTGGACTGGTTGGGTCGAAGGGTCTGTTTGCACACGGTAGGGATTTTGATTGATGATAATACCCAAACAAAATGCAGATGGTGCACGAAAATATTGTCTACATGTAATGACTCGACTGTGATCTGATGACTATGATAAATTAATCACTGTTATCTTCAATATCTATGAATTAGTTAGCTTGCTTGATACGTGTTGTCGGCCAATGAAGCTTGAAGGAAATCTGACAAGTTTACTTCGAGCGGTTGACGAATTTAAAAATTATATTTGGGGAAAATAAAGTTGCAACTAGATTTTAAAAAATAATAAATTCTGTAAAATAATGGAGGCTGATATAACAACTGGTGTTTACCAATTCATTTACAAGCGTAGAGAACCATGACATAGAACATAGAACATAGAACAATACAGCACAGAACAGGCCCTTCGGCCCACGATGTTGTGCCGAACTTCTAACCTAGATTAAGTACCCATCCATGTACCTATCCAAATGCCGCTTAAAGGTCGCCAATGATTCCGACTCTACCACTCCCACGGGCAGCGCATTCCATGCCCCCACCACTCTCTGGGTAAAGAACCCACCCCTGACATCTCCCCTATACCTTCCACCCTTCACCTTAAATTTATGTCCCCTTGTAACACTCTGTTGTACCCGGGGGAAAAAGTTTCTGACTGTCTACTCTATCTATTCCTCTGATCATCTTATAAACCTCTATCAAGTCACCCCTCATCCTTCGCCGTTCCAACGAGAAAAGGCCGAGAACTCTCAACCTATCCTCGTACGACTTCCTCTCCATTCCAGGCAACATCCTGGTAAATCTTCTCTGCACCCTCTCCAAAGCTTCCACATCTTTCCTAAAGTGAGGCGACGAGAACTGCACACAGTACTCCAACTGTGGCCTAACCAAAGTCCTGTACAGCTGCAACATCACTTCACGACTCTTGAATTCAATCCCTCTGCTAATGAACGATAATACTCCATAGGCCTTCTTACAAACTCTATACACCTGAGTGGCAACCTTCAAAGATCTATGTACATAGACCCCAAGATCCCTCTGTTCCTCCACCTGACTAAGAACCCTACCATTAACCCTGTATTCCGCATTCTTATTTGTTCTTCCAAAATGGACAACCTCACACTTGGCAGGGTTGAACTCCATCTGCCACTCCTCAGCCCAGCTCTGCATCATATCTAAGTCCCTCTGTAGCCGACAACAGCCCTCCTCACTGTCCACAACTCCACCTATCTTCGTATCATCTGCAAATTTACTGACCCACCCTTCGACTCCCTCATCTAAGTCATTAATAAAAATTACAAACAACAGAGGACCCAGAACTGATCCCTGCGGAACTCCACTTGTAACTGGGCTCCAGACTGAATATTTACCATCTACCACCACTCTCTGCCTTCGACCGGTTAGCCAGTTTTCTATCCATTTGGCCAAATTTCCCTCTATCCCATGCCTCCTGACTTTCCGCATAAGCCTACCATGGGGAACCTTATCAAATGCCTTACTAAAATCCATGTACACTACATCCACTGCTCTACCCTCATCCACATGCTTGGTCACCTCCTCGAAGAATTCAATAAGACTTGTAAGGCAAGACCTACCCTTCACAAATCCGTGCTGGCTGTCCCTAATCAAGCAGTGTCTTTCCAGATACTCATAAATCCTATCCCTCAGTACCCTTTCCATTACTTTGCCTACCACAGAAGTAAGACTAACAGGCCTGTAATTCCCGGGGTTATCCCTATTCCCTTTTTTGAACAGGGGCACAACATTCGCTACTCTCCAGTCCCCTGGTACCACCCCCGTTGCCAGTGAAGACGAGAAGATCATTGCCAACGGTACTGCAATTTCCTCTCTTGCTTCCCACATAATCCTAGGATATATCCCGTCAGGCCCGGGGGACTTGTCTATCCTCAAGTTGTTCAAAATGTCCAACACATCTTCCTTCCTAACAGGTATCTCTTCTAGCTTACCAGTCCATTTCACACTCTCCTCTTCTACCATACGGTCCCTCTCGTTCGTAAATACTGAAGAGAAGTACTTGTTCAAGACCTCTCCTATCTCTTCCGACTCAATACACAGTCTCCCACTACTGTCCTTGATCGGACCTACCCTCGTTCTCGTCATTTTCAGGTTTCTCACATCCGCATAAAATGCCTTGGGGTTATCCTTGATCCTATCCGCCAACGATTTTTCATGCCCTCTCTTAGCTCTCCTAATCCCTTTCTTCAGGTCCCTTCTGGCTATCCTGTATCCCTCCACTGCTCTGTCTGAATCCTGTTTCCTCAACCTTATGTAAGCCTCCTTCTTCCTCTTTACCAGACATTCAACCTCTCTCGTCAACCAAGGCTCCCTCACACGACCATTTCTTTCCTGCCTGATAGATACATACATATCATGGACACGTCGTATCTGCTCTTTGAAAAAGTTCCATATTTCCACCACATCCTTCCCTGACAGCCTATGCTCCCAACGTATGCTCCTCAAATCCTGCCTTACAGCATCGTAATTTCCCTTCCCCCAATTATAAAATCTACCTTGTTGTGCGCACCTATCTCTCTCCATAACCAAGGTGAAAGTCACAGAATTGTGGTCACCATCACCAAAATGTTCACCCACTAACAAGCCCACCACTTGTCCCGGTTCATTACCGAGTACCAAATCCAATATGGCCTTCCCTCTGGTTGGACAATCTACATACTGCGTTAGAAAAGCTTCCTGGACACACTGCACAAACACCGCCCCATCCAATCTACTTGATCTAAAGAGCTTCCAATCAATATTTGGAAAGTTGAAGTCGCCCATGACTACGACCCTGTGGCTTCTGCACCTTTCCAAAATCTGTTTCCCAATCTGTTTCTCCACATCTCTGCTGCTATTGGGGGGCCTATAGTAAACACCCAACAAGGTGACTGCACCTTTCCTATTTCTGACTTCAGCCCATACTACCTCCAGAGGCAGATCCCCCTCAAACTTCCTTTCTGCAGCCGTTGACTCAGACTGTCAATTCACAAAGTAATTGGACAGATAAGGGGGCTACAAAATCATAAAGCAAAGATTTTCTCTGGCGGAACAGGGTCACCTTGACAAGATTTTCGGGTGCCAAATCGAATGTTGTCCACCGTTGCAAGAGGAGTTCAACATGCTTCTGGAAAAGTTGTCTACGAAGTTGCCAGACTCACGATTTCCGATGTCCAACGTAATAAATGATATAACTGACCTGGAAGCAGCTGCGGGAATGTTCAGTAAGCGGGCTTGTATGTTTAGGAGGGTGCAATATGAAGATAGTTAAAAATCACGTCACACCAGGTTGTCGTCCAACAGGTTTATTTGGAAGCACTAGCTTTCGGAGCGCTGCTCCTTCATCAGGTGGTTGTGGAGTATAAGAGCCTAACGCACAGAATTTATACCAAAAGTTTACAGTGTGGTGTAACTGAAATGATATATTGAAAAAGAACTGAGTTGCTTGTTTAGTCACTCATCTTTTAGGATGACTGTGTTGGTTTCAGTTCTTTCATATGTAAATTCCACAACGTTTTTTAAAAGTTACATTCTCAAGTGAACTTAAACAATGGGTGCCATGTTGAAGGTGGGAGGTGCCCTGTGTGATGCTGTCTGTGCCACGCTGTTCAGACTGATTCTTTTTATTAAAAAAAAATAGGCGATTTACAGAATATTACATGGATTCATGCTTTTTTGAGCAAAATAGGCTATAATTCTGCAAGTACAAATTCACCCCAGAGACTTATATGTGTGTATTTGTGTGTATGTCTCTGTATGTATGTATCTGTGTGTGTGTATATGTGTGCTTATATCTGTCTGTATCTATGTTTGTGTATCTGTGTGTATATCTGTGTGTATCTGTGTGTGTCTGTGAGTGTGTATCTGTGTTTGTGTATCTGTGTGTGTATGTCTGTGTGTGTCTGTGTGTATGTGTACCTGTGTGTGTATATCTGTGTGTATCTGTGTGTGTGTAATTGTGTGCGTTTGTGTGTGTGCGCATCTGTGTGTATCTGCTGTGGTTCTGTTCGCCGAGCTGGAAGTTTTTGTTGCAAACGTTTCGTCCCCTGTCTAGGTGACATCCTCAGTGCTTGGGAGCCTCCTGTGAAGCGCTTCTGTGGTGTTTCCTCCGGCATTTATAGTGGCCTGTCCCTGCCGCTTCCAGTTGTCAGTTTCAGCTGTCCGCTGTAGTGGCCGGTATATTGGGTCCAGGTCTATGTGTTTGTTGATGGAGTTTGTGGATGAGTGCCATGCTTCTAGGAATTCCCTGGCTGTTCTCTGTTTCGCTTGCCCTATAATGGTAGTGTTGTCCCAGTCAAATTCATGTTGCTTGTCGTCTGCGTGTGTGGCTACTAGGGATAGCTGGTCATGTCGTTTCGTGGCTAGTTGATGTTCATGGATGCGGATCGTTAGCTGTCTTCCTGTTTGTCCTATATAGTGTTTAGTGCAGTCCTTGCATGGTATTTTGTACACTACATTAGTTTTGCTCATGCTGGGTATCGGGTCCTTCGTTCTGGTGAGTTGTTGTCTGAGAATGGCTGTTGGTTCGTGTGCTGTTATGAGTCCTAGTGGTCGCAGTAGTCTGGCAGTCAGTTCCGAGATGCTCCTGATGTATGGTAGTGTGGCTAGTCCTTTGGGTTGCGGCATGTCCTCGTTCCGTTGTCTTTCCTTAGGCATCTGTTGATGACATTGCGAGGATATCCGTTTTTGGCGAATACCTTGTATAGGTGTTCCTCTTCCTCTTTTTGCAGTTCTGGTGTACTGCAGTGTGCTGTGGCCCTTTTGAATAGTGTCTTGATGCAACTTCGTTTGTGTGTGTTGGGGTGGTTGCTTTCATAGTTCAGGACTAAGTCTGTGTGTGTGGCTTTCCTGTATACCTTTGTGGTGAATTCTCCGTTTGATGTTCTCTGTACCCTCACGTCTAGGAATGGGAGTTGGTTATCCTTTTCTTCTTCTCTCGTGACTCGTATTCCTGTGAGTGTGGAGTTGATGATCCGGTGTGTATTCTCTATTTCCGTGTTTTAAATGATTACAAAGGTGTCATCAACGTATCTGACCCAGAGTTTGGGTTGAACTTGTGGTAAGACTGTTTGTTCTAACCTTTGCATTACTGCTTCTGCTATGAGTCCCGAGATCGGTGAGCCCATGGGTGTTCCGTTGATTTGTTCGTATATCTGGTTGTTGAATGTGAAGTGTGTTGTGAGGCACAAGTCCAGTAGTTTAAGTATGCCGTCTTTGTTGATGGGTTCAACGTCCTGTTGTCTGTTATGTCTGTTCAGCAGGTTGGCTATTGTTTCTCTGGCTAGAGCTTTGTCAATAGAGGTGTGTGTGTATCTGTGTATATGTGTGTGTCTGTGCGTGTGTGAATCTGTGTGTTTATCTGTGTGTGTCTGTGTGTGTAACTGTTTGTGTATATGTGTGTATATCTGTGTGTATCCTTGTGTGTCTATGCGTACATCTGTGTTTGTGCATCTGTGTGTGTATCTGTGTGTGTGTATATCTGTGTCTGTGTGTGTCTGTGTGTATCTGTGTTTGTGTATCTGTGTGTGTGTATCTGTGTTTGTGTATCTCTGTGTGTGTCTATGTGTATGTATCTGTGTTTGTGTCTGTGTGTGTATCTGTGTGTGTGTATCTGTGTGTGTGTATCTGTATATATGTGTGTACTGTCTGTGTGTGTATCTGTGTTTGTGTATTTGTGGGCGGCACGGTGGCACAATGGTTAGCACTGCTGCCTCACAGCGCCAGAGACCCGGGTTCAATTCCCGACTCAGGCGACTGACTGTGTGGAGTTTGCACATTCTCCCCGTGTCTGCGTGGGTTTCCTCCCACAGTCCAAAGATATGCAGGTGAATTGGCCATGCTAAATTGCCCGTCGTGGGTATGGGTGGGTTGCGCTTCGGCGGTGCGGTATGGACTTGTTGGGCCGAAGGGCCTGTTTCCACACTGTAAGTAATCTTGTGTGTGTGTGTGTGTGTGTGTGAGTGTGTGACATGTAGATGAAGAAAGCGTTAGAGTTGATCCTTATTAAATTTGACAAGGTCCTTCCGCTGGTGGGGAGAAAAAACAGAATGGAATGTAAAACCCGATCCTGGTATAATGGTGCAGGAGGAAGCCTGAAAAGCTAAGAGGCAAGAGGCAGTTTAATCAGCGAAATTCAGAATGCTATATTGTTTGGAGTGCACTACGGAGTGGGGTAGCAGCATTGGAAAGAATTGAGGTAGGACCAGAAAATAGATTTGATTTGTGGAATTAACCACAGACAAAATCAAAACTGAATATTGAATCTTATAATCGATAAATCTTCCGCCAATCTCGGGCACCTGACAAGTTGCATGGCAAAAGCTTGAACCTCACTGGTTACTTGCTCATACCTACTGGTCCAAGGGGAAGGTGAATACCTAGCAGCTTGCCAGTACTAGCGATGTGCACTTATTTTTAAAAAAAGTCTTACAACAGGCTGCTGGAGAGGTGGGTATTAGATGAAAGAATCACTGAATCCCTAAAGAATGGGAATGGGCCGTTCGGCCCATGTGGTCCATGCCACCCCTCCAAACGGCATCCCACACAGACCCACCTCCTCACCCTATCCCTATAAGCCCGAATTTCCCATGTCAAATCCACATGAACCTGCACATCGTTCGACTGTGGGAGGAAGCTCAGAGCACCGGGAGGAAATCCATGCAGACACGGGAGTCACAGAGCTTTACAGTGTGGAAACAGGCCCTTCGGCCTAACTTGTCTATGCTGCCCACTTTTCACAATTCATCCAATCCCATTCACCTTCATTTGGTCCATAACCCTCCATCTCTACTCCATCACGTACCTGCCCAAATGTTTCTCAAGTGTGAAAATGTATTTGCCTCCACCACCATTTCTGAGCCCATTCCAGAAAATCACCACCTTCTGTGTGAAAAAAAAATGCCCCTCTGGACTTTTTTTGTATCTCTCTCTCAACTTAAAAACCTATGCCCTCTAGTTTTAGACTGTCCTCCCTTGGGGAAAGGCTGTTGGCTGACCACTTTATCTATGTCTCTCCTAATTTTATTGACCTCTACAAGTCGCCTCTTACTCTCCTACGCTCCAGGGCAAACAATCCCAGCCAATCCAGCTTCTCATATAACTTAGCGAGTTTTGAGAAAAGTTGTAGCTCAGGTTAAGCTTCTCGATGTAGGTTTGCTCGCTGAGCTGGAAGGACAAGCCAAACAGAGACATGCACGAGAATTCCTAGAAGCATGGCATTCCAACCGGAACTCTATAAACAAACACATTGACCTTGGCTCCAATTTACCACCCCCTGAGAAAAAGAGCAGGAAATGACATCACCACAGAAAATGATGTCACCACAGGAACTGACATCACCAACCTGAGGAAACTCAAACATGTAAATAGCAAATGGGTTACGCTACCAGTGCTTCATCTGGAGGCTCACTTAAGATGTTACCTAGTGTGGTGATGAAATGTCTGAAAACGAACCTTCCAGCTCAGCGAGCAAACCTACATCCAGAATCTCATATAACTCAATGCAAACTCCACACAGACAGTCACCCAAGGCTGGAATCCAACCCTGGCACTAACAGGCAGCAGTTCCAACCACTCAGCCTCTGTGCCACCCCACACATCGCTATTACATGATTGCTAGCTGTTCACGCTCCCCCATTGAATTTGTAATCTCTGGATGAGTTCTGATGCCTCTGCAATTGAGCACTAGCACATGAAGATAGGTCGGATGAGAGCTTGGCAAAAGGGGAGGAGAAGTTTTCAAATTTTGGATGATTGGGACAGCTTTTAAGGTAAGTGGACCGAATCAGTGCAAGTTGGACTTGTTGCAGCCAAATCAGAATGAGTTCAATATCCTCGCTGGGAGGTTTGGTCTTGCTGTGCAGGAGGGTTTTGATGAGTTTAGAGGCGTGGGGGAGAGGAGGTGGCATCGAATCGATGTAAAGTTTGCAGCAAGGTTTAGCCACAAATTGGAAGGAATATTAGGGTTGTCCAGCAGTTGGAGAAGATGCAGACACGATGACGCACGTGGGAGGACCAGAAAACTAAAATGCATTGATTTTGAAACAAGGTTCTCACAAACCAGCAGAGACTTGGTTGAGAGAGAGAGGACTGGCTGCTCAATGTTCCAGGGTTTGCTTGTTTTCCACCAGATAGAGAGAAAAGTATAAGAGGTGGAGGAGTTGCATTATCAATCAACGAGCATGTTACCTCTGCACTCAGAGAGGACATGCTGGAGGGCCCATCCACTGTGACAATATGCATAGAGCTCAAAAATAAGGTGGGGGCAATCACTCTGAATCAGTTATACTCCAGGCCCCGCCCAACAGCCGCTGAGTGTTGGAGGAACAAATATGGAGGCAGCTTGTGGAAAGATGCAATCAAAACTAAAGTTGTCATTAACTTCCCCAATATTGACTCAGACTAATAGATATGCACAGCACGTACCAAGCCGTCCATGCCGACCAGATATCCCAACCTAATCTAGTCCCACCTGCCAGCACCCGGTCCATATCCCTCCAAACCCTTCCTATTCATCTCATCATACAGATGCCTTTTAATCGCTGTAATTGTAACAGACTTCACCACTTCTTCTGACAACTCATTCCATATATGCACCACCTCTGAATCAAAACGTTGCCCTTTAGGTCCCTTTTATATCTTTCACCTCTCACCCCAAACCTGTGCCCTCTAGTTCTGGACTCCCCCACCCCAGGGAAAAGACTTTGTCTATTTATCCTATCCATGCCCCTCGTGATTTTATAAAACTCTGTAAGATCACCCCTCAGCCTCCGATGCTCCAGGGAAAACAGCCTCAGCCTGTTCAACCTCTCCCTGTAGCTCAAACTGTCCAACCCTGGCAACGTCCTTGTAAATCTTTTCTCAGACAGCATAGAAATCAGTTCGCTGTTCTTCCATCCTCAGTCATCACCTGTCTGAACAAGGCAGACAAGGAAGGGATCTGCAAGATTGTAAAATTAAAAAGGTTTACTGGGGAAAACAATTAGTTCCCTCAGGACATCAATTCACTCAGCTGGCTTCCCTACACTCCTTCTCTGAGACAGCACCTTCCTCCCCAAAGCAGCCTATTTTACAATAACGCTCGGTAAACAACATCATGATACCCTACTTCCCTTCTACTCCACCAATGAAAAACTTCAATCCATCCCATTTCCAATTAAGGAGAAACCGAGGAATAGCAGTTTTTTGATTAATTGACCTTGAAGATGGGAATTGAAGTCGCTTTAACATGGTACCAAACTCAACCTGTGTGGTTATTTTACATCAGACACCCCCACTGGTGGAAAGGCTGATGGCCTTGATGACACTGCTGCCTGCTGCTTCGTCCTCAGGTAACCTGACTTTGGGGTCTGCTGCCGACTCCAACCCGCACATCTCAGTGATGAGTAGAAAGTAAACCTGATGGCCACATTCTGGCGGAAGCATCGGAAGCTGATATCCGCCCACAGACGTAATGCAGAGTCATGCAGTTAACGTGACGATAAAATTCCTAATAAGGTGTCAGGGCTGACTTTCGAGCTTCTTTCCAGGATCGATGTTTGCATCAGTCACTGATTTCACTTGGTTTTCTGAAATTTAGAACTGACTGCACCACCCCAGCGTTTTTATTTCAAATTCGTGAGTGAGTGAGGAAAGATGCCTGTGGGGATTTATGTCTTACTGCTCGGTCTTGGTATTCATTTCTCAAAGCCTTGTCCTTCTATTCATAATTAATATTCATCCATCCCATGTTATTCTTTTGCTCTCATATGTATGGTTACTTAATGGAGTGTTCACACTTCAAGAAGGCCTTCACAGGGCGTTTCAACCCAGACTACTTGAAATCACAGGAGAACTGCGAGACACCGATTTAGTTTGATTGAACATAAAGGCAAGAGGACAACGGGTTTGTAACTTTAAAGCCTGGAACTGTTGGAACTGTTCCAACTGGAAGACAGGGTTTGAAAGCATAATGAAATCAGAGTTATTTCTAAATTTCAATAGAGTTAAATAAAAGCGGGAAATATTCGAATGAGCACCGAGAAAGAGATCAATGGTATAGTCCAGAAAATGATTGTCTCAGTGGATGCTCACTGCACAGCTCCATTTTCCATTGATGACAAATGGAATGCAACAATTCTCTTTCCTTTTTGTCAATTTTGTCTGTTGAGGTGAGTGAGTGCTGGACGGTGGTAGGAAGTTAATATAGTTTATATGGATTTCAGCAAAGCCTTTGACAAGATCCCACATGGGAAACTGATAAAGAAGGTGAAAGCTCGCGGGATCCAGATTGATTTGTCAAGATAGATCCAAAATTGGTTAGTGGTAGTAGACTGAGGGTGGCGTTAGAAGGGCACTTGTGTAATTGGAGCTGCTGAGCAATTGCGTAACACAAGGATGTGTGCTGCGTCCCTTACTGTTTGTGATAACATAACAGCTATTAGATGACAACATATGAGCATAAGGGTTGGGGAATCGAGGACTAGAGAGCATCAATTTAAAGTTACAGGGGAAAGAATAAAAGGGACAACTTTTTTACACAGAGGGTGATCACATCTGGAACAAGCTGCCAGAGGAAGTGGCTGAGGTGGGTACATTAACAACGTTTAAAAAGCATTTGGACAAATACATGGATAGGAAAGGATTGGAAGGAAATGGGCTCACGTGCAGGGAAATGGGGTTAGCTTGGATTGAGATTTTGGTCGGCATGGACCAGTTTGGACCAAAGGGCATGTCTCCGTGCTGTAGGACTCAATGACTATGATAATGGCAAGTAAACTTACCGAAGACACAAAAAATGGGCAGATGGTTGATAGTGAGGAGGAAGGTGTGAGATTAGAGGAAGATATAAATGCATTCCTCGAGTGGGCAGATCAGTAGCAGACAGAAGTTGATCCTGATAAATGTGAGATGGCATGCTTTGTTAGAAGGAACCAGGCAAGGGGAGGTACTCATGAATCACAGAATTCTGTATCTGAAATCCGAAAATCTCCGAAATCCAAAGTCTCTTTCGTGAAGGTTTTTTCTCCATAACAAGGTTGTTTGGCGGGCAAACAGTTAACCCAACTCCACACCCACACGACCCACGTCATGCTGTGGGCGTGGCCCAGCACTGGCAGGGGTCAATACTGTCTCAGGGCCCCTAGCACTCACAGCTGCGTCTGCTGTTTGGTAAGATTTTGTTTCCATTTCACCGTGAAACTGTCACTTATTCCAAAAACTGAAAAAATTCTGAATTCTGAAAACCAGCTGTTCCTGAGGGTATCCGATAAAGGATTGTGAGCCTGTATGAGGAACAGGAGGCTCTTTGGATACTTGTCCATAGACCACTCAAGGTAACATGCCAGGTTATTTGGGTAGTTAAGAAAGCATACAGGACGCTTGCCTTTATCAGTTGTGATACAGATTAGAGGAGACAATTGTCTCGTGGTATTATTGCTGCATTGTTAATCCAGAGACCAACGCAATATTGTGGAGACCCGGGTTCAAATCCTACAATGGTGAAATTTGAATTTTAAAAAACTCGGGAATGAAAAGTCTAATGATGCCTGTGAATCCATTCTCAATTGCCAAAAAACTCCTTTTGGTTCACCAATGTCCTTTAGGGAAGGAGACTGCCATCCTTACCTGGCCAGGCCTACATGTGACTGCAGACCCACAGCAAAATGGTTGTCTCTTAACTACCTCTGGACAATTAGGGATGGGCAAAAAAATACTCGCCTAGCCAGAGACGCTCTCATCCCATGAATGATTAAAAATATCAAGATCATAAGAGAAGTATGGTCATTTTGGATGTGTATGAAACCTTGTCTAAGCCACACCTGGAGTGCTGTGTGCGGTTCTGGTGCCCAGATAGGAAGGATGAGATTGGAGCATATAACATAGTACATAGAAACATACAGCACAGAACAGACACTTAGGCCCACGATGTTGTGCCGAGGTTTATTCCTAATGTAAAATATAATAACTTAACCTACACACCCCTCAACTCACTGCTATCCATGTGCATGTCCAGCAGTCGCCTAAATGTCCCTATTGACTCTGCTTCCACCACCACCGCTGGCAACGCATTCCATGCATTCACAATTCTCTACGTAGAGAACCTACCTCTGACGACTCCTCTATACCTTTCTCCTAATATCTTAAAACTATGACCCCTGGTCCCAGTCAATGCTGCCCTGGGGAAAAGTCTCTGGCTATTGACTCTATCTATTCCTCGCATTATCTTGTACACCTCTATCAGGTCTCCTCTCTTCCTCCTTCTCTCCAGAGAGAAAAGTCAGAGCTTATTCAACCTTTCTTCATAAGGCAAGCCCTCCAGTCCAGGCAGCATCCTGGTAAACCTTCTTTGCACCCTCTCCAAAGCCTCTGTATCTTTCCTATAGTAGGGCAATCAGAACTGGACGCAATATTCCAAGTGTGGTCTCACCAGGGACTTGTAGAGCTGCAGCAAAACCTCGCGGCTCTTAAACTCAATCCCACTGTTAATGAAAGCCAAAGCACCGTATGCCTTCTTAACAACCCTATCCACTTGGGTGGCAACCTTTGAGGGATATATGTACTTGCACACCCAAATCCCCTATTCCTCCACACTGCCAATAATTCTGTCTTTAATCCTATATTCAGCATTCGAGTTCGACCTTCCAAGATGCATCACTTCACGTTTATCCATCTGCCATTTCCCAGCCCAGCTCTGCATCTTGTCTATGTCGCACTACAGCCTGCAGTACGATTGATGGCACCTCCAACCTTGTGTTATCTGCAAATTTACTAACCCACCACTCAACCTCCTCATCCAAGTAATTTATAAAAACTACAAAATGCAGAAGCCCAAGAACAGACCTCACTCAACACTGTCCTCCAGGCAGAATACTTTCCATCTACAACCACTCTCTGCCTTCTGTTAGCCAACCAATTCTGAATCCAGATAGCCAAATCTCCCTGTATCCCATACTTCCTGGCTTTATGAATGAGCCTACCATGGGGAACCCTATCAAATGCATTGCTGAAGTCCATATACACCACATCCTTCGTCGACCTGTCTTGTCACCTCCTCAAAGAACTCAATAAAATTTGTGAGGCATGATGTGCCCCTCACAAAACCTTGCTGACTCCATTTAATCACACTATGCTTTGCCAAATAGTCATAAATCCCATCCCTAAGAATTATTTCCAAATCTTTTCTGACCAGAGAGGTAAGACTGACTGATCTGTAATTGCCAGGGATTTCCCTATTACCCTTCTTGAAAAGAGGAACAACATTCACCTCCTTCCAATCCTCCAGTACCACTCCCGTGGAGTTTGAGGAGGCAAATGTCCTCGCCAGCGGCTTAGTAACCTCCTACCTCACTTCCCGGAGCAGTAGGATAAATCTGGTCTGGCCCTGTGGACTTACCAAAGTTTCCAGCACATCAAGTTCATCAATTTTGATCTGGTCAAGCCTGTATCCCAGCTCCTCAAAGTTTTCATTCGCAACAAGGCCCCTTTCCTTGGTGAAAACCAAAGCACAAAACTCGTTTAGGACTACCCCTATCTGCTCAGACTCCACGCACAAGTTCCCCACGCTATCCCTGATCGGCCCAACCTTCTCCCTGATCATTCTCTTATTCCTCACGTGTGAGTAAAATGCCTTTGTGTTCTCCCTAATCCTTCTTGCCAAGCCTTTTTCGTGCCCACTCCTGGCTCTCCTCAGTCCATTTCTGAGCTCCTTTTTAACAAGCCTATAATCCTTTACGCTGTGCTAGACCCTTGTTTCCTTCACCTTATATAAGTAGCCTTATTCCTTTTGATGAGAAGCTCCTCTGTTCTCGTCATCCAAAGTTCTTTAATCTTACCTCTTCTTGCCTGTCTCAGAGGAACAAATTCGTGCATCATTCGTGACAACTGCTCCTTAAATAGTCTCCACATGTCTGCTGTGCCCTTTCTGTGGAACAACTGCTCCCAGTCTGTACTTTCCAAGTCCTGTCGGATAGAGTCATAATTTCCTTTTCCACAGTTAAATATCTTCCCTCGGTAACTGCTCCTTTCCCTCCCCATGGCAATGGTAAATATGAGGCAGTTGTGATCACTGTCACCAAAGAGTTCTCCCACCGCGAGATCTGACACCTGTCCTGGCTCATTGCTGAGCACCAAATCCAAAATGGCCTCTCCCCTCGTCGGCCTGTCTCCATACTGAGTAAGGAAACCCTCCTGAACACACCTGACAAAAATGGCTCCATCCAATCCACCTGCACTTAGGAGGCTCCAGTCGATATTGGGAAAGTTGAAATCACCCATAACAACAACCCTGCTACTTTTGTATTTTTCCAGAATCTGCCTGCCTATGAGATCTTCAATCTCTCGATTGCTATTAGGTGGTCTGTAGAAAACCCCCAATGCGGTGGCTGTTTCCTTGCTGTTCCTAACTTCCACCAATACTCAGTCAGTAGTCAAACCTTCCTCAACAACCCTCGTTTCTGTAGCAGTAATGCAGAGGAAAGGGCTGCAGCGGAGATTCGCCAGGATGTTCGCTGCCTCACAGCACCAGGGACGCAGGTTTGATGCCTGACTCAAGCGACTGTCTGGGTGGAGTTTGCACATTCTCCCCATGTCTGTGTGGGTTTCCTCTGGGTGCTCCGGTTTACTATGACAAGGTATGCAGGTTAGGGTGAATGGATCATGCTAAATTGCCCATAGTGTTAGGTGCAATAGTCAGAGGGAGATGAGTCTGGGTGGGTTGCTCTTTGGTGGGTCGGTGTGGACTTGTTGGGCAGAATGTCCTGTTTGCACACTGTAGGGAATCTAATGTTGCCGGGGATGGATCCTTTCTGCGATGAAGTCAAGCTGGATAAGTTCGGGCTATGTCCTTTAACACAGACAAAGTTGAAGGAGAACCTCAGAAATATATAAGATTATGAAGGGCATAGAGAAAGTAACTGTGGGTCTGTAGTCACATGTAGACCAGGTAAGGATGGCAGCTTCCTTCCCTGAAGGACATTGGTGAACCAGATGGAGTTTTCCAACAATCAGCAATGGATTCTCAGCCATACTTATCATTTAAATTCCCGATTTTTCTTGAATTCAAATTCCACCATCTGCCGTGGCAGGATTTGAACCCGGTTCCTCGCAACATTACAACAGTCTCTGGATTAGCAATCCAACGACAATGCCACGAGACCATCGCCTCCTCTAATTTATATCACAACTGATAAAGACAAACGTCCTGTATGCATTCTGAACTACCCAAATAACTTGACATGGTACCTTGACTGGTGGATAAGGGTCAATATTTAGTAGGTTTTAAAAAAAAAATATGGAAGGCATGGGGTTTAGAGGGGATTTGAGAAAAATTATCATCCAGAGGGTGGTGGAGTCCCGGAAGACATTGCCTGGGTGAGTAGTTGAGGTGGGTAACCTCCTAACCTTCAAAAGTATTGGGCACATGAAGTGTTCTAAAATTCAAGACTAAAGTGCTAATGTGGGAAAGTGGATCTAGTACTGTTGGTGCTATATCTTTGGCAGTACAGACTTGTTCGACAGCCCGTCCTTTTTACTAATGTATGATTCAATCCCGGATCTTGAGACTGTGTCCCCTGGTTCTAGACCTCCCAGCCAGCGAAAATATCGCCTTCGCATCTAGTCTGCTCAGCACTTTCAGAATTGTATCTGTTTCAGTCAGATGCACTCTCATGATTCAATCTTCAATTGAATATAGATCCAACTGAACTAACCTCTTCCCATCGTGTAGTCCTGGCCACCCCATATCATGCCAGTGAAGCTCCATTGCACTGCACCTCTTCCAAGTATATTTTTCTAAGGTAGGGGACAAACGCTGTGTGTAATTTTCCAGTTGTGATCATACCAGAGACCTGTATAACTGCAGTAAGAAATCCCTACTTCTGAACTCGATTATCCTGCAATGAAATGCCATTGTTTACCCAAGTGTTTTCTGTGCTTGCCTGTTTATTTTAATTAAATGGTTTACAAGGATACACAGATCCCTTCTTTGTATATAAGGTTCTTATTTTTAAATACACGGTAATCCCTGTTGTATTCCATCTGTCATGTGCTTGACTACTCACTGAACTCTTCTAAACCACCTTGACGTCTCTGTGCCTCCTCCTCATCACACACAATCGTACCCAGTTTTGTATTGTCAACAAAACTGGACATGTTTTATTCGATTCCGTTATACAGGTCATTTATATATATTATAAATTGTATAGTCATACTCAGTTGAACAGATAATACAGGCATGTTAATTTTGAGCCTTTCACTGTCCGTCAGATCACAGCACGATACTCAGGATGAAACTCTTAAGGTACACCTGGAACAGTCTCAGCAAGAAATACATCATCTGGCATAATTTCAAGATGGATTTGCAGTGCTTGTATGAAAGACAGAATCCATCCAGACCAAGGGTTAAATAATGAATGTGTCTTGACAAGTAAATAATTTATTGGCAAAAAGCAATAACTTTACTAGTGATGGTTACAGCAATATAGTTTTCAAAATGTTCTAACACCATCATGAAGTATGGCATGCTTATTCATAATTTTAGGCTTGTTTCAAAAGCCTGTGAGGCTGATGGAACACATCTCTCTGAGTTAGCAAGAAGCAGAGAACTGGGAATTAACATAGGACACGTTAACCAAACTGAATGGTGCAGGAATTAAGGTGCTGCATACATTCTTAAACACACACACTGCGGGAGAAACAATAAAAAAGCAGATCAGAAGAGGATACGTTGGAATTTAATAGATTCATCTCGAAAAATAATGGAGATTTCATATTCAATTTCACTGGTTAAAGTTTGAATAATTTAATGAATAGATTCAATGGATAAGACAGACCTTTCTTTAACTCCTCTCTGAATTTGCTCTGTGTCCCTGCATAAATAAATGGGTTGATGCACGAACTCATAAACTGAAGTATATACCCACTTTGCTCCAGAATAAATGCAGTTTGATTAGAGTTTGAGAAGTAAGTCAGATTTGCAATCCGGAAATAGAGCACTGTTATAAAAAACAGGAAATATGACAGGATGAAGGTGCCTGAAATGGCGAAGAGTAACACAATGGACTTTCTTCGTTTCTCCATCTCTGGGTCACTCTGGTTATCTCCATTGTTCTGGTTCCGAAGTCTCTTGCGGGCTCTACTTGCTGTGAGAATGTGTCTGACAGTTAGAACATTGAGCAGCAAAGTCAGAATGAATGGAAGACAAGGGGTTACAATTGATCGAATCCAATCATATGCAGCCCAAGCAAGTGATGTATAAAATTCTTTTTTAATGTTGCAGAACCAGGGTATATTGTCAATTATGTATATTGGCTCTGATATGAAATACATGAAGGAACTTTTTACACAGCTCAGAATTGACACAATTCCTATAACCAGCGCTGCCGTTTTCTTGGTGCAATATCTCATTTTCAGCTTCTGACAACAAATGGCCACAAACCGATCAAAAGTGAAAGCTACCGTTAACCATGCGGAGCTGTCAATAGCTGCATATATTAAGGTAGCGCGGAGACTGCACAGTGGTGTGATGGACAAAAAACTGAATGGGAAGAAAATTCCAGCAATTCGACTTAATATTACAGCAGTAATCATCACCAAGAGATCCGTTGCTGCCATGGACACGAGATAATATGTGATACATCTAGAGAGACCACATTTGCTTCGAGACAGGATCACAATCACTGCCACATTGGCTGAAAATGATAGAAAAATAAATAAAGTGGAAGAGAAAGGCTGTGTATATATTCAAGAGCAAATGATTGCTACTAGTTTGACTCTTAAAATATCACAGAAAACTGTAAATATGTGCATTTGATGCATTTGAAACAGGTCCTGTCCTGTGATATATACCTTACTTTAGGGATTTTGTTTTGAGCAATTATCTCTATTACAATTAAGGCAAATCAATTACATAATGAAGTAAAATAATGTGACTAAACCAAACAGAAAACAGCAAGAAAACAGAATGATTGAAAGGAAAGTAATAACAAAGCATCTGTATTGACAAAATGTTACAGAACATATTAATACAGGTGATGAACCAAATAATCACCAATATGCTTGCAATTTTATGATGAAACTGATTACAACTTGCTGAGGATTGAAAATAGCATACCCAAACATTTACTCTATCTTTTTTTTTTTCATTGGAACATAGAGGCATGTTTTTCTTCAATGTGCTGTTGACCAAAAATGAAAACGCAAATTTAGAACAAATGCTGATCATTCATGAAACAGCTCCTGCTCTTTTCCTTATACATCTATGAATGATCACTAACAAGACAGGTTTCTTCCAATAAATCTATACAAACAAATTCAGTCAGAATGACTCGAAATTTTAATAATTGAATCAGTAAACTATTTGTGGAAATCTGGCTCTCCCTGTCAATGCCAATTGTACAAGACAGCTACATTTAGACAATGACAACAATGCAATTCACTTTCCAACAGGTGAAGTAGCATAATAGAAATATTTTCTTAAATCACCCATAGAAACACTGTCAACAAAACACAATTTGTTTGTGATATGTGAGTGATAATTCACCAACAGAGCCAGTACCAAAAGAGAAAAAAGGACATTTATTTTATTTCAATTCATAATAAAAATGTGATAAATCTCCTGTAGGAAAACTTGCAGCTCTTCTCACTCAGTTACAACACAAATAACAGAATACAATTCAGGTTACTTTGTAATATTTTCAATTTAAGAAATAGGACCTGAACAGTAAATGAGAGAAAATGTGTGACCAAAGGCATAATTGGGACTGGTCACAAAATCAAGCAACAGCATTAACCTGGGAGGGGTGGGTAAGTTCTGCAGTCCAGATGAATAACACTTGCTTGTAAATAGAGGAAAAGATATTTTGAGACAGTTTGGTTTATCGCATATATAGATAAATTATGTCTGCAATAGCAGTTAATTATAAGGTTAAATTGAGAAGAGCAGTCATATCATGTTCAAACATTTTTATATAAAAGGAAAACAAAAAAAGAAAAACACTGGAGCATAACTAAAGAGCCATAAGTACAAGGAAGACAATAATCAATTAATTACTAGTGGGTAAAATATCAAACAGTCATGCCCTAAAAGACTTTGATGAAATGCATGATGTGCATTCATGCTTCATTGATCAGATAGAGCTCTGAATATTAAGTGGTTACAAGGCAAAACTATCCACTCTTCAATCACTTCTCACTTAAATGTCAAGAATAAGAGCAGTTGGATGCTAATGATGTGCAATGCCCTTTCCCCACTAAGGAGGTGAAAGGAGTACACAACACCCTATTATGTTGCATCCTCCCTTACACCAGACATGTTGTTTCCTCAAGCGATTCCAACAGGGTTGACATCCAATGAACACAGCAAAAAGAAAATGGCGCAGCTGGCAGCAGTTTTGCCAGTCAGAACTGTTCACGTCTGGAAGACTCGAGAAGGGACGGACGATGCCCATCTTCAGAAAGAACACGTTGCAATGGAGACTCTCACTGAACCCGCAGCTGCAGATTCCGCTGTGGCATATCCGCGAATCTCTGGCACAGGGTGCGCGGATTGGGCACCCTTACAAGAACGATGGAGGATTGCATCTCAGGAATATGTGCAGTCAGAAATCGGGGTTAAAAAAGCAATTTAGAGATGCTGCTTTTGTCATTATCACCCCTAGAACGTAGCAGTGTACACTAATTCAGCCCATGTTGATCGCATTGCTGTAGAGCTCTGTAGAACTATCGGGGCTAATAGGGATGCACAGTTCCCAAATTAGCAACTGCAGGTGAACTGGAAACTAATAGCCTGCTGTTCCGGATAACACAGTTTTTCCTGCACATTCTTACTTGAACATTGTACATTATATAAAGAATGAAACGCTAGTCATAGCATAAGCAGCAAGAAAATTTAGAAAAGGGCGCACAATTAATGATGGATTACCCTGCCTCCATTAAAAAAAAATAAAACATATATTTATCTCTTTTTCCTCCAAATTAATGTGGATCATTGTGAAAATAATTGTGTTGATGCATGAACTCAATGACATCTTAATACCTGTACTACTGAAATATTGACATAAAATTATAGAATGAGAACCAAAGAAGATGAAGAAGGAACTGGGAAACACAAATGAACACTCAGCATCGAAGAATAACATCATTTAAGAATTAGAGAAAGATTCATTGTGAATAAATTACAGACTATGCGTGGAAACATGGAAGAATATGTCATATGTCTCACTGAAGTTGAAAGCCAACTCCTTCAAACAAATGTACAATTATAAAATAAAAACCGAAAGAACTGCGAGTTCTGCACATCATGAACAAAAACAGAAGTTGCTGGAAAAAAGCTCAGCAGGTCTGCCAGCATCTGTAAAGAGAAAGCAGAGTTACGTTTCAGGTCCGGTGACCTTTCCTCAGAACTTAAAAGTATATTGGATTGTTGAAACTAGCGGTCACGTTTTCAAAAAAATATTCACAAAGAGAAGGGAACGAGTGGGCAATTGACACCACTTTAAATTTTCAGACATAACGTTACGGAAGTTGCAATTTTAATGTTGACTTCCTTACGTTATGATCATTTTTGTTGATTGTTTTGTTTTCTCTCAGTCAGTGGTGAGAACTTACCAAGTGGAAAATCCAATCGCAATTGAACATATTCAGTTAATGTATTGGCATACTCATGCCCCTTCATTAGTTCCCAAGTGTAAGATATTCAAGTGGCTTATTCCTATCAATCATTAGCTCATTTTTGGTCATTACTCGCTATAGTTGAAGAGGAAATGCAAAAGTAAATTTATACCATCCCAACAATTGGATTGCATACCTTTGAACAGTGACAACACAATGTCTCCACAATTTGCACCTTGCTTACGGTTAGTAACTCACACAAAGGAAGATTGTTCAAAGCACAGTGGCTTACACTTTCACAGGGACAGTAGAGTGATCATGAAACTTCAGTAACAATTCAAAAACACAGCAAAATTCGTTTCGATTGTGGCAAATATTCCAGTCAATGCAATACATAGGTAAACCTGTGACGTATCACACACCTTAGCAATGCCAGTATTACACTAACACCTAGTAACAATTCAATAAGTAGTAGAACTGTAAAACCAACATGAATAATCTCTGCTCATAAAAGGAGAGAAATGGCACGGTTAAATGTCAGCTATAACACTGTTAATATAAAACAAAAACACAGCAATAAATTGAATAAAGTTTAAAGGTACAATTGTGTATTAGTACTGTGGAAGTGGAAATGCCAAAAAGAGGAGAAATTACAGCGGGTTAAATGTTAAGCAGTAATAATTATTTCCCATTAAATTGGAGAAAGGACGTGTGTTTGCGTGCATGTTGGAGCAAGAGATGGTAATGCACTGCAAGTAAACGAAGAGAATGAACGCAGCTAAGCAATATTTCTCATATCCTGAATAAACTACACTACTTTACCTGGAACCCCGATAGCTCCAATGATAGGATAATAAATTGCAAACACCAAGCCTTGTGGTACTCCGTGCATTTCTATCAGTCTTTCCGCGTGTATTCTTGAATGCACTGAAGCATTACCAGTTTTATCATTCATGACCATCTCCAGGGAAGTAATTAGTTGGGTTCATGTCTGTTTTCTTATTTTAATTAAACTTTTTGCAACAAATAATTTATTGCAGCCGGTGCGTGTTTGGAAGAATGAACTTCGTTCTTTTTCAGGCGATCTGACATAAATCTAATGTGAAATGTACAGTCACGCACATTTCATCATTCATTCACTCATAGCAGCCTGAATGGAAATGCCAGACAAAGCAATGGTGTTAATTGCTAACCGTGCGAAGAAATGCATATACCCTGAGGAAACTGCAGTCACCTTCTCGGCACTTATCAGTACACTGCTGTATGTTATCCATCAGACAAGCAGGAGGCTGGAAGAACACAGCAGGGCAGAAGTGGGTACTGCAGATGCTAGAGATTAGAGTCAAGATTAGAGTGGTGCTGGAAAAGCACAGCAGGTCAGGTAGCATCTGATGAGCAGAAAAATCGACATTTCAAGCAAAAGCCCTCCAGCAGGAATTCCTGATGAAGGGCTTTTGCCCAAAACATCAATTTTGCTGCTCCTCAGATGATGGCTGACCTGCTGTGCTTTTCCAGCACCACTCTAATCTGGGAGAAGATAGCAAGCCAGGCAGCATCAGGAGGTGGAGAAGCCGACGTTTCGGGTGTAACTCCTCGTCAGGACTGGGGGTGGGTGTGGAGGGATCTGAAGATAAAGGGGGTGGCGGGGGCAGGGTGGTGAAGTGAGGATAGGCGAAGACAGGTAAAAGGGACGACCTGGTTGGTCAACAGGAGGAATGGATCCGGTAGGTGGCAGGGAGGAGTGGGAGGGAGTCGGGGATGGGGAAAAAGTCGGGGGAAGGCAAGGGAGGTTATTTGAAACTGGAGAACTCAATGTTGAGACCTCCAGGCTGTAGGCTGCCCAAGTGGAAGTTGAGGTGTTGTTCCTCCAAAAAGCAATTTGGCTCATTGTGGCAATGGAGGAGGTCAAGGATGGTCATGTCGGAGAGGGAGTGGGAAGGGGAATTAAAATGGGTGGTGACTGGGAGGTCCAGTCGGCCCTGCAAGCCCAGCTGCAATGCTCGGCAAACTGTTCCCTAAGCTTACGTTTGGTCTCCCTGATGTAGAGAAGACCACATCGGGAGCACCTGATGCAGTAAACTAGGTTGGAGGAGAGGCAGGTGAACCTCTGTCTCACCTGGAAGGACTGTTTGGGGCACTGGATGGAAGTGAAGGGGGTGACGTACCAGCAGGCTTTGCATCCTTTCTGGTTGCAGGGGAAGGTACTCAGGCTTTTAGGGGGTTTGGTGGGGAGAGCGACACAAACCAAGGACTGGTGAAGGCCCAAGTGGCCTGAAAAGTGAATATAAAGTCCTGGAAAGACTATTCCATTCTCCCATTCCTCCATCTCCATCACACGTGTTCCAATGATGCCAATTTGACGAGGGTGCATCCAAAATGACCACCTTCTTCTTCAACCAAGGATTCCCCATCACCATTGTTGCCAGGGCCCTCAACTGGGTCCTACCTATCTCCCGTACTTCGACCCTCACCCCTCTCCCTGCCCTCCCTCAACAGTGATAGCGTTCCCTTCGTCATTACCTCCCATCCACATCCAGAAGATCATCAGCCACCATTTCCGCCACCTCCAGTGAGATGCCACCACCAGACACGTATTTCCCTCCCCTCCTTTGTCTGCCTCTTGCATGGAATGCTCCCTCTGGGACACCCTTGCACCTACCCAAAGCCCCATGGCACCTTCCCCTGCAACTGCCGAAGGTGTAACACCTGCCCATTTATCTCCTCCCTCCTCAGTATCCAAGGATCCAAACACACCTTCCAGGTGAAGCAGTGCTTTTCTTACAATTCACACAATCTAGTCTCCTGCATTCGCAGCTCACTGTGTGGGAAATGAAGCGCAGACTGAGTGACCACTTCACATATCTCTGTCTCAGGCTTGCTGCAGTGCTCCAGTGAAGCTCAGTGGAAGCTGGAAGAACAGCATCTCATTTTCCACTTGGGGACTCTGCAGGGCTCAATATGGAGTTCGATAACTTTAAGACGTGAACTATCTTATGTCCTAGCCCTCACCCCCACACAACAGGCCTTGTGATCACACAGCCTGCTATTACACACTAGCCACTAACAATCTCACTTTCCTAGCCAGATCATTATCCACTCCTTTGTCTGTCTAACTGCTCTTCTCTCTCTGAGTTCTATCACCATCCCTTCCTGCACCAAGAAGACTGTGTGCGCAGGAAGTGCTACACAACATGATCTCCAGGTTTTGGAGCTCAAGAAGTGGCTGGAGATAATGCGACTTATCTGTGAGACTGAGAGGTACTTCAACAAAACGCTTTGGGAGGTGGTCGCACTGAAGGGGATGAAGGAAAGAAAAGAATTGATGAACACCAGGCAGCCAAACAGACACAGGCAGGTTGTGCAGGAGCTGTGGAAACGGGGGAGAGTACAGGTACGTGTGGTCAGAGCCAAGCTTCTGGCACCACTAGCCAGAGTACAGAGGGGAGGAAGAAGAAAGCAGGAGCAATAACGAAAGGGAATTCCTGATGTGGAGGTGCAGGGGTGGACAAAGTTAAAAATCACGCAACACCAGGTTATAGTCCAACAGGTTTATTTAGAAGCACTACTTTTTGGTGCGTTGCTACTTCATCAGTTAGCTAGTGGGGCAGGATCATAGGATACAGAATTTATAATAAAAGATCAAAGTGTCATACAACTGATATGATATATTGTACTAAGCTAGATTGCTGTTAAGTCTTTAATCACTTATAATGGGGATGCCGGTTTCAATGGATTAATATGCAAATATCGGAACTTCTTTCAAGTCACGGTTCCGAGATAACTTCAGGTTTTATTAAAAAGAAAGGTGACATCTCAGCTCAGTCAAGGCATGAAAGGTCTGAGGTTAGAGTCTAACTGTACCCCAGCCTTGACTCAGACTGGTTCTATTTCCAAAGTAGGAATTTATGAAATGTCACGTGGACTGACTGCTTTCAGATTCCAGGCTTTTTGAACAAAATAGAACGTATCTGCAAATGCAAATTCACTCTATAGACTTGTGTGTGCACTCGTGGGAGAGTGTATGTGTTGTGTGTGTGTGAGAGAGAGCATGTGCATGAGAGAGGGTCTGCGTGAGTGTGCTCCAGCGCATGTGTATGTGCGCTTGTGTGTGAGAGTATATAGTGTAGTGGGGTCACCTGTAATGTGACATGAATCCAAGGTCCCTGTCAAGGCCATCCTCTCAGGTACCAAACTTGGCTATCAGCCACTCTGCGTTGTTGCATAGCCCCAATTCCGCCTTGGAGGTCACCTGAAGATCTGATGCTAAATGTCCCTGACCACTGAAGTGTTCCCTGACTTTAAGGGAATATCCCTGTCTCGTGGTTGTTGTGCAGGGCCCATTCATCCATTGTTGTGGCATCTGTTTGTTCTAGCCAATGTACCAATCCTTGGGGCATCCTTACCTGAAGCGTATGAGACAGATAACATTGGCAGAGTCACATGACAGGGAATTTGTTAGATGGGGGACTGACAGGCATTACCGTGGCCTCAGACGTAATTCCAGGATGGTGTGTTACCTTGCTAATACCATGGTCAGAAAAGCCACTTAACAGCTGGAGAGTGTGACCCTGGGTAAAAGACTGAGTGCATTCACCCTATCCATGCCTGTCATGATCTTATACACTTCTTTAAGATCCCCCTTACTCTATGCTCCAGACAGGCCTCGCTTGTCCAACCTCTCCCTATAATTTGGACCGTTGAGTCCAGGCAACATCCTTGTAAATTTCTCCTGCACTCTTTTCAGTTTAATGACATCCTTCCTATTACAAGGTGATGAAAACTGAACACAATACTCCAAATGCAGCCTCACCAATGCCCTGCACAACTGCAACATAAGTTTGCATTTCTATACTCAGTGCCCTGACTGATGAATGCCAGTGTGCCCAAAACCGCCTTCACTGCCCTGTCTACCTGTGGCTCCATTTTCAGAGAACACCATCACTTTCAACTTGCTGTCTGAGCCACTCCCCATCCTGACGTGGAAATACATCATTCCTTCACTCTTGCTAGGTCAAAATCCTGGGCTTCCCTCTGTAATGGCATTGTAGGTTAACCCAGAGCAGGTGGACTGCAGCGATTCAGGAAGGCAGCTTCTCAAGGGCAACTAGAGACTGACAATAAATGCTGGCCCAGCCAGTGACACCCACATCCCACAAAATGAATAAAGAAGGAAAACACTTGTTCACATTGCCAGGAAAAGTAGTGAACCGGATTAAGATTTAAATGGAGACAATTGTACACCAATGAAGTTAAGATGTTTTTGCAGGTACAGCAAGTTCTCCTTCATTACAGAATTGAATATGAAAGCAAAGTATTTTGTTCAATGGTTTGGAAGAATTTTTTTGGACAGGGTGTCGGTGAGATTACATCTGAAATATCGTGTACAGTTTTAGTCTCCTTTTTTCCAGACAAGGTCAGTGTCTGTCGGAAGTACTTTGGAGAAGATTCACTCAACCGATTGCTGGTATGGGACTGTGTTGTCATGGCAACTTAGGGTTGTGTCCTGTTTTGAGGAATAGGAAGTGGATGCTCAAGGGTTATTTCCTCTTGTAATTGGAACTAGAACAAGAGGGTACTCTTGAACATAGGAAGACCCCATCTTAATATGGAGGCGAGGCGAATGTTTTATGTAACAGGGCCATGAATCTTTGGAACTCTGCCCCACAAATTGACGGGGGCAAGGTCATTGCACATATTTACCACAGAGACAGATAGATTATTGACAGACAAGGCAGTGAAAGGATGTCTGGGGAATGTGGGAATAAGTAGTTGAGTCCACAATAAGTTCTTTCAAGATTTTAATAAATAGGAACTAACTAGCCTGCTCTGCTGCACTCCTATGTATATTAATATAAGATCCAAATACACCAGTTTCACACTGTGGAAATAGGGTGCTGAACCTTCTTAATATCTCCAATGCAAATTAGTTCCTTTTGAAGGAACTTTCCCTATCTCTCTCTCTCGTGTGCATGGAGCTCTTGAAACTTGTTGTTTAGGGCTTTTGTGGTATTGTGCCTAACGTGTCTAACAAAGTCATGCTGACTATCCCGGATAAAACTTTGCTCTAAATCAAGATCGACTTCCTCCCCTTCAGTATTTTCTCCAGTGGTTTCCACTGTGCTGGAGTCACTTGTCTATCTCTACCACCAGTCTTGCAAAGTCGCACCACGTAAGCTATCCTCGAGTCCTCTGGTACATGCCCTGTTGCCGGCGAAATTTGAAAATTTGAGACAGGGTCCCTGTAGATTCCTCCCTTGTCTCCCACTTCAACCTGGGATGTAAGTAATGTCTAGGGACTTCGTAGTCTTTGTTCAGTTATTTTGTCTGCACCATGTCTCTCTTTTCCTTTACGTACAGTCATTTCGAAAACCTGTCCAGCTTAATTTCTAGAATTAGGTCCATCGATTCACCATCCTTTGTTGGACGTCCAAAGCTATCTGGTACACATTTGAAGAAATCTCCCCCCTTTTAATCATGTGAATTTTGATAATCCCAGTTAATATTGGGGTAATTGAAATCCCATAATGCATTCACTGTCATTATTCTTACATGCCTCAGAGAATTGACTACATTGCAACCTCGATTCTCTGAATGTTAATTATCCGAATTTTGGATTATCTAAACAAGTTCTCAACATCCTTTACATTAGGCAACTCAGCATTCAGTTATCAGTTAAACAGCATTATGGCGTGCATTGTCAGATAATTGTCACTCATAAATTGCTGCTTGTTTACAATCAGATCAATTATCTGAACGAAATACCCCCCGCCCATCTCCTTTGGATAATCAAGGTTGTCCTGTATATATGTGCTTCACAACTGCTCACTGACTGTTTGCGGCCGTATAGCATACTTCTCTAAGTGAGAGCCCCTTGCTATTCTGACATTCTACCCATGACACCTCATTTGACAACCTTTCCAAAATATCGTTCCTTCTTACTGCAGGAACTGACGTTTGAACTAATAAACTAATTGGGAGAAACCTGCACCCTCCCCTATCCTGCCTGAAGATCCTGTACCGCGGAATGTTGAGTTGCCAGTCTTACTCAATCATATCACTGGAATGGCAACAACATTGGACACATGGTACTCCAATGTTATATCTCGTGCCTAATACTCGTGGCATTAAAGCAGAGGCTATGCAGAATTGCCTTACTCCCAAGAGACAGCACATGGCTGAACCAGCTGTGCCTTGGATCCTTTTCTCAGTCATGCTGCGTTAATGTTATCCTATAGTTGCACTGTGATCCCCTTGTCCCTGCTGAACTAGCTTAAACCCCCCCAAAACAACACTAGCCAAATCCTCCTCCAATGATGTTCATCCTATTCTTTGCAGTGGACACACTTCCCCAGAAGGGGTCCTAGTGATCCGGGTATCTAAAGCCTTCTGCACCTTCTCTTGAACAATGCATTAATCTGCACTATCCTCTTCTTTCGCTCAGCTGTGGAAGCAGGTATATTCCTGAGATTACAACCTTTGAAGTCCTGCTTCTTAATCTGCTGTCTAACTTCCTGAATACTTGATGCAAGAACTCATCCCTCATTTTAGTTATGTCAGTGGTTCCAATGTATACCACAACCTAGTCATCCTCCGTATTCGTCAGGTGCAGCATTGTTATTGTTCCTTCCCCCTCAATCGACACATCCAATCCTGTGAAACACCTACGAAATTCAGCTTGTTCGGAAGGGCCCCCACCAACGTTTACAGATGTACCATAGAAAGCAGACTGTCCAAGTGCATAATGGCCTGTATCGCAACTGTTTTGCGCAGAACCATAAGAAACTATGGAAGTGTTCACATCCCAGACCAGCCAATCTCCCACCTATGGACACCATTTACCCTTCTCATTGCTGCAGAAAGGCTGCCAACATCATCAACGACCCATCACACCCTGGTAATGCTCTCCTACGACCTCTTTGGTCAGGCAGAAGATACAAAAGCTTGTACACATGCACCAACAGGTTCATGAACAGTTTCCTCCCTGCCGTTATTAGACTGATGAATGGACTCTCTAACCTCAAATAATGTTGATCTTGTTAACGTTGGTCTTGCTTCGCACACCTCCTGTGCAGTGCAACCTAGATGCCTCACTCTGCATATGATCTATGTCTCTGATCCATGCATCTGCCTCTGTAATTGATCTGTATGTCTTTGTTTGCTATGATCTGCATGCACTGCTCACAAACAAAGCTTCTCAATATACTTAGGTACACATGACTACAATAAATCAAATCAAGTCATGGACACCCCTATGTTCCTCATGATCTCCTGATGTTTATCAGATATTGCAATCAGAAGCAAAAAGTGTGGCGCTGGCAAAGCACAGCAGGTCAGGCAGCATCCAAGGAGCAGGACAGTCGACATTTTGGGCACCACGGTAGCTACGGGGCAACATGGTGGTTCAGTGCCTGGGACTGAGGTTCGATTCCAGCCTTCGGTCTCTGGGCTGCAGATGAGATTCGCCAGGATGTTTGCTGCCTTACAGCACCAAGGACCCGGGTTCAATGCCTACCTCAGGCGACTGTCTGTATGGAGTTTGCACATTCTCCCCATGTTTGCATGGGTTTCCTCCGGGTGCTCCGGTTTACTCCCACTATCCAAAGATGTGCAGGTTAGGGTGAATTAGCCAGGCTAAATTGCCCAGAGTGTTGGGTGCACTAGTCAGAGGGAAAAAGGATCTGGGTGGGTTGCTCTTCGGAGGGTCGGTGTGGACTTGATAGGCCGAAAACCACCAATCAGGAATGGACCCGGACCATAGAACAGGCCGTCACTTGATTAGGTTCCCTACAGTGTGGCCAACCTCCTATTTATTTCTCAGCCCCCTTTCCTCCCTCCCCTCCACATTCCTGATGAAGGGCTTATGATTAGATGAGATTAGGTTCCCTACAGTGTGGAACCTAATCTCATCTAATCATAAGCCCTTCATCAGGAATGTGGAGGGGAGGGAGGAAAGGGGGCTGAGAGATAAATAGGAGGTTGGCGTTGGGGGTGGGGAAAGTGGTGGGGAAGGCAATAGGTAGATGCAGAATGGGGGTGATATTGATAAGTCAGAGTGGAGGATGGAGCAGATAGATGGAAAGGAAGATGGACAAGTAGGACAGTTCAAGAGGATGGTGCTGTGTTGGAGGGCTGGATCTGGAATGAGGTGAGGGGTCAGACAACCCTGTTGCCCTGTGGTCAACCACTTCAACTCCCCCTCCCACTCTGCCAAGGACATGCCTGTCCTGGGCCTCCTCCATCGCCAAATCCAAGCCACCCAATGCCTGGAGGAAGAACACCTCATCTTCCCACCTTGGGACCCTCCAACCACGCCACATCAACATCAATTTCACCAGTTCACTCATCTCTCCTCTTGCCACCTCATCCCACATCCAATCCTCCAACTCAGCACTGCCCTCTTGAACTGTCCATCGTCTTTCCCACCTATCCGCCTCACCTTCCTGTCTGACCTATCAGTATCACCTCCCTCCTGCATCTATCTATCACCTTCCCAGCCACCTTTCCCTCACCCCTCCCTCTTATTTATCTCTCTACTGCAATTTCATCAACAGATGCCTAAGGGAAAGACAACGGAATGAGGACATGCCACAACCCAAAGGACTAACCACATTACCATACATCAAGAACATTTCTGAACTGACAGCCAGACTACTGCGACCACTAGGACTCATAACAGCACACAAACCACCAGCCACTCTCAGACAACAACTCACCAGAACGAAGGACCCGATACCCAGCATGAGCAAAACTAATGTAGTGCACAAAATCCCATGCAAGGACTGCACAAAACACTACGTAGGACAAACAGGAAGACAGCTAACGATCCATATCCATGAACACCAACTAGCCATGAAACGACACGACCAGCTATCATTAGTAGACACACGCAGATGACAAGCAACATGAGTATGACTGGAACAACACTACTATTATAGGACAAGCCAAACAGAGAACAGCCAGGGAATTTCTACAGGCATTGCACTCATCCACAGATTCTATCAACAAACACATTGACCTGGACCCAATATACCGGTCACTGCAGCAGACAGCTGGAACTGACAACCGGAAGCGGCAGGGACAAGTCACTATAAATGCCGGAAGAAACAACACAGAAGTGCTTCACAGGAGGCTCCCAAGTACTGAGGATGTCACCTAGACGAAACGTCTGCAACACAAATTCCCAGCTCGGCGAACAGAACCACAACAAGGAGCACCCGAGCTACAAATCTTCTCCCAAACTTTGAACACCTACAGGCGTGAAACGCTAAGACAAGCCAGGAAATGGGAATCCTGTGCCAACCGCCACATACAAACAACTCCGGTTCCTGCATGATTGCCGAAAGAATCGAATCCTTCCACCATGTGTCAGATACAGACTGCCAGTCAACAATCCACACGCCAGGCACACAGCCAAACAGAACGGATTCAGGATGATCCAGGTAATGATTACAGAAGCACACAACAGTCTATACAAATACAGGCAAGAAATTACGTGCCAAAAATCGTTAATTTCAAAAACCACCAATCAGGAATGGACCCGGACCATAGAACAGGCCGTCACCACAGGACAGAACAGGACTACACACCTAAAAAAAAAAGGCACTAAAAGAAAAAATGGCCAAACTAACACACAACAGAGAGGACACCACAACACACACCTGAGTTATAAACCTCTCCCACAGACAGCTCACAGACACGGAAGAAATAATACTGGCCAAGGGATCCAACTATAACCACAGGGACGCTAAGACAGCAGACTTCCTAGCAGCACTAGAATGCACACTCAGGAACAATGGACTGACAGAAGAGACACAACAAAAGGTAAGACAAAGTATCGTACCCCTGATAACAAAGAAAAGACAAACACATAACCTCAACAACAAGGAGAGGGAAGCACTAAAATCACTAAGAAATGATAAGAACATAATCATACTACCTGCAGACAAAGGCAGAATGATGGTCATCCTGGACAAAGCAGAGTACATCCAAAAAGCACAACAACTACTTGCAGATACGAACACCTACCAAAAGAGGAAGTTTGACCCCACCTCACAACTCACCAATAGGATAAATATCACACTGAGGAACCTGCAAAAAAACGGACAGATAACCAGGTTGACCTACAGAGAATGACACCTGAAAGCAACAGGGTAGCACAGTGGTTAGCACTGCTGCTTCACAGCGCCAGAGACCCGGGTTCAATTCCCGCCTCAGGCGACTCTCTGTGTGGAGTTTGCACATTCTCCCCGTGTCTGCGTGGGTTTCCTCCAGGTGGTCCGGTTTCCTCCCACAATCCAAAAATGTGCAGGTTAGGTGAATTGGCCACGCTAAATTGCCCGTAGTGTTAGGTGAAGGGATAAATGTAGGAGAATGGGTCTGGGTTGGTTACGCTTCGGCGGGTCGGTGTGGACTTGTTGGGCCAAGGGGCCTGTTTCCACACTGTAAGTAATCTAATCTAATCTAATCAACATCACCCCCAGATTCTTTGGACTACCTAAAGTGCACAAACCAGACATCCCACTCAGACCCATCGTATCACTAGATTAGATTAGATTAGATTACTTACAGCGTGGAAACAGGCCCTTCGGCCCAA
Source organism: Chiloscyllium plagiosum (assembly GCF_037043375.1). NCBI lineage: Eukaryota > Metazoa > Chordata > Chondrichthyes > Orectolobiformes > Hemiscylliidae > Chiloscyllium > Chiloscyllium plagiosum. Next base: position 27,168,839 of record NW_028270165.1, read on the forward strand.
CAAGTCCACACCAACCCGCTGAAGCGCAACCCACCGAGACCCATTCCCATACATTTACTTCTTCACCTAACACTATGGACAATTTAGCATGGCCGATTCACCTAACCTGGGCATTTTTTGATGGGGAGGAAACTGGAGCACCCGGAGGAAACCCACGCAGACACGGGGAGAATGTGCAAATTCCAGACAGAGTTGCCTGAGGCGGGAATTGAACCCAGGTCTCTGGCGCTGTGAGGCAACAGTGCTAACCATTGTGCCACTGTGTCGCCCACCCACTGTGCCACCGTGCTCTCCACCAGGGACACTATCACACAAACTGGCTAAGGAACTATAGCAGAAACTGAAACACCTGATCAGCGGATCCAGACACAGTCAACATAGGAATTCTTGGACATCATCAGAAATATACACATAGACAAGGAAGAAACTATGGCCTAATTCAATGTAACGGCAATGTTCACCTCGATCGACAAAACCCTAGCCAGAGAAATAATAGCCAACCTGCTGGACATACAGAACAGACAACAGGACGTTGAACCCATCAACAAAGACGGCATACTCAAACTACTGGACCTGTGTCTCACAACACACTTCACATTCAACAACCAAATATATGAACAAATCATCGGCACACCCATGGCCCCACCCATCTCTGGACTCATAGCAGAAACAGTAATGCAAAGATTAGAACAAACAGTCTTACCACAAATTCAATCCAAACTCTGGGTCAGATATGTAGATGACACCTTTGTAATGATTAAAAACAGAAATAGAGAATACACACCGGATCATCAACGCCACACTCACAGGAATCCGATTCACGAGAGAGGAAGAAAAGGACAACTAACTCCCATTCCTAGACGATGGTACAGAGAACACCAAACGGAGAATTCACCACAAAGGTACACAGGAAAGCCACCCACACAGACCAAGTCCTGAACTATGAAAGCAACCACCCCAACACACACAAAAGAAATTGCATCAGGACACTGTTCAAAAGGGCCACAACACACTGCAGTACACCAGAACTGCAAAAAGAGGAAGAACACCTCTACGATGTATTCGCCAAAAGCGGATACCCCCGCAATTTCATCAACAGATGCCTAAGGAAAGACAACGAAATGAGGACATACCACAATCCAAAGGACTAGCCACGTTACCATACATCAAGAACATTTCTGAACTGACAGCCAGACTACTACGACCACTAGGACTCATAACAGCACACAAACCAACAGCCACTCTCAGACAACAACTCACCAGGACAAAGGACCCGATACCCAGCATGAGTAAAACCAACATAGTGTACAAAATCCCATGGAAGGACTGCACAGGACAAACAGGAAGACAGCTAACGATCCATATCCATGAACACCAACTAGCCACGAAACGTCACAACCAGCTATCCATAGTAGCCACACAAACACAGATGACAAGCTACATGAGTTCGACTGGGACAACTTCTCACCCACTCCAACCTCTCACCCTCACAACTCGCAGCCCTCCACTCTCTCTGCTCCAATTCCAACTTCACTATCAAACCGGCAGACAAGGGAGACGCGGTGGTAGTTTGGCGCACCGACCTTTACACCGCTGAAGCTGGACACCAACTGGTGGACACCTCCTCCTACTGCCCCCTTGACCATGACCCCACCTCCCACCACCAAACCATCATCTTCCAGACCATCCATAACCTCATCACCTCAGGAGATCTCCCATCCACTGCCTCCAGCCTCATAGTCCCACAACCCCGAACCGCCCGCTTCTACCTCCTGCCCAAAATCCACAAACCCGACAGCCCCAGCCGACCTATTGTCTCAGCCTGCTCCTGCCCCACCGAACTTATTTCGGCATATCTTGACATGGTCCTGTCCCCCTTAGTCCAAGAACTCCCCACCTACGTTCGGGACACCACCCACACCATCCACCTCCTCCATGATTTTCGCTTCCCCGGTCCCCAAAGCCTTATCTTCACCATGGACATCCAGTCCCTATGCACTTCCATCCCCGATCACGAAGGACTCAAAGCCCTCCGCTTCTTCCTTTTCTGCCGAACCAACCAATACCCTTCCACTGACACCCTCCTTCGACTGACTGAACTGGTCCGCACTCTTAACAACTTCTCTTTCCAATCCTCCCACTTCCTCCAAACCAAAGGAGTAGCCATGGGCACCCTCATGGGCCCCAGCTATGCCTGCCTCTGTCCATCTTCCCCAGCTACAGTGGCACCACCCCCACCTTTTCCTCCGCTACATCGATGACTGTATCGGCGCTACCTCGTGCTCCCATGAGGAGGTTGAACAGTTCATCCAATTTACTAACACCTTCCACCCAGAACTCAAATTTACCTGGACCGTCTCAGATTCCTCCCTCCCCTTCCTAGACCTCTCCATTTCTATCTTGGGTGACTAACTCAACACAGACATTTACTACAAACCGATCGACTTCCACAGCTACCTAGATTACATCTCCTCCCACCCTGCCCCCTGTAAAAACGCCATCCCATATTTCCAATTCCTTTGCCTCCGCCGCATCTGCTCCCAGGAGGACCAATTCCACTACCGAACTACCCAAATGACCTCCTTCTTCAAAGACCGCAATTTTCCCTCCGACATGGTTGACGTGCTCTCCACCGCATCTCCTCCACTTCCCGTACCTCCACCCTTGAGCCCCGCCCCTCCAACCGCCACCAGGACAGAACCCCACTGGTCCTCACCTACCACCCCACCAACCTCCAGATACATCGTATCATCCTCCGTCATTTCCGCCACCTCCAAACAGACCCCACCACCAGGGATCTATTTCCCTTCCCTCCCCTATCAACGTTCCGGAGAGACCACTCCCTCCGTGACTCCCTCGTCAGGTCCACATCCAACCCAACCTTCACTCCCGGCATGTTCCCCTGCAACCGCACGAAGTGCAAAACGTGCACCCACACCTCCGCCCTCACCTTCCTCCAAGACCCCAGTGGATTCTTCCATATCCGTCGCAAATTCACCTGCACCTCCACACACATTATTTACTGTATCCACTGCACCCAATGTGGTCTCCTCTACATTGGGGAGATAGGCCACCTACTTGCGGAACGTTTCAGGGAACACCTCTGGGACACCCACAACAACCAACCAAACCGCCCCGTGGCTGAACACTTTAACTCCCCCTCCCACTCCGCCAAGGGCATGCAGGTCCTTGGCCTCCTCCATCGCCAGACCCTGGCCACACGACGCCTGGAGGAAGAGCACCTCATCTTCCACCTAGGAACCATCCAACCACAAGGGATGAATGTAGATTTCTCCAGCTTCCTCATTTCCCCTCTCCCCACCTTATCTCAGTCCCAACCCCCGGATTCAGCACCGCCCTCGTGACCTGCAATCTTCTTCCCAACCTCTCCACCCCCACCCCTCTATGGCCTATCACCCTCACCTGAACCTCCTTCCACCTATCGCATTCCCAACGCCCCTCCCCCAAATTCCCTTCGCCCCGCTACTTTTTTTTTATCTCAGCCCACTTGGCACACCAGCCTCATACTTGAAGAAGGGCTTATGCCCAAAACGTCGATTTGCCTGATCCTCGGATGCTGCCTGTCCTGCTGCGCTTTTCCAGCGCCACACTTTTCAACTATTATAGGACAAGCCAAACCAATAACAGCCAGGGAATTCCTACAGGCATGGCACTCATCCACAGATTCTATAAACAAACACATTGACCTGGACCCAATATACCAGTCACTGCAGCGGACAGCTGGAACTGGCAACCAGAAGCGGCAGGTACAAATCACTATAAATGCCGGAGGAAAGATCACAGAAGCGCTTCACAGGAGGCTCCCAAGCACTGAGGATGTCACCTAGACAGGGGACGAAATGTCTGCAACACAAATTCCCAGGTCGGCGGACAGAACCACAACAACGAGCACCCGAGCTACAAATCTTCTCACAAACTTTGAGTATCTCTCTACCGCCCCCGCACACCCCTCAATATTCCTGATGGAGGGCTTATGCCTGAAACATTGACTCTCCTGCTCCTAGGATGCTGCTCTTTTCCAGCAACACACTTTTGACTCTGACACTCCAGTATCTGCAGTCCTCACTTTCACGCAATCACTATCATCAGGCCTTGGGATCTTACAATGTATTCCATTAATTCACATTCCAAAGTGAACAGCTTTACTCTTTGGCAGACATATCTCACACTAGTCCATCTCTCAGGACTGCTTGAATTCTAATATTCATTGTATTTACGTCCACCCCTATCAAATTCTGTTACTCATCCTATATTTCCCACTGTCCTAATCACAGCCCAATGATGTTCATTCCTTCTAATTGCTATAACATTCATAATGTCACTTCTGATGCAGTTAGTTATATACTAAGTTACACCTAATGCTAGGAATCTTTAGCTAACAAGTTGTGAGCAGCTTCTGCCCCAAATGCTGATTAAAACCCAGATCCTGAAAAGCTTGCCTCGCCGTCTGCTAAAAGGGTGAGTGAGTGAAAGAAAACCCCTGCTTTTAACTGTTTAAAACAAACTACAACTTATTGTCTCAGCTCTAACAGTGAATACCAAACTGAAACTATGAACAAATCCAAGCCACCTTTTTCTTGACGAATCGCTGTCTGACCCCCGACTCTTATGAAAATGCTGCTCCAATAACACAATTATTAAACATTAAATCAACCTAATCTCTCAAATTCCATACAGTCTTCCTTCCAGTCTCTCGATTCTGTCCCGACGATTCTGCTGTCTTCTCCCTGGGTCGTTCTCTTACGTTTTACTGCTTTTACTGGAAAAGGTACATTCGATAGATAGTGCCTTCTGAGAGATTTCTTTTCAACAGCCCCTTTTAGATGGCATGTGCTCTCATGTTCAACAGCATTTGCTCTGACTCATTTTCAATATGCCCCTGATTACACCTGAAACTCTGATCGTCTGAAACCAGTCAGACTGTCAACATTATTGATTTTAAATTCAATTGGCTTTGAAGGGCTGACTGCTTGGTTTAAATCAATTAGTCAGATATGAAGTTGTTTTCCAAACAGCATCCAAAACTCAGCAATCCATTAAACAGCCAATTGTTACAGGTATCAGTTTTGAAATAGCCAGTCTCCCAGCTGTTCTGTGCACTGGCAGTGTTTGCATACCTTAAACTCAGAAAAGCACTTTCTGTCTTAAAGTGACCACAGACTCTTTCAACTTCTGAACACTTTGAAGCATTGCCCTTCTTTCTTGCAACCACACTGCAACTCATTCTGGTCATGTGCTGTCTTAGAAGATGAAATTTACTGATTCTGAATACTCTACACTAGCTCCTTTTCCTGATAAGACAACAGTCTTACGTCTGTGGTCAGCAAAGTTGTGGAAATAATCCTGATGGATAGGATTTATGACTATTTGGTAAAGCATAGTGTGATTAAAGGCAGTCAGCATGGCTTTGTGAGGGGCAGGTCATGTCTCACAAATCTTACTGAGTTCTTTGAGGAGGTGTCAAGACAGGTCGACGAAGGTTGAGCAGTGGATGTGGTGTATATGGATTTCAGCAAGGCATTTGATAGGGTTCCCCATGTTAGGCTCATTCATAAAAGTCAGGAAGAATGGGATACAGGGAGATTTGGCTATCTGGATTCAGAATTGGTTGGCTGACAGAAGGCAGGTAGTGTTTGTTGATGGAAAGTATTCTGCCTGGAGATCAGTGTTTAGTGGGGTCCTGCAGGGCTCTGTTCTTGGGCCTCTACTCTTTGTAGTTTTTATAAATGACTTGGATGAGGAGATTATGGGGTGGGTTAGTAAATTTGCAGATGACACAAAGGTTGAAGGTGTCGTCAATAGTATAGAGGGCTACTGCAGGCTGCAGATGGGATGCAGAGCTGGGCTGAGAAAAGGCAGATGGAATTCAACCTGGACAAATCCAAAGTGATGCATTTTGGAAGGTCGAACTAGAATGTTGAATAAAGGATTAAGAACAGTGTGGAGGAACAGAGGGATCTGGGTGTGCAAGTACATAGATCCCTCGAAGTTGCCACGCAAGTGGATAGTGTTGTTAAGAAAGCATATGGTGTTTTGGCTTTCATTAACCGGGGATTGAGTTTAAGAGCTGCAAGGTTTTGTTGCAGCTCTATAAGTCCCTGGTGCGACCACACTTGGAATATTGTGTCCGGCTCTGGTCGCCCTACTATAGGAAAGATGTGGAGGCTTTGGAAAGGGTGCAAAGAAGGTTTTACCAGGTTGCTATCTGGACTGGAGGGCTTGCCTTATGAAGAAAGATTGAATAAGCTCGGACTTTTCTCTCTGGAGAGAAGGAGGAGAGAGGAGACTTGATCGAGGTATACAAGGTAGTGAGATGCATGGATATATTCAATAGCCAGAGACTTTTCCCACAGGCAGGATTGACTGGTACGAGAAGTCATAGTTTGAAGGTATTAGGAGAAAGGTATAGAGGAGACGTCAGAGGTAGGTTCTTTACGCAGAGAGTTGTGAACGCATGGAATGCATTGCCACCGGTGGTGGTGGAAACAGAGTCATTGGGGACATTTAAGTGACTGCTGGACATGCACATGGAGATAGCAGTGAGTTGAGGGGTGCGTAGGGTAAGTTACTATATTTTCCATTCGGATTAAATCTCGGCACAACATCGTGGGCCAAAGGGCCTGTCCTGTGCTATACTTTACTACGTTCTATTCCATTCAAAAGACTTAAACTCAATCACTTTTCACAGTTCAACGAATTTGTTCAAACTCCTTGGTATTTGCAGAACATAATTGTCATTCTTTTAACATATCATTTAATGTTGTTGTGGGTCATGCTTTTCTCCAATTTTTGCTGAATTGGAACTTTGGGAAGCATATTACCAATCTACATCTCTCATCAGGCACTCTCTACAGTTGTTTGTACAGAACTCCCTGTGCATTAATTTGTAATAACCCTTTGCTCAAAACAGACCCTGTTACATTGGACTCCCTCCTTCTCAAAGCTACCATTGTTCTTAGTTTACGGCCTCGTTCTAATGCTGTCCCAGGCAAGCTAATTACGTTATTGCAGCCATTTGTATGGCCATGGGTGGTCATTTTGTGCCCTTCTGACCATAGCTTGCCCCAACAATGATTGAACTGATCCTATGAAGATTTGCAGCTATTGCCAATCTCTTCTTTTCTCGCTATAGCATTATTCGTATCAAAACAATAATAGTGCTCCCTTGAATGTGTCAAACTTCTGTCACACCCGTTGCTGACTTCATGTTAAAATGTTGCAGAGAACAATGTGTCATTTAAAAGATACAAGAAGTGGGGTTTTTTTTCGTCCGTCCGCTTATGTCCCCCACAACGGGAAGTCATGATGATCTTGTGCCTGTAGTCTCATGAAAGATCTCCAAACAGTTTCTAGGGACATTATATAACCCGCTATAACAGTGTGACACTGAGAAAAGTTTTGGAAGGATGAGGAAAATCTCAGACAGAGAGAGTTTGGGCTTCAGGAACTGTCCAAAAGGAGCCAAGTGTAGGTTCATCTTCCAGTGAAACAGCAATGATTGTTGGCACAGATTGAAGAGTTATTTCTGTTCCACACTGCAACACATTGCTTGGAGGACTTACTTAGATTAGATTACTTACTTACAGTGTGGAAACAGGCCCTTCAGCCCAACAAGTCCACACCGACCCGCCGAAGCGCAACCCACCCATTCCCCTACATTTACCCCTTACCTAACACTACGGGTAATTTAGCATGGCCAATTTACCTGACCTGCACATTTTTGGACTGTGGGTGGAAACCGGAGCACCAGGAGGAAACCCACGCAGACACGGGGAGAACGTGCAAACTCCACACAGTCAGTCGCCTGAATCGGGAATTGCTAACCACTGTGCCACCCCGTGCCGCTCACAGGTTTGTCTTTTGTGAAAATGGCTGGAATGCACAAATCAAATATCAAAAGCAGCGATAATAGGACAAGTTGCACAAAGTCAGAGCAGGTTACCTGACGGTCCAGTCGTTTGGACTCAGCGCTTCCATCGCTACGGCTTGGTTGTTCAGGGAATGACGACTTATTGTTTTGTTATGAATTAAGAATAAAACTCTTGCTGGTTTGTGGAGAATGCAAAACAGATCTGGCGGAATCAGTGAGAGTTGAAGCTTCACACCAAAGCTGCAAATGTCAGCTGAGCAATAGGCCTTGTACAAACAAGAGTGGCAGGAAAAGAGCGAAGAGAAGGGCTGTGACAGGTTGGAAAGCGCTGACTATCGAGGTAGTGGTGGAGGGTGAAATATGGGTGAAATGTTAAGCTGTCTCTAGAGTTAAAAATCACACAACACCAGGTTACAGTCCAACAGCTTTACTTGGAAGCACGACCTTCCAAACCTGCTGGACTATAACCTGGTGTTGAGCGATTTTTAAACTTTGCCCACCCTCGTCCAACACCGGCTCTTTCACATCATGTCGGAAGAGCGACAGTGAAATTATTAATCAACCAGGAGCATAATTTGATTATTCGGCCCATCGAGTCCGCTCTGCTGATATGTTTCTCAACCTCATTCTCCTGCCTTCTCCTCATAACTTGTGCTCCCCTTACTTTTTTTTAAGAACCTATCTTCCTCTGTCTTAAATGCACTCAACAACTTGGCCACCACAGCCTCCTAGTGCAAAGAGCTCCACAGACTCACTGCTCTCTGACTGAAGAAACGCCATTCCATCTCTGATTGAAAGAGTGTCCCTTCAGTTTTGAGGCTGTGCCCTCCAGTCCTCGTCTCTGTTACTGGTGAAAGCATCTTCTCCACATCCACACTATCCAGGCCGCTCTGGATTCTGCAAGTTTCAACCAGATCTCTTCCCTCATCCTCCTAAACTCCGCTGGAGTACAGTCACAGAGTCCGTAATTGCTCCTCATGACAAGACCTTACTCCCGGGATCATTCCTGTAAACCCCCTCTGGAACCAAAGCTGCACACAATATTCCAAATGAGGTCTGACCAGAGCATTTTCCAGCCTCAGCAGTACCGCCCATCTCACCCTCTCAAAATTAATGTTAACACTGCATTTCTCTTCCTAACTGCCTACTGAACCTGCAAATTAGCCTTAAAAAAAACTCCTGAACTGGGACTCCAAAGTTCCTTCGGGCTTTAGATTCATAAAGCCTTTCACCAGTTAGAAATTTGAATACACATCTAACCTTCCTCCCGAAGTTCCTAACCCCACACTTGTCACATAATGTTCCATCTGCCACTTACTTCCAGACTATTATTTGCACACTCCACTGAGCTTTCTGTCATCTGCAAGCTTAGCAGCAACACCCTCAGTTCCCTTTGATCAGATTGTTAACGTATAACATTGCCCTAGCTCTGGTGCTTGCACTGACTCCTGTAAAACTTCACTAATCACCAGCTGCCATCCTGAAAATAAACACCTTTCTCATTGTCTCTGCCTTTTGCCAGCCAATCTTCAATCATTACCAGTTCCTTGCCCCTAATACCATGTGCTCTTATATCATTTACATGCCTCACCTGCAGTGTGGAGGAACAGAGGGATCTGGGTGTGCAAGTACATCGATCCCTCAAAAGTTGCCAACCAAGTGGACAGGATTGTTAAGAAAACATATGGTGTTTTGGCTTTCATTAACAGGGGGATTGAATTTAAGAGCTGCAAGGTTTTGCTACAGCTCTACAAGTCCCTGGTGAGACCACACTTGGAATATTGTGTCCGGTTCTGGCGCCCTACCAGGATGCTGCCTGGACTGGAGGGCTTGCCTTTTGAAGAAAGGTTGAAGAAGCTCAGACTTTTCTCTCTGGAGAGAAGGAGGAAGAGAGGAGTCCTGATCGAGGCATACAATGAGAAGCATGATTAGAGTCAATAGCCAGAGACTTTTCCCCAGGGCAGGACTGACTAGTACGAGGTGTCATAGTTTGAAGATATTAGGAGAAAGGTATAGAGGAGACATCAGAGGTAGGTTCTTTACGCAGAGAGTTCTGAATGGTGGTGGTGGAAGCAGAGTCATTGGGGACATTTAAGTGACTGCTGGACATGCACATGGATAGCAGTGAGTTGAGGGCTGCGTAGGTTATTATATTTTACATTAGGATTATACCTTGGCACAATATCGTGGGCCAAAGGGCCTGTTCTGTGCTGTACTTTTCTATATTCTAACTCTTGAAATGCTTATTTATTTTATGTTAGTAAATTTCATTCTTCCCTGTTTTACGGAATGTTTAATTTTGAAACGGACGGAAAATGAAACCACATGATCAGAAGAGAGTTCACAGAGTTAATATTGACCAACAATTGTTCTTCACACTGACATCAGCACGTTTGGTTCATGTCCAGTTTTTAACAGGAACAGATGTGTAGGAAATCCTGTACCACAGGAAATGAATTGGATAGTCTAAAATCAGGGGAAGTTAGGATCGCAATCAAGAGGGATGGCGTGTGGGGAACCCCAAATGGATTTGAAATCCTTTACCTATACCAATCGGCTCTCACTATAGAACACGTAGTCGTGTCAATGTTGCTCAAATAAAATTCCAGGTGACCAATCAACCTATCATATCTGTATTGGCCCACAGTAGCAGCGACTCATCCAGTATCAGTGGCCTGCTTTCTCCTGCCCATCCTGCAGCGTTTATTTGTCTGGTTGCTGTTTTCCTCAGGATTCGAGGTGAAACTGGAGTTGAGGTTATGAATCTGCGACAAGGCTTACCAACTGCAACACTCACTCACTCTGTGGAGAGCCGCTGCATGTGTCTTTCTTGCTGATTGCCTCCTAGGCAATCCTATCTGTTTTTTTTTCTGAATTTGCCTTTTTGCCAAGGGTATGTTAATGGGAGATTACTATATTGGAAGTTAATTAGTGGCATTGGTGTTACAATCACACCCACCATGATCACTGTGAATGACGGAGCAGTGTCGAGAGGCTAATTGGTCTCCTCCAGCTCCTGATTTATATGTTGCTATGTATGTGGACAGGTCTCTGACCATTACGGCAGAATGATGGGAGAGCGAGACAGCGAGATACATACAAAGATAAACAAGAGGGTGAAATCTCCAAACCCACATTTTTCATCAAAAAGCCAGTGTTTATGTACTCCATCATTTCCATACTCCCTCCAAATCCCATCACTGTCTTGACCTGAGTGTGATCGAGAGGGGTGTGCAACTATTTCCTCTATTTAAGTACTGGGAAGACTGAGATCACCGTCAAGTCACTGCTAAACATCCATTCCCCTGTTACCAACTCCATTCCTCCCCCTTGTAAATGTCTTTGGCCGAATCAGACTTGTCCCTGACCATGGTGAAAGATTTAATTGCAAGGTGAGCTTCCAACTACTCATTCCTATCACCACCCAGGCAGCTGATTTCCATCTCAGTAACATCGTTGCCATATTGTTAAGGGTTTGGATGGAGAGCATTTTAGTATGTACAAGAAAATTTTCTTATTCAATGTATGAATTTACACATTACAGAAAGAGCAAACCTCGACCCTTCCTTGGGAAATAAGTCAGGTTACGTGATGGAGGTGTCAGTGGGGGAGCACTTTGGGGCCAATGATCATCGCTCTTTTAGTTTTAAAATAGTGAAAGAAAAGGACAGACCTGATATAAAAATTGAAGTTCTAAATCTGAAGGAAGGCCAATTCTGACAGAATTAGGCAAGAACTTACAAAAGTTGATTGGAGGTGGATATTCACAGGGGTAAAGGGATGGCTGGGAAGAGAGAGGCCTTCCAAAAACGAGATAATGGCGCCAGAGGCAGTATGTTCTTGAGAGAGTGGGAAGGGCAAGGCTGGTATGTGCAGGGAATGCTGGATGACTAGAGACATTGAGGCTCTGGTCAAGAAGAAGAACACATGTCAGGTATGGAAAGCTGGGATGGAGTGAATCTGTAGAAGAGTGTAAGGGCAGTAGGAGTATACCCAAGAGGAAAATCAGTAAGGCAAAAAGGCGACATGAGATAGCTTTGGCAAATAGGGTGAAGGAGAATCCAAAAGGACTCTACAAATACACTAAGGACAAAAGAATAACTAGGGAGAGAATAGGGTCCCTAAAAGATTAACATGGCTTCCTACATACAGAACTGCAGGAGATGTGAGAGATACAAAACAAGAATTTCGCATCAACGTTTACTGTGGAGAAGGATAGGGAAGCCAGAAAACTTGGAGAAGTAAATAATGATATTTTGGGAAAAAAATGTATCCATATTACAGAGATGGTGGTGCTGGATGTCTGAAACACAAAGATGGATAAATCCCCAGGACCTGATCAGATGTACCCCAAAACTCTGTGGGAAGCTAGGGAAGTGATTGCTGGGCTCCTTGCTGAGATATTTGTATTATCGATAGCCACAGGTGAGGTGCCAGAAGACTGGAACATGGCTAACATAGTGCTATTATTTTGGAAAAGTGGTAAGAAAAAGCCAGGGAAATATAGACTGGTCAGTCGGACGTCAGCTTTTGGAGGGGGCTCTGAGGAACAGGATTTTCATGGTTTTTTTTGGAAAAGCAAGGTCTAATTAAGGATAGTCAACATGGCTTTGTGCATGGGAAATTATGACTCACAAACTTGATTGAGTTTTTTTGAAGAAGTGCCAAAGAAGATTGATGAAGACAGAGTGATGGACTTCAGCAAGGCATTAGACAAGGTTCTGCATAGTAGATTTGTTAGCAAGGTTAGATCACAAAGAATATAGGGGAAGGTAGCCATTTGGGTACAAAATTGGTTTGAAGGTAAGAGACAGAGGGCGGTGGTGGAGGTAGAGGATTGCTTTTCAGACTCGAGGCCTGTGACCAGTGGTGTGCTGCAAGGGTCAGTACTGGGTCCCCTACTTTCTCTCATTTATTTGAATGATTTGGGTGTGAACATAGGAAGTATGGTCACTAAGTTTGCAGATGACACCAAGAATTGGTAGTGTAATTTCCAGCGAAGAAGGTCACCAGAGAGTACAATGGGATCATGGTCAGATGGGCAAATGGGCTGAGGAATGGCAGATGGAGTTTAATTTAGATAAATGTGAGGAGATACATTTTGGTGAGGCAAATCAGGGCAGGATTTATATTTAAACGGTAAGGTCCTGGACAGTGGTGCTGAACCAAAAGGTCTCAGGGTGCAGATTTATAGTCCCTTGGAAGTGAAGTCGCAGTTAGATAGGATAGTGAAGAAGGTGCTTGGTACACTTGCCTTTATTGGTCAGAGCATTGAGTATACTAGCTGGGAGGTCATGTTGCAGCTGTGCAGGACATTGGTTACACCACTTTTGGAAGACTGCATTTAATTCTGGTCTCCCTGCTATAGGAAAGATGTGAACCTTGAAATGGTTCAGTAAAGATTGACAAGGATGCTGCCAGGGTTGGAAGGTTTGAGCAACAGGGAGAGGCTGAATAGGCTGGGGCTGTTTTTTCCTGGAGCATCAGAGGCTGAGGGGTAACCTTATAGAGGTTTACAAAGTTATGAGGAGCGTGGATAGGGTGAGTATCAAACCCTTTTCCTGGGGCGGGGAGAGTCCAAAACTAGAGGCAATAAGTTTAAGGTGAGAAGTGAAAGATTTAAAAGTTACTTAAGGGGCAATTTTATCACGCAGAGGGTAGTGAGTGTATGGAATGATCTGCCAGACGGAACGGTGAAATGTGTGCAGAATTATAACAGTTGCAAGGCATCTGGATGGCTCCATGAATAGGAAGGGTTTACAGGGATATTGGCCACATGCTGGCAAATGGGACCAGATTAATTTTGGATATCTGGTTGGCATGGACAATTTGAGTCAAAGACTCTGTTTCTGTGCTATGCACCTCTATGGCTCTATCACCCAACTTCACCCTTGTCTTAGCTCATCTGCTGCTAGGAGGAGAAAGTGAGGACTGCAGATGCTGGAGATCTGAGCTGAAAATGTGTTGCTGGAAAAGTGCAGCAGGTCAGGCAGCAAAGGGCTTATGCCCGAAACGTCGATTCTCCTGTTCCCTGGATGCTGCCTGACCTGCTGCGCTTTTCCAGCAACACATTTTCAGCTCATCTGCTGCTACTTAATTCGTTGCCACAGAAGGCCATGGAGTCCAAGTCAGAGGGAATAGTTAAGACAGAGATAAATAGGTTCTTGATTGTCAAAGGGATCAGAAGGTTACAGGGAGAAAGCGGGAGAACGGGGGTTGAGAAGCTTATGATTGAATGATGGAGCAGCTTGGAAGGGCCTAGTTTCTGCTCCGATGTCTGATGGAAGCTCTCATCCGGTCCTTGTTATCTCCAGAATGAACTATCCCAACGCACTCCAGGCCAGCCTCTCACATTAAACCTCCCTGCAACGATGAAGTCATCCCGAGGTCGGCTGCCTTTGTGCTTCCTTGCACCACATCTTGTTCACACATCGCCCTTGAGCTCAACGATCAGCAACGGTGGGCTGCTTAAGGACCACCATTTTCACAGCTCTTCCCCATTTTCTTTCCTGACTGTTGTGATGCTGTATAATGCAAAACAGCCAATAATTGCTCAGGGATCGAAAGATAAATACTCTCTTTCTGGAATAAACCGAATCCCGAGATGAAAGGTTAAACGAATTAAAATGAACATGCCGATTAGTCATCCCCAGAAAGGAGGACATATCGCAAAATAAACATGCTGGCTTCCTGGAAGAGAGGAGGTAACACTGTTTGATAACTGCCCATTTGTCACAAAACCGGTTCAGATTTCCTGCAGAAAGGATGTCGTGATGTAAAAGGAGTTAACTGCAGTAAAGCTATGCTTTGCAGACAGTTAATACCGAAAGTTACACCTCAACAGGGAAGCTATTTCTGCAAGGAAGCTACTTTCAATAAGCTACAGAAGTGATAACTCCGGAACTGTGAAAAGGTTGTGGATGAACGAATGGAAAGGATTACCAATAATACCACAGCAGAAAACCCAATTAGAATTCACCTACAGGACTCTTCACCAGCAGAGCTTTAGAGAACAACATAGCATAAGGATCACACCCTGGACATCCAGAGACAGGTGCTATTGGTTGCAATTGTGGCTAAATTACACTATTAATTGGGTGATAACTAATTTGAACTGTGAGGCTTAAAATTCTGACTTGAGGGGTCTTATTTTGGTTGCTACATGCAACAAAGCTGAAATAGTTGCTTAGCACTGCTGCCTCACAGCACCAGGGTCCCAAGTGCGATTCCAGCCTTGGGTGGCTGTCTGTGTGGAGTTTGCACATTCTCCCCGTGTCTGCATGGGTTTCCTCCCACAGTCACAACGATGTGCAGGTTAGGGTGAATTGGCTGTGCTAAATTGCCCATAGTGTTAAGTGCGTTAGTCAGAGGGAAATGGGTCTGGGTGGATTACTCTTCAGAGGGTTGGTGTGGACTGGTTGGGCCGAAGGGAATCTAATCTTAAAAACAATTTAACTGTCTGACATATTTCTTACTAAATAGCCAAATTACAGGTAGTTTGTGGCCATATACACACACACAACACTGTGATCTTCTCTATCTCTAATCACGTCTGGACGCACAGCTTTTGGCAACTCTTCCTTGAAGTATTGGAGACTGTGGCCATGAATTTGTTCACAGCCAGATTGGATAAATTGTTGGTAGACAAGGGCCTGAAGGGCCACAGTGGCAGACAGGAATCTGGGATTGAGAGCAAAACCTGGTCAGTCATGATCTCACTGAATGTGGAACAGGCTTAAACAGCCGAATGGCCTAATCTTGCGTCAGAAATTTCCACGTTCCTATCCTACACTTCATCGAATTCCAGAGTCTTGAACATTCCTTGTTTATTTACTCATCTATCTGTGGCTATTCTTTCTGAAATTTCTCCACCTTAAGATATTCCTTAAAACCACCTGCTTCACCAAGCTTTCAGTCAGTTATCCCAGTATCTGCTCACTTGTCTTGGTGTCAAATATTGTTTTTATAACATGCCTGTGAAATGACCTGCAGTGTTTCATGCTATTGATAGTTCACCACAATCGCAAGTTAGCGTCACTAACCTGGACAACGTTCCTTTATCATCTCCGAGAGGTTAACCTGTAACTTTCAGCTAACGGCATTGAGAGAGTACCTTCAGCACGTGGACTGCAGCAGTTTAAGAAGGGTTACCAATGCTGAAAACAAACACATTCTATCAGAGCTTTTCATCTTGCACTCGTCAGGACATTCACAAAAATAAAACCAACAGAAAGGGAAGCAACATTTCATACTGTTTGAGAAAAGAATGCTGATTGATTGATCAATCCATTGCTATGCAGAAAGCACCAAGGAGGGAATATCTGAGTTAATTATTCATAATCCTCAAGCTTAAACCAGAAAGGTTGGCTCTAACTGATCAAGGCATTATGCTCAGTACTGAAACTGTGTGTGCGTGCGCGTGCATGTATTAGTGTCGCTCGGGCCTTGTATGATTGGGTCAGTTACACGATTAATGTGGGACTTATCAAGATATGAAACATTATTTTTCTGGATCCATGTACACAAATCACAAAAAGCTGACGTGACGGCAACAAAATATTCGAAGGACACTTGAGAGTGTGGCTGAAGCCGGGCTGGCTGGGTTAAAAACTGGCACAACTTGCCTATGTATTCTTTCTGACCACACAGAACAGGCTCTGTGCATTAATCCATGGAGCTTCCAGTACAGTCAAATGTGTGCCACACTGTGAACCTGACTATCATAAATTGGTTGTCAGTGAAATACTGAGCATACTCAGAATGTTTAGTCAATGCTGTCCAACCACAGAAAGACATCTAACTTTGGAAACTGCATTTTGGATTTTGAAAGCACAGGCCAGTCAGCTATGGTCAATGCCTTGTCTTTTGCAAACAGCTGAAGGGATATCTTGTTTGAAGTGATCCATCTGCACTGAGCAGGGGGGATGTTTGTCCTTCAGACATGGTGCAGAATTTGATGGTCAATACTTGGTCAGAGGTGGAAGAGAAAATGACTGTAGCACAGAAAAATAAATTTATGCCTTTGAAACATACCACAGGAAGAGAAGGCTGCTCAGGAAATGGCAGCAGGAGAAACCAGATTTAGAAACAGGCAACAGAAGTAACATTAACATGTAAATCTTACCTAAAATACACTCATTACAACATTCAGAGTCAGTTAGACAATGGCAGAGAAGTGATCAAGGAGAATAAAGGAGATTCAGAACTACATGGAAGGACCAGAGCCATGGAACATTTCACAGATTTAAAAAAAATGACAATCTCAAAAATCTAGATGAATAATCAAATATACTCACCTATGTAACAACTTTCGTCTTCAATTTTAAAACTCCCTGCTGCAGTTAGGAAGTTACAGAAACACACATCCAGGAAAAAACTTCAGCTGAGGAAATACTTGGGGAGTGGGTGATGTCACCTTGAATGTTCTGTGGAAGAAGTTTACAACATTGATTACCGCCAGCCAGGGGGAAACAAACATTCAAAAGAGACATCTATTTCTCTTGGCTGGAGTCTGTGCGTAAACCCATGCTTCCAACCCCCTGGGATTGGAGTTTCAAAGACCTCTCTCTAAAAATCCAGGATGGAAATCCACATCATTTCCTCATCCTCACCCTGGGTGACCACAGTGAGTGATGCTCATTGCCTTTCATCACGGTCAGCAGTCCTGCCGTTTGAGGATAGGGCGTTTGGTATGCTTTCCTTTAATCGGTCAGAGTATTGAGTACAGGAGTTGGGAGGTCATGTTGCAGCTGTACAGGACACTGGTTAGGCCACTGTTGGAATATTGCGTGCAATTCTGGTCTCCCTCCTATAAGAAAGATGTTGTGAAATTTGAAAGGGTTCAGAAAAGATTTACAAGGATGTTACCAGGGTTGGAGGATTTCAGCTATAAGGCGAGGCTGAACAGGCTGGCGCTGTTTTGCCTGCAGCGTCGAAGGCTGAGGTTTATAAGGCCATGAGGGGCATGGATAGGATAAATAGACAAAGTCTTTGCCCTAGGGTGGGGGGAGTCCAGAACTAGAGGGCATAGGTTTGGGGTGAGAGGGGAAAGATATAAAAGAGACCTAAGGGGCAACCTTTTCACACAGAGAGTGGTACGTGTATGGGAATGAGCTGCCAGAGGAAGTGGCGGAGGTTGGTGCAATTGCAACATTTAAAAGGCATTTGAATGGGTATATGAATAGGAAGGGTTTGGAGGGATATGGGCCGGGTGCTGGCAGGTGGGACTAGATTGGGTTGGGATATCTGGTCGGCATGGACGGGTTGGACCGAAGGGTCTGTTTCCATGCTGTACATCTCTGCGACTCTAAGTTGAGAGCGTTTTTGCCCCAGACATTTGGACACAAAGACGAGAACGTTCCTGATGACGTATGTAGTGGGAAAGAGAGAACAGGATTTGCTTCCTTGTCTTTCCGGCTGCACATTGTCCCTCATCAATTTGAGGATGGTGTCTACTCAGGGTTGTGAGGTACGCCCTCGGTCTGTGTGTGACTGAACAGAGCTGGGGAGCTTTGGACAAATAGGACACAGCACACCGTGAGGTAGTGGGCTGCTGACAGCAGTGTTTGCTTCCGTTTCTGTCCCGCTGTGCCTTAGTAAGACATTGGCTGTGAAAGGCAAACGCAGCTTGTGTCCATTCTGAACAATGGACAGCAGGTTCCTCCCAGTCATTGCAAACGTTGACATCCCACCCCCTCTCCAACCACACATGTGCCCTGATGCCAATCCTCCTAAGGATACAGAAATGCAGATGCTAGAGATCTGAAACACAAACAGAAATTAGAGAAACGCAGCAGATGGGTGAGAGGAAAGCAGAGCTAACATTTCAGTCCAGTGATGCTTCATAAAGACCGGTCAGTAGCTCAGAAAAGGTGGTATTTATGCCGAAGCCAAAGTGCAGAGTTGGGAGAGGAGGGTGGTGAGTGAATAAGTGGAGACAGAGCCCATAAACAGAGACATATGAAAGGATAGATAAATGAGGAGATTACGGATAGCAAGTCAGGATATTAGAATAGCTGAATAAATGATAATAAGAGCTAAGAGTGAGAAAGTGGGTTAATTGGTGTTGAATGCGACTCGCGCTAGGTGACAATATGCCTCAGAGCACATGGGAACGGGTGGCAGCATTAAAACTAAACTGCGTCGTAACAGAACGGGGTGTGGAGTTGATTAAAATAAACACGGAAAGATGGAATCAGGTTCTAAAGTTATTGAAATCATGCTCAACGCTGTACTGTCCCCAAGCAGAAAACGTGATGCTGCTCTTCGGGCTTGGTTGGAAGCTTGCTGGATCACTTCAGTAGCTTGCAGGTGAACTGCCAATTTAACATAACATCGTGTCCCGACACTAACCTTTCTGTCGTCGGCCTGCTACAGTGCCCCAGCGGGCCTCAGCACAGGCTCAAAGAACAACACCTCCCTCTTCTCCAATCCTTCCTCAACTCCTTCTCAAGTAAATCGGGTTCAGGAGGAACTCCTGAACACCCTCCCCTCAGTTTGTGAATCAGACCGCCCTGGTCTGGATCCTGTTTGACATGAACCTACCTCGATCAGTCCCCCAGGAACTGGCCTTTCCCGTTCCATAACTTTGAGCAGTTTTGTTGGTGCACGGGCTGGAGTAGAACTTGTCCCTTGGAGTGTGTCGACACTCATGGTACATTCGGCTGAATCTACAAACTGGTTTGCAGCACTTCCATCAGAGCGGAGGCAGTTTTCACTCAGAAACCAGAGAACAGGGATTGGATGAAAAGCGGCAGGGTAAAGACTCGATCTGAGCACTGAGAAGACACCACATAAACTCACAATACTGATGCGAGGAGTCTCCCTTTCTACCATCTAAGCTGACTATGCAGTGATGATACAGCCATATCTCTTACCACCGTGAAATCACTTTGGAAATCTGGTGGAGAAGGGAATTGTCCTCTGGAATCCCAAGGCTCTGAAGTTTTCCACTCAAATCAACAATAACATGAGCTCAGAAACTTCAGTTTTTTTGGTTGGGGGAGGTGGGGTGGGGTGAATGAGAAGAGGGGAGAAGAGTTATGGCAGCAGCATTCAATGCAGTTGGGTTGCTTTTAACACAGTCACCTATTCCAACTTACTCCCGCGTGATTATTCAACTGAACCCTCAGTTTATCAGTAGCCCCCCTCAACTACAACCCCCAAACACCTGACACCCCTGGGCTTACATATTCACCCCACCCCCCCCCCCCACCCCCTCCACTGATAGGGCCCCTGACCCACAACACCGACACCTCCCAAACCCCTGATCTGGCCCAGTTACACTCAACAAAGCTCCCCTGCCAACATCACCACCTGGATCTTCCTCATGACCCTGCCATACCCACAAGGCCATCTTCTCGCTTTCCACCCTTTCTGCGCTACTCTTTTTGCTTAAGAAGCACACGCAACATGGTTTGACCCGTGCGGGGGCGGGGGGCAACATTCTGCTTCTTACACCATGAAATTGCCACCGAGCTAATTTGTGAAAAGGCTCTCCAGACTTGAGAAAGAGAGAGCTTCACGCAGACGTATGAATCAATTCATGGCCAGCAGCAGACATCAGTACTGAACCGTTCCAAATGCTGAATCAAACCAGTTTATTTTTAACATGATCAACAGCTAAATCTAATCACTACAGTCCTTGTAAACTCACTGGCATTTTAGCAGCTTGCTAGCTAAGTAAGTCCTTTCTCATATGCGGTACAGGTGAATGGCTATTTCCCCCCACCGTGTACTCGCTGGTGTCTCAGCAAGTTATAAGACTCAGTGAATCCTAATCCACACTCCAAGCAGATGAACGGTCTCTCCCCAGTGTGAATGCGCTGGTGTCTCAACAAATTGGATGATTGAGTGAATCCCTTCCCACACTCAGAGCAGGTGAACAGTCTCTCCCCTGTGTGAACTTGATGGTGCCTGAGCAGATAGGATAGCTGCGTGAATCCCTTCCCACAACCGAAGCAGATGAATGGTCTCTCTCCAGTGTGAGCCCGCCGATGTCTCAGTAGTGTGATCAACTGAGTGAATCTCTTTTCACACATGGAGCAGTTAAATGGCTTCTCCCCAGTGTGAACTCGTTGGTGGACGGTGAGTTGAGATGATGTTCTGAATCCAGTCCCACAGTGAGAGCACCTGAATGGCCTCTCATCTATGTGGGCACGTTGATGGGACATCAGGTCCCTGGAACGTTTATAGCACTTCCTGCAGTCATGACATTCAAAAAGGTCTCTCATCGGTGTGAACATTTTGATGATGCATCAGTTCCCGGGAACTTTTGAAAGACTTTCCACAGTCACGACATTTAAAAGGTCTCTCCCCAGTGTGAACGTGCTGGTGTCTCAGCAGGTTGGAAGTCCAAGCAAATCCCTTCCCGCACAGGGAGCAGCTGAATGGCCTGTCCCCTGTGTGGCAACCCTGATGCCTATCCAGGACAGATGGGTCATTGAATCTCATCCCACAGTCCTCACATTGCCATAGTTTCTCTCCATTGAGAACAATGTTTCTTCCTTCCATCCTCAAAATCCAATGATATTCAAGTTACAGTAGATCAGGTGGTGCTGTCAGGTACCAATTTGATATTTGGCTTGAGTTTCCCAACTTTACATCCTCCTCTTCAAACAAAAGCCCTGTGAAACAGATTTTAAAAAAAAGAGAATGAGAATGAACCTACAAAAAAACCACAAAGACAGGTTATGAAATTGAGCTGAATGAATCTGGTAATTAGTGAGGGCTGGCACTGGTAAAAAATAAAAACGATCATGCAAGCTCTGCACGGATTTAGAAATACAGCCAGTTCAGCAACATCATTTATAAAGGGCAACTGGTCTGCACCTGGACAAGACTGAGACCTTCTTAGAAGAAGTGTGGGGCAGAAAGGGAGAAAGAGATACAGGAGATAAAGGAGAAGGATCAGTGTAAGAGGCGTATGTGAAGACCATAACCTCCAAGTCCCCTTCCAGTCGCACCCCATGCATTCTATCCTGTTTACAAACTATAAGACCCTGTGACCATAAAACAGGAGCAGAAATTAGGCCATTCAGCCCATCAGGTCTGCTCTGCCATTCAATCATGGCTGACACGTTTCTCAATTCAATTCTCCTGCTTTCTCCCCATAGCCCTTGATCCCCATGTCAGTCAAGGACCTATCTATCTCAGTCCTAAGTATACTCAGTGACCTAACCTCCACAGCCTGTTGTGGCAGTAAATTCCACAGATTCCCCACTCTCTGGCTGAAGAGGTTTCTCCTTATCTCTGTTCTAAAAACGTCTTCCCTTTACCCTAAGGCTGTGCCCTTGGGTCCCAATCTCTCCTACCAATGGAAACATCCTCCCAACATCCACTCTGTCCAGGTCACTCAGTATTCTGTAAATTTTTTATTAGATCCCTGCTCACCCTTTGAAACTCCGAGTACAGACCCAGAGTCCTCAAATGTTCCTCATACGCTAAGCTTTTCATTCCTGGCACCATTCTTGTAAATTTCCTCTGAACACGGTCCAGGATCAGTACATCCTTCCTGAGATATGGGGCCCAAAACGATGCACAGTACTCTAAATATGGTCTGACCAGAGCCTTCTCAAACCTCAGAACTACATCCCTGCTTTTATATTCCAATCCTCTCAAAATAAATGCCAACGTTACATTTGCCTTCCTAACTACTGACTCAACCTGCAAGTTTGCCTTGAGAGAATTCTGGAATCGAGCTACCAAGTCTCTCTGCACTTCAGACTTCTGAATTTTCTCCCCATTTAGAAAATAGTCCTTGCCTCTATTCTTCCTACCAAAGTGCACGACCTCACACTTTCCAACGTTGTATTCCACTCCCTCACCACCAAACTCACGATTCACTCTGACAACCGAGACAGAACCAAGTTCTTCACACCATGGCAAAATTTTTCACTCCTTGGTGAGTGTTCGAACATTTATCTCAATAGTCCACGTAATATATTCCTTGATCTGATCTTCTCTGAAAAGCTACTGTCTGAAAGAGGAACTATATTTCTGACATCAGCCAAATCTCGCATGAGCTGCTCAAAAGGTGTTCGGTCTCAGGGTTTTATGGAATGAATTTTTGATTCTTTTTAACTGAAAACTAGCAAACAGCATTGAATATTTACTCCATGTATTGTAAACCCAACAGCAGAAACAATTCACTTAACACTTCAGGAGTTAGTAGCCACTTGCTCTCTCAACACTGCTATATTTCATCACTGTTCCTCAAAGATCCTTACGTTATTTTCTTTCAAGTGAAGTCCCAAAAGTAACCAACATCAACATGACACTAGTTTGAAATTCAAACTCAAAAATTTATATTAACAGATACTTACAATTCATGCACATCTCAAAACAGAACACACTCCCAGCCTTCAACAGCCTGTAATCTAGAGACCATCTAACAATCTGCTACAAAAGGGTTAGTGTTAGGATACAGAGACAGGGGCGGTTCTAGCAGATTTGAAAATAGCAAATCTGATGGAACGAGGTAGACGAAAGCCAGGTAACTATAGGCCTGTTAGCATAACTTCTGTAGTGGGGAAAAACTTGAATCTATAATCAAAAAAAAAGTGTGATATTTGGGTAGAATTTGTACTACTGGGCAGACACAGCACGGGTTAGTGAAAGGCAGGTCCACGTTTAACTTTTTTTACTGGAATTCTTTTGAGGATCTTAAGAGAGTGTGGTGTATCTGGATTTCCACAAGGTATTCAACAAGGTGCTACCCAAAAGGCTGTTGCAGAAGGTAAAAATGCATGGCATTGCAAATAATGTATTAGCATGGACAGAAGATTGGTTAACTAACAGAAAGCAAAGAATGTGCATGTACAGTTGTGTTTCTGTATAGCGATCAGTGGCTAGTGGTGTGCCTCAGGGATCAGTGTTGAGACTGCAATTGTTTACAATTTACATAGATGATTTAGCGTTTAGGACCAAGTGTAGTGTGTTAACGGTCACAGATTACACTAAAACGAGTAGTAGAGCAAAGTGCATAGAGAACATTGAAAGTCTGCAGAGGGATATAGATAGATTAAGTGAGTCGGCAAGGGTCTGGCAGATGGAGTTCAATGTTGGCAAATGTGAGGTCATCCATTTTGGTAGGAATATCAGCAAAATGAACTATTACTTAAATGGTGAAAAACGTTATGCAGGTGGATGTGGACGTCCTTGTCCGTGAACCAGAAAAGTTGGTTTGTAGGTAATTAAGATGGCAAATGGAATACTGTCCTTCATTGGTAGAGAGATGTGGGGTTTAAAGATAGGGAGGTTTTGCTGTAGCTGTACAGGATGCTGATAAGGCTGCACCTGGAGTGCTGTGCACAGTTTGGGTCTCCTTACCCAAGAAAGGATGTCGTGGGGGTGCACAGGAGGTTCACTAGGTTGATTCCGGTACAGAGAAGGTTGGTTTATGAGGAGAGATTGAGTAGACTGAGACTATACTCAGTGGAAATTATATCTTAAAGAAACATATAAAATGATGAAGAGAACATATAAGATAGCAGGGAGGTTCTTTTCACTAGCTAGTGAAATTAGAAATAGGGAGCACAGCCTCAAAATAAGGGGATTTCATCCTGAAGAGGAAGAATTTCATCACGCAATAGTTGTGAAACTGTGGCATTTTTCCTGCTGAGTGAAGCAGTTGAGGTCACCTCATTGAATGTTTTTAAGGAAAAGATAGATAAATTTTTGAACAGAAAAGGAATTAATGGTTACAGTGAGCAGGTGGGTGAGTGGAGCTAAGTCCACAAAAAAGGCTTGATGTGCCAGATGGCCTACTCCTATTTCTTATGTTCTTCTATTGTTACTGGCACAGACACCTGCACACCCATCCTCTCTGTGCTGACTGTCCTACGAAACAGCAACACAGTAACTGTCAGTAAAACGTGGAAGTGGAAAGGCACAGCAGGTCAGGCAGCCATGGAGGAGCAGGAAAGTTGACGTTTTTGGTCGGATGAAGGGTCCAGACCCAAAATGTCAACTTTGCTGCTTCATCCCCAAACCCTCACCAATGCTGTCCGACCTAGCTGTGCCATTCCAGCTCCATACTTTATCGACTCTTGACTTCCAGCATCTGCGGTCCTTATCCTCTCCAGTCATTTTGTCAAAAAAAATACAAGTCAGAAATTGCTGGAGAAAGTCAGCAGGTCTAGCAGCATCCGATTGGTTGGAGGACCGGAGGTCCCTTTCCGCTAGCTTTCCTCCTATTGTCCGGAACGGCTGTCAATCAACCGGGTCCCATCGTCAGTTGAACGCCCCAGCCTCAGGAGCAGCTGCTGTTGATTGTTCCGTTTGTCCGTTGGGGGCGGGGTTAGGTCTGAGTGCCGGCTGATGATTGGTCCCTGTTGGTCCTTCTGATCGGGGGGGGGGGGGTTTGGGACAGGTCCGCGTGCGGGTTGCTGATTGGCCCCTCGGAATGGGGGCGGTGCCAGAATCGAATGCGGGTCGGTCATTGGTCCCTGTTTATCCGTTGGTGACTTGGGGAGGTGGGCCAGGTGTACGAGCGGGTTGCTAATTGGTCCCTGTTGGTCCATCGGCGGTGGCTAAGTGGTTAGCGGCGTTGCCTTACATCGTAAGGGTCCCGGGTTCGATTCCAGCCTCGGGCGACTGTCTGTGTGGGGTTTGCACGTTCTCCCGTCTGTGCGTGGGTTTTCTTTGGTCCAAGGTATGCTATTCAGGGACTGCACATAGTGTTCAGAGATGTGTAGGTTAGGTGTAAATGTAGGGTAGGGGAATTGGTCTGGATGGTTTGGAGGTTCCAGGGCCACACAGTAGGGATTGTGTAATAAAAGAGCTGCAGATGCTGTAAATCAGAAATAGAAGTTGCAGGAAAAGTTCAGCATCTGTAAAAATGTAAGAAACATTAACTCTGATTTCTCTTCACAGATGCTGCCAGACCCTGCTGAGCTTTTCCATCAGCATTTAAAATGTGCGCCGGGCCTGGATAAGCACATCAGCTGACCTCGGGCCTGGATGAGCACCTTTACTGTCCCGAGGCAGACGTTATATGGACGCACAAACTGATGTAGAAGCTTGCCTTCCTATGTGAAGAAGGAAAACAAAAGGTTAGTGATGACAAATGTTGGTCCACCTCCAGCCAAAAACAGGGCAAGATATCAGAAACAAGGAGGTGGCGGGTCATTTAAGTACACACCTTGATTCCCTCCTCAGAAAGGAGGATGCAAGTAAAAGTATTGAGGAACATGGTATATAGTGAGAGGAGGAATCAGATTGAAATTAGTATGGGGGAAAAATATGATGATGGGGAAGCTGATGGGATTAAAGGCAGATGAATCCCCGGTTCCAAAAATCTCAACCCCCAGAGTACTTAATAAAGTGACTTTAAATATATTGGATGCGTTGGTAGTTATCTTTCATCCTTCTGACTGTGGAACGTTTCCTTTGGACTGGTAGGTGACTAATGTACCTGCGCTATTTTAAAAGGGGAGGAAGGAGAAAGCAGGGAATTATTGGCTATTGAACTTGACATCAGTATCGCTAAAAATTCTAAAAGATTTCATCACATAGCAGTTGGGAAACAGTGGCAGGATTGGACAGAGTCCGCATAGGATTACAAAAGCAAAGCCATGCTTCACAAACCTACTGGAACTGTTAAAGAATGTAATTATAGACAATAGGTCCAGGAGTAGGCCATTCTGCCCTTCGAGCCTGCACCACCATTCATTATGATCATGGCTGATCATCCTTAATCAGTGTCCTGTTCCTGCCTTATCTCCATAACCCTTGATTCCACTATCCTTGAGAGCTCTATCCAACTCTTTCTTAAATTAATCCAGAGACTGGGCTTCCACTGCCCTCTGGGGCAGAGAATTCCACACAGCCACCACTCTCTGGGTGAAGAAGTTTCTCCTCATCTCTGTCCTAAATGGCCTACCCCTTATTTTAAAGCTGTGTCCTCTGGTTCGGGACTCACCCATCAGCGGAAACATGTTTCCTGCTTCCAGAGTGTCCAATCCTTTAATAATCTTATATGTCTCAATCAGATCCCCTCTCAGTCTTCTAAACTCAAGGGTATACAAGCCCAGTCGTTCCAATCACTGGCAAGGTGGCTCAGTGGTTTTTACACTGTAGGGAATCTAATGTAACATCATCTTTCAACATAAGACAGTCCCGCCATTCCAGGAATTGACCTCGTGAACCTACACTGCACTCCCTCAATAGCCAGAATGTCTTTCCTCAAATTTGGAGACCAGAACTGCACACAATACTCCAGGTGTGGTCTCACCAGGGCCCTGCACAGCTGCAGAAGCACCTCTTTGCTTCTATACTCAATCCCTCTTGTTATGAAGGCCAGCATGCTATTAGCCTTCTTCACTACCTGCTGTACCTGCATGCTTACCTTCATTGACTGGTGTACAAGAACACCTATATCTCTTTGTACTGCCCCTTTATCTAAATTGATTCCATTTAGGTAGTCGTCTGCCTTCCTGTTGTTGCCACTACAGTGGATAACCATACATTTATCCACATTAACTGCATCTGCCATGCATCTGTCTACTCACCTAACCTGTCCAGGTCACTCTGTAATCTCCTAACACCCTCCTCGCATTTCACCCTGCAACCCAGCTTTGTATTATCAGCAAATTTGCTAATGTTACCATTAATACCATCTTCTATATCATTAATATATATTGTAAAAAGCTACAGTCCCAGCACTGATCCCTGCGGTACCCCACTGGTCATCGCCTGCCATTCTGAAAGGGAGCTGTTTATCACTACCCTTTGTTTCCTATCAGCCAAGCAATTTCCAATCCCAGTCAGTACTTTGCCCCCAATACCATGCGCCCTAAGTTTGCTCACCAACCTCCTATGTGGGACTTTATCAAAGGCTTTCTGAAAGTCCAGGTACACTACATCTACTGGATCTCCCTCATCCATCTTCAGAGTTACATCCTCAAAACATTCCAGAAGATTCGTCAAGCATGATTTCCCCTTCATAAATCCATGCTGACTCTGATCTACCCTGTTACTGCCATCTCGATGTGTCGTAATTCCATTATTTATAATTGACTCCAGCATCTTTCCCACCACTGAGGTCAGGCTAACTGGTCTATAATTTCCTGCTTTCTCTCTCCCACCTTTCTTAAAAAGTGGTACAACATTAGCCACCTTCCAATCTGCAGGAACTGATCTTGAATCTATCGAACTCTGAAAAATATTCTCCAATGCATCCACGATTTCTCGAGCCACCTCCTTCAGTACCCTGGGATGTAGACCATCAGGCCCCGGGGACTTATCAACCTTCAGACCTAACAGTCTCTCCAACACCAATTCCTGGCAAATATAAATACCCTTCAGTGCAGGTCCTTCAGCCACTGTTACCTCAGGGAGATTGCTTGTGTCTTCCCCAGTGAACACAGATCTGAAGTACCAATTCAATTCTTCTGCCATTTCTTTGTTCCCTGTAATATATCCCCCTGTTTCTGTCTTCAAAGGCCCAATTTTAGTCTTAACCATTTTTTTGTCTTTCACATACCGAAAAAAGCTTTTACTATCCTCCTTTATGTTTTTGGCCAGTTTACCTTCATACCTCATTTTTTCTCTGTGTATTTCCTTCTTAGTAATCCTCTGTTGTTCTTTAAAAGCTTCCCAGTCCTCCGTTTTCCCACTTATCTTTGGTATGTTATACTTTATCTCTTTTGACTTTATATGTTTCTTAACATCCCTCGTCAGCCACGGCCACCCCTGCCTCTTCATAGGATCTTTCTTCCTTTTTGGAATGAACTGATCCTGCATCTTCTGCATTATACCCAGAAATATCTGCCATTGTTCCTCCACTGTCATCCCTGCTTAGGTATTGCACCATTGAACTTTGGCTATTAGTTAGGCTATTCAATAAGGATGAACCAGTTTACTTGGATATGGTTTCAGTTTACTTTGAATTTGAGAAGGCTTTCGAAAAGGTAACACCAAAACAATTAGCGAGTAAAATGCATGGGATTGGGGTAGTGCACTGACATGGATAGAGAACTCTTTGGCAGACAGGAACATAGAACAGTGTACAGCACATGAATGCGCTGTTTGACTGAACATGTTAAACTAATCCTTTCTGCTGCCCATGGTCCGTACCCCTCCATTCCTTGCTTGTTTGTGTGCTTGTCTAAAAGTCCCTTAAACGCCCTTATTGTACCTGCCTCCACCACCACCCCTGGCAGTGCATTACAAACTTAACATCATGATTTGGAGATGCTGGTGTTGGACTGTGGTAGGCAAAGTTAAAAATCACACAACACCAGGTTATAGTCCAACAGCTTTAATTGAAAGCACTAGCTTTCGGAATGACGCTCCTTCACACTATCACCTGATGAAGGAGCAGTGCTCCGAAAACTAGTGCTTCCAATTCAACCTGTTGGACTATAACCTGGTGTTGTGTGATTTTAAACATAACATCATGTGTGAAAAAAAAACCTTGCCCCTCACATCTGCTTTGAACTTTCCGCCTCTCACTTTAAATGCATATCCTCTGGTATGACACTTCAACTCTGGGGAAGATATTCTGTCAACTCTATCTATACCTCTCATAATTTCATAGACTTCTATCAGGTCTCCCCTCAGCCTCTGCTGCTCCAGATAAAACAACCGGAGTTTGTCCAACCTCTCCTTTTATAGCCCATACCGCCTAGCCTAGGCAGCATCCAGGTAAACCTCTTATGCACGCTCTCCAAAGCTTCCATATCCTTCCCGTCATGTGGTGACCAAAATTGAATGCAATCCTCTAAGTGCGGCCTAAACAAACTTTTATAAAGCTGAAACATCACTTCTTGACCTTCTACTCAAGGGTTAGGAATAAATGTTTCTTTTCCTGAGTGACTGGCACTGACTAAGACGATACCAGAGCAATCAGTGCTTGCACCCCAGTTATTCACAGTCGCCCATACAATTGCATTAAGAGATCTGTTTTATCCAATTTTTATTTTTGAAGAGAGATTCTGAGCCATCAAATCATACAGTATGAAAACAGACCCTTTGGTCCAACCTGTTTGTGTTTAAATTAGACTACTTACAGTGTGAAAACAGGCCCTTTGGCCCAACAGGTCCACACCGACCTGCCGAAGCGTACCCACCCAGACCCATTCCCCTACATTTACCCCTTCACCTAACACTATGGGCAATTTACCATGGCCAATTCACCTGACCTGCACATTTTTTTGGACTGTGGGAGGAAACCCACACAGACTGGGAGAACGTGCAAACTCCACACACTCAGTCGCTGAGGCGGGAATTGAATTCGGGTCTCTGCCGTTGTGAGGCAGTAGTGCTAACCACTGTGCCACCGTCCCTATCCTACACTTCATCGAATTCCAGAGTCTTGAGCATTCCTCATTTATTTGCTCAGCTATCTATGGCTGTTCTTTGTGGAATTTCTCCACCTTAAGAGATTCCTTAAAACCACCTTCACCAAGCTTTCAGTCACTTGTCTTGGTGACCATAATCCCACAGTAAATTAGTACCACCTGCTTGCACTTGGCCCGTGTCCTTCCAACCATTTTTTTTTATCCATGTACATAACTAATTACTTATTCAAACGCTGTAACTGTACTTGCATCCGCCACTTCCTCTGTTCATTCCACACACGAACCATTCTGTCTGAAAAAAGATTCCTCCCCCCCGCCTTTATTTTAATCTTTCTCCTCTCGCCTTAATAATATATCCCTTCGTCTTGAAATTCCCGAACCTAGGGAAAAGACACCCGCCATTCATCTTGCCTGTACGCCTCATGACTGTATAAACCTCTGTAAGGTCACCGGTCAACCTCCTATGTTCCAGTGAAAAGGTCCCAGCATATGCAGCCTCTGGTTGTAACTCAAGCCCTCTTGTTCCTGACAACACCCTGGTAAATGCCTTCTGAATCCTCTCCAGCCTAATGTCTTTTATAATAACAAGGTGGCCAGAACTGCGCACACAACTCCAGAAGAGGCCTCATCAACATCCTGTATAACCTCGACAAAACGTCCCAACTCCTATATCTGGGCAATGAAGGTAAGCATGCAGAAAGCCTTCTTAATAACCCTACGTGATCCAAATTGTGCTACAGCCCTAGCCTCTCCTTTTTAATTATGTAAGTCCTGCCCTTGTTTGTTTTACCAAAATACAATTCCTTGCTCTTATCTAAATTAACCTCCATCTGCTACTCTTCAGCCCAATGGATCAAGGTTTCTTTGTAATCGTCGATAACATTCTTCACTGTCTGCGATACCAACAATCTCGGTATCATCTACAAGCGTACTAACCGTGCCTTCTCTCGTCTCATCTAGATCATTTATATAAATGACAAACAAAAACGGAGGATTATCCAGGGAATACACATGCATCAAATTCAGAGAGTGATGGTCATGTGCTCATCATAAGAGACCCCATTCCAGTCACTTTCCAAAGCTGGCAAGCGTTGGAGATTTACAGGATCTTATTTGTGCCATTTTACCAAACTTCAGAAGTATTTGTTGGGTGGGGAGGGGATATAGATATTATCAAGGACAAGTTTGATTAGATTAGATTCCCTACAGTGTGGAAACAGGCCCTTCAGCCCAACCAATCCACACCAACCCTCCGAAGAGTAACCCACCCAGACCCATTTCCCTCCGACTAATGCACCTTACGCTATGTGCAATTATGTGCCAATTCACCTAACCTGCACACCTTTGGACTGTGGGAGGAAACCCACAGAGACAGTCGCCCGAGACTGGAATCGAACCTGGGATCCTGGTGCTGTGAGGCAGCAGTGCTAACCACTGAGCCACCATGATTAATTATAAAGGATAAATATTAGAAGATTTTACCTGATGGATTGGATCAAGATCACTGGGCGGGGACTGTTGTGAAGCATCAGTATTATCATGGGCCACTTGGTTAAATGTCCTCTTTCTTGTATCAAGTACGTGAAATATGGAAACGATGATGACAGAGGATTTCTTTTGAAGTTTAATTCTGATGAAATCAGAAAAATGTTCTTTTCTAAAGATGCGTACAAAAGCAACTCACAATAAATAGTGCCATTAAGGAAAGCAAGTTCCACAAATGTAACAATGTGGTCACTTTTAAAAGGTTATTTTGCCCTAGGTTTTTTTTGAGAGATATAAAGGCAGAGGTGTCAAAATGCCTACTTTAGCAATGGCAGGGGAGTGACTAGTCTTTTAGATTAGATTATCTACAGTTTGGCCCAACAAGTCCACACCAACCCTCTGAAGAGTAACCCACCCAGACCCACTCCTCTACCCTATATCTCCCTTGAGTAATGCACCTAATGCTATGGGGCAATTTAGCACGGCCAATTCACCCTAACCTGTACATCTTTGGACTGGGGGAGGAAACCGGAGCATCCGGAGGAAACTCGCGCAGACACGGGGAGAATGTGCAAACTCCACCCAGACAGTCGCCCCGAGGCTGGAATCGAATCCGGGACCCTGGCGCTGTGAGGCAGCAGTGCCACCCCAGTTCAGGTGTTTTTTTTTCTCGTTTGGTTTAAGTTGTCACAGTCACAGAAGGTGCTGCAGTGCAAAAAGGTTCCATACGTCAGCAGATGATTGCTGGCCAACCTTTGTCTCTGAAATCTCTCCTGGCTGTAAGCACCTGTGTTTGAATTTACCTTTTGTCAAGGGCTGTAATTGTGGGATGTTATTGGAACAGCACCTTAGTTAAGATTTGTTTGTGTTGTAGAGGGATTGAGTTTCGGAGCCATGAGGTCATGTTGCAGCTGAACAAAACTCTGAGTAAAGAAACTACCTCTGACATCTGTCCTATATCTATCACCCCTCAATTTAAAGCTATGTCCCCCTGTGCTAGCCAACACCAGCTGAGGAAAAAGGCTCTCACTGTCCACTCTATCTAATCCTCTGTTCATCTTGTATGATGAATGCGGTTAATGTCCAAATCCCTTCTCACAGCAAGAGCAGGTGTACAGTTTCTCTCCCAAACGAATGCACTTGTGTCTCAGCAGGATTGATAACTTAGGGAAACCCTTCCCACAGTCGGGACAGATTAATTGTTTCGCCTAAGTGTGTAAGTGCTTGTGTTTTCGCAGGTTAGGTGGCTGAGTGAATACCCATCCACAGTCAGAGAATCTGAATGTTTCCCCACTGTGAACGTGCTGGTGTACAGCAAGGTGAGGTGATCTCCTGAGCCAAGACGCACAGTGAGAGTGCTTAGAATCCTAGAATCCCTACAGTGTGGAAACACTCTTTGGCCCAATGAATCCACACCGATCCTCCAAAAAGTATCCCACCCAAACCCATTCCCCTACATTTCCCCGTGACTAATGCACCCAACTAACCCCCATATCCTGAATGGTATGGGCAATGTAGCACGGCCAATTCACCCTGATGTGCACGTCCTTTAGACTGTGGGAGGAAACCCACACAGACACACGGGGAGAGTATGCAAACTCCACACAGACAACCGCCTGAGGCTGGAATCAAACCCAGGTCCCTAGCGCTGAGGCAGCAGCACTAAGCACTGGGCCACCGCGCTGCCCCAAACAAATCAAACTTCTCTACCTGTCTCAGCAGGATACGAACTTAGGTCCCCAGAACATCAGCTGAGGTTCTTTAGATTAGATTAGATTAGATTAGATTACTTACAGTGTGGAAACAGGCCCTTCGGCCCAACAAGTCCGCACCCCCCCGCCGAAGCGCAACCCACCCATACCCCTACATTTACCCCTTACCTTACACTACGGGTAATTTAGCACGGCCAATTCACCTGACCTGCACATCTTTGGACTGTGGGAGGAAACCGGAGCACCCGGAGGAAACCCACGCAGACACGGGGAGAACGTGCAAACTCCACACAGTCAGTCGCCTGAGGCAGGATCAAGTCCAGTTCTGGATCAAGTCTCCAGTGATAATACCACTAGTCCATCACCTTTCCATCCTGAACGCGCTCTCATCAGGGCTGACTTATTGGTGATGTACTAGAACATTGAAAGCACTTGCTGCATTCCAGACTATTAAAGGCTCTTTCATCAGCGTCAACTCATTGGTTTTTCAACAGGTCAGGGGGTCTGAGCCACCGCTTCCCACAGCTGGTCTCCCCCTGTGTAAGTCTGTTACTGAGTTTTCACCTGAGATGGATATCTGAGTCCCTCCTCACATTCTCACACTTCCACTGTTTTTCCCTATAGTGACTGCATTTATGGTTTGATAGGCCAGATGATTGGTTGAACCCTTGTCCCTGGAGAACACGTATGAAGTTTTTCTACACTGTTTCTTCCATGTAGGGTGGCTCAGTGGGTACGCAATGCAGCCTCTCAGCACCAGGAATCCAGGTTCAATTCTACCCTTTGGTGGCCGTCTGTGTGGAGTTTGCACATTCTCTCAGTGGGTTTCCTCCAGGTGCTCTGGTTCACTCCCACAGTCCAAAGACATGCAGGTTAGGTGGACCGGCCGTGCTACATTGCCCGTACTGGCCAGGGATGTGCAGTTTAGGTGGGTTAGCCACAGGAAAATGCAGGATTACAGCATAGAGTAGGGGTGAGTCTGGATGGGGTGCTCTTTGGAGGATCGGTGTGGACTCAATAGGCTGAATGTTTATCACAGACTCGGCATGGTGGCTCAGTGGTTAGCACTGCTGCCTCACAGCACCAGGGTCCCAGGTTCGATTCCAACCTCAGGCGTGGGTTTGCTCTGGTTTCCTCCCACAGTCCAAAGATGTGCAGGTCATATGAATTGCCCATGCTCAATTGCCCGTGGTGTTAGGTGCATTAGTCAGAGGGAAATGGGCCTGGGTGGGTTACTCTTCGGAGGGTCGGTGTGGACTTGTTGGACCGAAGGGCCTGTTTCCCCACTGTTGGGAATCTAATATTTTCCCAAGCTGTTAAGCTGACTGGATTTGCTGAGAAAGTGAGGGCTGCAGATGCTGGAGATCAGAGCTGAAAATGTGTTGCTGGAAAAGCGCAGCGGGTCAGGCAGCATCCAGGGAACAGGAGAATCGACGTTTCGGGCATAAGCCCTTCTTCAGGATTGGCTTACCTGCTTATTCTCGCCATCGTTTTTTGAATGTGAGTGGTACATTCACAGTTTTCCAACACTCTGGGTAATTTCCAAAATCCAAGGGCACAGGAAGGTTATTGCCAGTGCATCCACTAAGTCTGTAGCTCCTTCCCGCAATATCCTGGGATGCAGCCCATCATTTTCAGGTGACCTATTTATCTGTCAGCCCCAATCGTTTCCCTAGTACTTGTGCTCCCTCTGCCGTTCACTTCTTTCCCATTATTATTTCATCAGCCTCATTCTCTAACCATCCTATGTTCACTTTGAATTCACTCTTTTGTGGGATGTAGGTTTGCTCGCTGAGCTGTAGGTTTGATATCCAGACGTTTCATTACCTGGCTAGGTAACATCATCAGTGGCGACCTCCAAGTGAAGCGAAGCTGTTGTCTCCTGCTTTCTATTTATATCTTTCTCCTGGATGGGGTTCCTGGGGTTTGTGCTGATGTCATTTCCTGTTCGTTTTCTGAGGGGTTGATAGATGGTATCTAGATCTATGTGTTTGTTTATGGCATTGAGGTTGGAGTGCCAGGTCTTTAGGAATTCTCTGGCATGTCTTTGCTTAGCCTGTCCCAGAATAGATGTGTTGTCCCAGTCGAAATGGTGTTTTTTTTTCGTCCGTGTGTAGGGCTACGAGGGAGAGAGGGTCGTGTCTTTTTGTGGCTAGCTAGTGTTCGTGTATCCTGGTGGCTAACTTTCTTCCTGTTTGTCCTACGTAGTATTTGTGGCAGCCCTTGCATGGAATTTTGTAGATGACGTTGGTTTTGTCTGTGGATTGTACTGGGTCTTGTAAATTTGTTAATTTTTGTTTGAGAGTGTTGGTGGGTTTGTGTGCTACTAGGATTCCGAGGGGTCTTAGTAGTCTGGCTGTCATTTCTGAAACTTCTTTGATGTATGGTAAGATGGTTAGGGTTTCTGGCTGTGTTTGGTCTGCTTGTGGTTTGTTCTTGAGGAATCTGCAGACTGTATTTTTTGAGTATCCGTTTCTCTTGAATACGTTGTATAGGTGGTTCTCCTCTGTTTTCCGAAGTTCGTCTGTGCTGCAGTGTGTGGTGGCTCGTTGGAATAGTGTTCTGATGCAGCTTCGTTTGTATGTGTTGGGATGGTTGCTGGTGTAGTTAAGTATTTGGTGAGTGTTTGTCGGTTTCTGTATACGCAGGTATAAATAA
The DNA here is from genome assembly GCF_037043375.1 of Chiloscyllium plagiosum. Taxonomy (NCBI): domain Eukaryota; kingdom Metazoa; phylum Chordata; class Chondrichthyes; order Orectolobiformes; family Hemiscylliidae; genus Chiloscyllium; species Chiloscyllium plagiosum. The sequence goes on from NW_028270165.1 coordinate 27,204,889, forward strand.
ATAGAAAGCAGGAGATAACAACTTCGCTTCACTTGGAGGTCGCCACTGATGATGTTACCTAGCCAGGTAATGGATCTCAAACCTACAGCTTAGCGAGCAAGCCTACACCCTAAACCTCAACCTGAGCTCAAACCTTCACAAACCTTGCATCTCTCTTTTGTATTTTGCACATTTAAAGAGAGTCTTGCCTGACCTCTTGATATTACTTTCTAGTTAACCCTCATTGTATATTTTCTTCTAATATTCTGTGATAATCGTTAGTTTGTTTTTAAAAATTTTCCTGATCCTCTGTCTTACTGCTAATCTTTGTATGTTTCTGTTTTCAATTTGATGCCATCCTTAACATCTCTGGTTAACCACGATTGTCTTATCACCTTCTGAGATCCTGCGTTCAAACTGTAGCTAGATCAGATTCCCTACAGTATGGAAACAGGCCCTTCAGCCCAACTAGTCCACACTGACCCTCCGAAGAGTAACCCGGCCAGACCCATTCCCCACATTTACCCCTGACTAATGCAGCTAACACTGTGGGCAATTTAGCATCAACAATTCACTTAACCGGCACACCTTTGGGAGGAAACCAGAGCACCCGGAGGGAGCCCACGCAGACACGGGGAGAATGTGCAAACTCCACACAGACAGTCGCCGGAGGTGGAATCCATCCCGGGTTCCTGGTGCTGTGAGGAAGTAGTGCTAACCACTGAGCCACCGGGCCACCCCAATAAGTTTGAGTAAGTTTGTTGTCAGTCATGGATTATTTTCTTAAATGTTTGCCAATTTCACCAACTTCCTTTCCCCGCTCCAGCCAACTGTCATTTGTAATTAAGTAAATTAAGATTAATTAATTAAAAGAATTAATTAATTACGATGCAAAACAATCTTAATCATGAGATTCACAACATATTGTTCATGGAAATTGTCCTAAACAAAGTCTATGAAATCTTCTTTATGCCCACTTCTGTCAATTTGATGTTTCCAAGACTAAAGTCAACCATGATGAATTAATTTGGGGTTGGCATGGTGGCCCGGTGGTTAGCACTGATGCCTCACAGTGCGAGGGACTCCAGGTTCGATTCCAGTCTCGGGGTGACTATCTGCCTGTGTGGACTTTGCACATTCTCCCCTTATCTGCATGGGTTTCCTCTTGGTGCTCTGGATTCCTCCCACAATCCAAAGATGTGTAGGTTAGGGAGGTTAGTCATGATAAATTGCCCACAGTGTTCAGGAATGTGTAGGTCAGGGTGGATGGGTTGTGGGAAATGCAGGGTTATCAGGTGGGAAGGGGTGGATCTGGGTGGGATGCCCTATGGATGGACAGTATGCACTCAATGGGCAGAATGTCCTGTTTCTTCATTGTAGGGATTCTGTGAACTGCCTCTTTATATACCCTCATTTACAGTAACCTAGACTACCCTGAAACTTGGGGGAATAATAGTAGTGTTGTCCCACTCGAATTCATGTTGCTTGTCATCTGCGTGTGTGGCTACTAAGGATAGCTGGTCGTGTCGTTTCGTGGCTAGTTGGTGTTCATGGATGCGGATCGTTAGCTGTCTTCCTGTTTGTCCTATATAGTGTTTTGTGCAGTCCTTGCATGGGATTTTGTACACTACTATTATAGGACAAGCCAAACAGAGAACAGCCAGGGAATTCCTAGAGGCATGGCATTCATCCACAGATTCAATCAATAAGCACATCGACCTGGACCCAATATACTGACCACTGCACCGGACAGCTGGAACTGACAACCGGAAGCGGCAGGGACAGACCACTATAAATGCCGGAGGAAACATCACAGAAGCGCTTCACAGGAGGCTCCCTAGCACTGAGGATGTCACCTAGACAGGGGACGAAACGTCTGCAACACAAATTCTCAGCTCGGCGAACAGAACCACAACAACGAGCACCCGAGCTACAAATCTTCTCACAGATTTTGAGCCTTCTTCACTATCCTATCTACCTGTGACTCCACTTTCAAGGAGCTTTGAACCTGCACTCCAAGATCTATTTGTTCAGCAACACTCCCTCGGACCTTACCATTAAGTGTATAAGTCCTGCTAAGATTTGCTTTCCCAAAATGCAGCACCGCACATTTATCTAAATTATACTCCATCTGCCACTTCTCAGCCCATTGGCCCATCTGGTCCAGATCCTGTTGTAATCTGAGGTAACCCTCTTCGCTGTCCACTACACCTCCCATTTTGGTGTCATCTGCAAACTTACTAACTATCCCTCCTAAGCTCACATCCAAATCATTTATGTAAATGACAAAAAGCAGTAGACCCAGCATCGATCCTTGTGGCACTCCACTAGTCACAGGCCTCCAGTCTGAAAAACAACCCTCCACCACCACCCTCTGTCTTCTACCTTTGAGCCAATTCTGTATCCAAATGGCTAGTTCTCCCTGTATTCCATGAGATCTAACCAGTCTCCCATGGGGAACCTTGTTGAACGCCTTACTGAAGATCACGTCCTCCACTCTGCCCTCATCAGTCCAGTTTGTTGCTTCTTTAAAAAATTAGTCAAGTTTGTGAGACACGATTTCCCATGCTTAAAGCCATATTGACTATCCCTAATCAGTCCTTGCCTTTCCAAATACATGTACATCCTGTCCCTCAGGAACCTGCCCACCACCGAGTTCAGGCTCCGTGCACTATAGTTCCCTGGCTTTTCCTTATCACCCTTCTTAAACAGTGATTAGATTAGATTACTTAGTGTGGAAACAAGCCCTTCGGCCCAACAAGTCCACATCGCCCCGCCGAAGCGTAACCCAACCATACCCCTACATTTACCCCTTACCTAACACTACGGGCAATTTAGCATGGCCAATTCACCTGACCTGCACATCTTTGGACTGTGGGAGGAAACCGGAGCACCCGGAGGAAACCCACACAGACACGGGGAGAACGTGCAAACTCCACACAGTCAATAGCCTGAGGCGGGAATTGAACCCGGGTCTCTGGCGCTGTGAGGTAACAGTGCTAACCACTGTGCCACCGTGCTGCCCACGTGGCATGACTTTAGCCAACCTTCAGTTTTTCAGTTTTTAAGTCACTCGCCATGTTAAGATATCTCAGCGGCACAGTGGCTCAATGATTAGTACTGCTGCCTCAAAGCCCCAGGGACCCAGGTTCGATTCCAGCCTTAAGTGACAGTCTGTGTGGAGTTTGCACATTTTCACGGTGTCCGCGTGTGTTCATCTGGGTGCTCCGGTTTCCTCCCACAGTCCAAAGATGTGCAGGTCAGGGTGAATTGGCCATGCTAAATTGCCCGTAGTGTTAGGTGCATTAGTCAGAGGGAAATGGGTCTGGATGGGTTACTCTTCGGAGGGTTGGTGTGGACTGGTTGGGCTGAAGGGGCTGTTTCCACACTGTAGGGAATCTATTCTAATCTAACAGAGAACAGAAGGACTAAAATTCACCTACGTCACTAAGCAATAGCTATCCCCCGCCAAATGAGAATGAAAACTAGAAGCTATTCTGGTTAGTTATCCAAAGACATTGACATTATTTGATGTGTTTGTGTTGCATTGACCCACCACCCTCTAATTATATAATTGAACACTACTCCCCATTCTATCAATTTAAACCTATATCCACATATTAAATTTGTTTATACAATTCTAATATCTTTTTTTAACTGTTGTTACAACACTGGGTAGACCCTCCTTCTTAATTTAAAACTAACAACACAGAAAAGATTTATCCTGTGTAGTGATCTGTAAAAATCAATTGGCCAAGAGCTCTTTAAAGTAAAAATTAACAACTTTATTTCTTAAAGTATAACAGAGAATAATCAACTAACCACTATTTACAATTATTTCTCTCACCTATCTTTTACCTTCCCTTCTACAATACTAATCCGATAAAACTCCCAATTAAGATTTACCAAACCACACTTCTTATCTCGAAACCAGGCAGCTGTAGGTTCTTGTCTTCGGATCTTCCTGTATCTTCTTTTCTCCTTCTTAGGAATTTCTGCAGTCTCTTAAATGCCAGGATGTGGCAGATCCCCTCTCAACTCTTCAATTTTCCCCCCGGTCTTGTACCCCAGAGCATCGGATTGTGTCATTGGCTTTTAAGATTGTCAATATACTCAATTCGAACTTTGGAATTTAATATTTTTTTTATCGGGGTATAATTTAAACTGATTGGCCGGATTCAAGTTTGTTGTCTCCAAGGCAACAAACTTCTCGAATTGTTCAACCCAGTGTTACATACATTGTCTTATTGAGAACACTTGATGCTGTGTCTAGTAGTTCTGCTGCTTTTAACTCTCTTAAAGGTACACCCACATCTTCATAACACTACCAATATATTATTATCCACAACCAAGCAGTACCTGTACCCAGTGTCCTTGCACAATCCACCAGATCTCGCTACCTGTGGGAATTTTAAACAGTCCCGAATGATTGTTACAAATTTTGGTGGCCTTCGCCTGTCATTGAAAATTTGTAAGATCTCCAACGTCAGGACAAACACTTGGCAGCAGAGTACAGTGCTGTGTTTGAGCTCCTGGTCCAGGGTTTGTTTGCCTCTGTCAGCTCTCCCTGTTCTCTTTTTTTCTTTTTTTACTTTCGTTCTTTTCTCTTTTAAAAACCTTTTTTTTTAGTGTCTTCGGCAGGGCGAGAGCAGGCTTGGACTCGCAAGCATGCACGACAGCAGCGGCAACTGGAAAGTGCGAGCCCTGCGGCGCAGAATAGAGAGCGAGCTCAGCTATCCAAGATGGCGGAACCAGCATGGTAGGCCCTTCTGCTCCAGCCCAGCTGTGTTCATTTTTAGTTGGCTAGTTCCCAGCTTTGATCTCCTTGTAACAATGTCTCTGCAATAGCTTTTGGATCATAGCCATTAACCCCTATTTATGTTATGAATCCATTTCTCCTTTTTCCTTGGCTAGCCAGGCAGAGAAAGGTCCATTCACCTCTGTCACAGCCACACAGAATATCACCTGTGGCTTCGGAAACGAGATGGGAGGAATTCAGACATGACATTCCGGGAATGTTGGTATGGATTTGGGAGTTGACGAAATGCTGAGGACTTTAGAAAGGCAAGGGAGATCGGAGATGGGAAAGCAGTTTGCAAGAATGATGGGGTCAGGGTTTATTTATTTCACCTACAGCATGGTAATGGTAGATTGGAAGTAAGCAAGACTGGCCTGATCGCGGGAACTGTTAACAAGTTTATGAATATGGAGAAGTTATATGGTCAACCGTTTAGTAAGAGTCAAGTAAAGGCGCAGGAAGTGAATGAGCACTGAGAGGGCAGAGTACATGGGAGATAAATTAGAGAAAGTATCTGTTCAACACTCAGCCAAGGAAGACTTTTATAGGTACTTTGGCCCGAGGGATGTGTGGGAGTACGTGAGGCAGCTGATTGGATTGTCTCCAACACTGAGATCCTCACATAGAACATTCCAGCGCAGTACAGGCCCTTGAGCCCTCAGTGTTGGTTCCACAGGTTGGTGCAATCTGAAGCCCATCCAATCAAAACTATAACATTCTCGTCTATATGCCTATCCACTGACTATTTGAATGCCCTTAAAGTTGGTGAGTCTCCTATCATTGCAGGCAGGGCATTCCACGCCCCAAATACTCTCTGAGTAAAGAAACCAGCTCTGACATCGTCCTGTATCTATCACCCCTCAATTTAAAGCTGTAGGTTTTGTTGTTAGAGGTGAGGATGTAGGAAACAGGGGAGAAGGAGAGGCTTTCGGAAGAGACTAAATTATGTGGGGCAAAGTGCAAAGCCTTGCTTAAATTTTTAGTTAACACATAGCAGGTGTGTTTGCCTTTATCCAGAGGACTGATTGAATTCCTTCAGCACAGAAAGAAGCCATTTGACTCACCTCGGCTGCACTGACCCTCTGAGGTGTACCCACTCAGCCTCAGGCCCATCCACCTTCTCCCCGCATTTAGCGTGGCTAATCCACCTAGCCTGCACCTCTGTGAACACTGCGGGGCCATTTAGCATAGACAATCCAAATAACCTGCACATGTTTGGACTGGAGGAGAATGCTGGAGCAATCAGTGAAAACAATGCACACACAAGATGAACATGTCAATTCCACATAGACAGTTACCCAAGGACCCAGGCCCCTAGCACTGTGAGTCAGCATTGCTAAGCACTGTCTCTCCTATTATGGACGAGGCCAGACCACTCAAAACATTCTTAAGCAGTCAGTCCAGACTGTAACTTTGCAATTTGTTTCAGTAAGTGCACAGTGAGAATTACCTGGAGTAAGTTAGCTCGGTTGACTACCAGGTTTTAAAACAGACAAAAGGTTATTCACAAAATTACACCATGAAACACAAAGTGCGGAATAAAAAACCCTACAGAACTCAAGTCTATCCAAACTAAACTTAAAGATGCTGTTCCGAATATACACAACAGTCCCAATAAGCAAACCACTTAAACACAGTAAAAATGGAACAAAGGCTTACAGGTGAAAGTTATAAGGGCAGAAGGAGAGAGAGTCTAGTAGCCTGTTTCCCCACAGCTGAACTCTTAAATTCTAAACTGAACTGCTCAGCGAGAGAGCTGGCCATGCCCCCTTGACTTATACAGGTTACTTCTAAATACATAAAAGCTTTGGCCTGAAGACTCGTGCGTTTACATATGAACAAAAAGGCCTTTCATCTCTCAACCAAACCCAGCCGTTTCGGAGCCCGGCCTGTTTATGACCCCTCCGAAAGAAACCAAGGACACCGTGTCCTTGAGAAAAGGAATTGCTTTGTAACGCACCGTGTCACCAACCATCTCTGTAACTGGCATCTATTCACATCAGCAGAAAGGGCCCAAAGGACACAGTTGAGCCCTGAATGTGATTGGCAATCAATTCAATTGTTATCATTACTTGTGAGCTCTCTGGTGTTTCAGGCAGTGGGATAACTGAGTGCACCCGTTGTCACACCCTGAGCTGGGGAATCATTGCCCCCCAGTGTGGATTCGCTGGTGTACTGTGTAAGGTTAGATGATTTTTTTTTAACCCAGTCCTGCACTGGGAGCATTTGGACATTCTTTCCTCAGTATGAACTCAAATCATGAGAAACCAGTTTCTCAAATTTTAAAGCACTTCCCACAGTGTGGACACTGAAAAGTCTCTCGATAGCGTGGATTTGTCGCTATGTTGTCAGATTTCGGGAACATTTGAACCATTTTCCACACACAAGAAGTCTTTCCCCAGTGTGTCAGTAGATTATATGATGGAGGGAATGCCTTTCTACATTCAGTGCAGATGAACAGTCTCTCCCAGTCGGCGATACTATCATATGTTGAAAGATTGGAGCAACTGGGCTTGCATACACTTTAGTTTAGAAGGATGAGAGACGGATAAGATTATTAAAGGATTGAACACTCTGGAGGCAGGAAGCATGTTTCTGCTGATGGGTGAGTCCAGAACCAGAGGACACAGTTTAAAGATAAAGGGTAGGCCGTTTAGAACAGAGTTGAGGAGGAACGTCTTCACCCAGAGAGTTGTCGGGTTGAGTGACCCTTTACCGGTTCTGAGGAAGGGTCACTGTTCCTGAAGTGTTAACTCTGATTTCTCTCCACAAATGCCGCCAGATCCGCTGAGCTTTTCCAGTGATTTCTCTTCCTGTATCTGCTTTACAGCATTCGCATTTCTTTCTGTTTTACCTAGTGCGTGTCTTACAAATTACCAAGTTGAAGTGGTCCTGAAAGCTGTCATAAAAATCCAACTGGTTGAGGAAGGTGACCCTGCCATCCAATCGACTTGTCTATGGGAATAGATATAAACAGAGGAGAAGTTGATGAAGGTAGAGGGAATTTATTTTGACCAGAATCTCTCAATCCCTCACCGGCAAGGAGGATCAGGGGAGCAAGTGTATTTGAATATCTTCAATTTTGTTCTCAATCCCACATTGTCCTGATTTGTTTGATATTTGTTTCCGGGAGCTCCGTATCACGATAGGAAGACAGAAGCACAGCCTCAGGTGTGCGTTTACATTCTCAGGACTAGAGGAAAAGTTCCTCCATCAAATACTGGGAAGACTGAACCGTGACAAACTGCAGTTTTTTTCCCCCTCTCTTGGTAACTGTCTCAAGCCAGCCTCTTCACAACCAAGGCAAAATATTGCACCCACATATCCCACCCATCATCGCAAGACCATCTGGTCCCACCTCAGTGATGAGAATAGAACTATTCAGCAGGTCAGATGGTCTCTGTAGAGGGAGAGTAAAACTTTTAGCTCACAACGACTTCCATCAGAGCTCAGGGAAGGTGAATACATCGCAGGGTTTGAGGAAGGGAACAGGACTTGGGCCTCAGAAAAAGTGGCTGCGTGATAGAGTGGATCCACCTCATTAACATCAGTAACTTTACCTCAACCTCAGTTCAACTGTTTCTGGATCTCCCATCCTTCCTTCTGTCGGCCCGTAGTCTGTTCAACACTGACACCTTTTTGTCTAACCTCCGAATTCTACCACCACAAGCAGGTGATAATCCAAACCCAAAAGTTGTTAGTCACAAGATATCCCTTTTCACCAATGATCATTTTGTCCACTGATCTACAAAGAACTCCTGCTCAAGCAACACTTCAATATTAAAATTTGCACTCTTGCAATCCCAGAAACGACAGACAAACCTGATGACTTCCACGTTCGAAGGCCAATGATATGATATGGTGGCTCAGTGGTTAGCACTGCTGCCTCACAGCACCAGGGACATGGGTTCAATTCCAGCCTCGGGCAACTCTGTGTGGAGTTTGCACATTCTCTCTCCCCCCCCCCCCCCCCCCCCACCCCACCCCCGTGTCTGCGTGGATTTCCTCCGGGTGCTCCGGTTTCCTCCCACAATCCAAAGATGTTTAGGTCAGGTGAATTGGCCATGCTAAGTTGCCCTTGGTGTTAGGCAAATTAGTCAGGGGTAAATGTAGAACAGAGAAATGGGACTGGGTGGGTTACTCTTCAAAGGGTCGGTGTGGACCAAAGGGTATGTTCCCATACTGTAGGGAATCTAATATGATATCCAGGGCCCAGTGAATGCACTGAGTTCTGACAGTCTTGATCTCATGTTTAGGTTGAGCTCCCCATCTACAGATACTTCTTGTTTAATATCATGTCGCAGGAAGTTACCAAAAAAAACTGATAGAAATTCACAACGTTGCCTCCGTGCTGAAGATGAGTCACAGAGATCTGGCAGCATAGAGAAAGGCCCTTCAGCCTATTGCTTCCATGCCGATCAAACCGAACCACCTAACTGTTCCAATCCATTTCCCAACACTTGGCTATAACCTTCTACAGAGGAACCTCGATTATCCGAACGAGATGTGTGAGCACTATTTCGTTTGGATAATTGATTTTACCTTAAACATGGGAAGCCATGCTGCTCTAACGCTGTGCTCGCCCAGAGAATTTGTTTAAACCTAATATTCCTATGAGTCTGCCATTGCAACACACTAATTCTTTCAGTCTGCAAATCTCAGGTTAAACTGAGAAGGACTAAATCCTTACCATCACGTAAATGCTGTATGTGAAATCCCAGCATTAAACAAGGTCCCAGGGAACCTCTGCGAGCACAAGAGCATTTCTCAGTTTCCAGGAGCTCAGTGTCACGATAGGAAGACAGAAGCACAGCCTCAGGCGTGCGTTTGCGTTCTCAGCCTTGTTTTTAGTGACCCGTAAAGTGATGGGAATACCCTGCACTGTACTGTAAAACACTTACTTTTTGCAAAGGGCTGTGTAACTAACCCTTACCTAAAATAAAAATCCAGTCGCTGATGATTGAGCTGCTTGTGTTTCTTTGTCCTTGCCAGCATTTTCATCAGTTCTTCTTTCATCAGAATACACTTGCCACTTGGATGTAACGTTTTTACGGGACCTTGAGATCTTCTTTGGATGGTCCAAAATTCGGATAATCGAGGTTCCTCTACAGACCGTGACATTGCAAGTGCCCATCTGAATACTTCTTGAAGACCAGAGGATTTCTGCCTCTAACTTGCTTACGGGAATTGCGTTCCAGATTCCTACCACGCTCCGGGTGAAAATATATCTCCTCACATTTCCTCTAAGTCTCTTGCCCGTTACCTTCAATCTATTCCTTCTGGTCGCTGATCCCTCTCTCAAGGGTAAAAGTTGCTTTCTGCATACTCTATCTATGCCCCTCATACTTCGATATATCTCAATCGTGTCTCCTCTCAATCCTTTCTGCTCTAGGGCAAACGACTACAGCCTGTCCAATCTCTCTTCGTAATTGAAATTCTCCAGCCTGGGCAACACTCTTCTGTAAATCTCCTCTGCACAGTCCTGTCACCACCCTCCAGAACTGTACACAATGCTCATAACTGCGCTGTCCGCAACATTTCAGACAGTTCCAAAATTGCCTACTTGATCTTAAGCTCTCTGCCTCGGTGATGAAAGCATGTATCCCATATTCCTTGTTAACCACTTTATCCATCTGCCCTAATACCTTCTGGAACTGGTGGATATGTACACCAAGGTCCCTCTGATCCTTGGTGCTTTCCAGTGTCCGATGGTTTGTCATATTGTTTGCCTTATCCAAGTGCACCATCTCTCATTTATCCAATTGAATTCTGTTTGCCGTTGATCAGTCCACCTAATCACTCTCCTCTGATTCAGGCACCTCTCATCATTAGTTCTAACTACACCAATTTAGAGTCATAGTGATGTACAGCACGGAGACAGACCCTTCGATCCAACACGTCCAGGCCGACCAGATATTCGAAATGAATCTAGTCTCAGTTGCCAGCATTTAGCCTATATCATTCTAAAACCTTCCTATTCATGTACCCACTTTAAGTGTTGCAAGTGTACCAACGGCCACCATCTCCTCTGGCAGCTCACTCCATACTTGCACTACCATCTGCATGACCAAGTTTCCTCTCAGGTCTTCACCCCTCTCACCTTAGACCCACGCCTTCTAGTTTTTTTTTTCTTTTGTAGCATCTGCAAATTTACTGATCAACCCTCCTGTTTTCAAGTTTAAATCGCTTGTATAAACCACAAATGACAAGCGACCCAACGCTGATCCATGTGGTACCTCATTGAATGCAGGCTTGCAGTTGGAAGAAAACACTCCTCAAGCATCACTCTCCACTTGCTGCCACTGAGCCAACTGTGAATCAAGTTTGCTAAATTTCCTTGGATCCTTTAGTCTGGCACCTTTGCCATCTCACTGTAGGAGATTGACAATGTTTGCCCCCTCACATACTTCATTGTTATCCTCAGCTCCTCAACTGCGTTTCTCGTTCAGTTTGGTTAGCGACACTATCAAAGTCAAAGAAACTGCTACAACTCTGAAAACAAACAAAAAAGAATAAATTTTTGGGATGTGCGGAGTGATTGGGAATAAAAGTAGGGTAGGATTTGAAGGTGGATATGCACTCTGAAGTGCAAGAAAAAAGTCCAAGGTGTGAAAGATCATGTGGGGAAAATAGCATGACACCAGGTTATAGTCCAACAGGTTGATTTGGAAGCACTAGTTTTTGGAGCACCGCTCCTTCATCAGGTGGTTGGGGAGAGATAAAGCTGATACATCAACAGCACATGGTCAGGCGATGATTAGCAGTAGAAACCTCACTTAAAAGTGTCAACAAGAGCGAATAGTAAGCGGAGCCAAGTTTGCCAAGGCCACAAAGGTTGATGGAGTGGTGGATAGTGTGGAGGGCTGTTGTAGGTCGCAATGCGGCATTGACAGGATGCAGAGCTGGACTGCGAAGTAGCAGATGGGGTTCAACCTGGAAAAGTGTGAAGTGATTCACTTTGGAATTACAGGGTTAAAGGAAGGACTGTGAAGAAGTGGAGGAATCTTGGGGTCCATGTCCATAGATCCCACAAAGTTGCCACCCAAGTTTAGATTAGAAAACCGGAGCACCCGGAGGAAACCCACGCAGACACGGGGAGAACGTGCAAACTCCACACAGTTAGTCACCTGAGGCAGGACTTGAACCTGGGTCTCTGGCACTGTGAGGCAGCAGTGCTAACTACTGTGCCACCGTGCCGCTCATTGTGCTAGCTGCATTAGTCAGAGGGAAATGTGTCTGGGTGGGTTACTCTTCAGAGGGTCGGTGTGGACTGGTTGGGCCGAAGGGCCTGTTTCCACACTGTAAGTAATCTAATCTATGAGCAATTTAGCATGGCCAAATCACCTAACCTGCACATCTTTGGACTGTAGGAGGAAACCGGAGCACCTGGAGAAAACCCACGCAGACACGGGGAGAACGTGCAAACTCCACACAGACAGTCACCCGAGGCTAGAATCGATTCTGGTGCTGTGAGGCAGCAGTGCTATCCACTGCGCCATCGTGCTGCCATTAAGTTGATAGGGTTGTTAAGAAGGCATATGATGTGTTTCCTTACATTAGCAGGGGGATTGAGTTTAAGAGCCGTGATGTTATGTTGCAAATCTGTAGAGCCCTGGTTAGACCACACTTAGAATATTGTCTTCAGTTCTGGTCACCTCATTATAGGAAGGTGTAGATGCTTTAGAGAGGAGATTTACCAGGATGCTGCCTGGACTGGAGGGCATGTCTTATGAAGAAGGGTTGACGGAGCTAGGGCCTTTGTCATTGGAGCGAAGAAGGATGAGAGGTGGCTTGAAAGAGGTGAATCAGATGATGAGAGGCATAGATAGAGAGGAGAGCCAAAGACCTTTCTCCCAGGCGGAAGCGTCTATCACAATAGGGCATCATTTTAAGGTGTTTGGAGGAAGTTATAGAGGAGATGTCAGAGGTAGGTTCTTTATTCAGAGAGTTGTGCGTGCATGGAATACACTGCTAACAGTGGTAGTAGAGTCAGATACCTTAGGGGCATTTAAGTGGGTATTGGATAGGCACGTGGATGATAGTGAAATGAGGTGTATGTATGTTGGTTTGATCCTACAGTACGACAAAAGGTCGGCACAACATTGAGGGCCGAAGGGCCTGTACTGTGCTGTACTGTTCTATGTTCTAAAATCCTAATGATATACTGTTCCAAAAAAAATACAAGTTCCACTTGTATAAACCAAAATAATAAAAAAAAGTTAGAATTTAGTTCCTCAAAATTATAGCCAGGATACGTCTTGAATTGACTTAAATTTATTTTCACTTGTACCGAGGCACAGCGAAAAGCTTTGTCTTGCGAGCAATACAGGCAGATCACAGAGTTAAGTAGCACAGACAGTAAATAAAATGGAAACAGCAGCAAAAACAAAAACACAGGGACAGGCGAATGTTAAGAGTTTGTGAGTCCATTCAGTATTCTAACAACAGTGGGGTAGAAACTGTTTTGAAACCGGCTGGTCCGTGTGTTCAGACTTCTGTACCTTCTTCCCGATGGTAGAGGTTGTAGAAAAACATTGCCGGGGTGGGATGGATCTTTGAGAATGCTGGCGGCCTTTCCTTGACAGCGGGCCTGGTAGATGGATTCTATAGATGGGAGGTTGGCCTTTGTGATTGTCCGGGCCGAGTTCACCACACTCTCTGTAACCGTCTCCGATCTTGAATGGTACAGTTGCCATACCAGATAGTGATACATCCAGACAGAATAGCTCTTGATGGCGCATCTATAAAAGTTGGCAAGGGTATTCTTCTGGAATGGTCTGTGCCTTCTCTATTGATCTTCAGTCAGGAATGCCTTTCTCCATTGAATTCTTGTGTCAGGAATATTAACTAATAGTATCACTGCACCTTTAGTCCGATGATGTTTTTTCTGTGAGTTTAGAGAATTCTGCAGGAGCCAGTGACTTTCTCTTTAAAGCTGATGGTTGTTAACTTGATCATTTGCTCTCATGCTAACTTTGAAATGCCCTCTCCTCTTATACTTTTGAAGACATACCAGTTTTCTTTTTGCAGTAGGATTGGTCCTGTGTTGTCAAAACCATCAGATTTAAATTTCATTGGTTTTTAGTCTCTAAGTGCAAGGTTTAAATTAATTGGCTGATATTCAAACTGGTTGCCTTGCTAACAAAACAAAACTACTGCCTGGATTGCTAAACCACACAGCCTTTGATACAAGTGTTTCCATTTCAGTTCTGTGCACCTCAACCCACAAGCGACAGATTTTGCTTTCTGAATTTCTAACCTTGGAAAAGGCGCATCGTCTTTTAAAGGGACCACACACTCTTTCCCCCTTAGCATTTTACAACATCAAATTCTGACGTCCTGCCTTCCAATGCACAAATACTCTCCCCAACTTCACAGCACGTGGGGAGTGGGTGATGTTGATTGGCATGCGATTGCCGCTACATGATGACAATCTACTCAGAAGCTAGGTCTGTGCAAACCAGAGCTCACCATACGTTGTGATGAATAGAAGGTCCCTGATAGTGATAGGCAGAGGAAATTTACCTGAATTGTTTGTTTGGGTGGGGGAATTTAATTGGAAGGTTAATTCGGAACAAATGAAGTGCTTATCCTTGAAGCAACACAGATTGGAAGGAGCATTTCTGAACAACATTCACTGAGACTGAAACGTTAACTCTGTTTTCACTTCAGACACTGTCAGACTTGCTGAGCATCTCCAGCAGTTTCTAGTCTTCTTTTCATTTGGAGGGAGATTTGACACAGTTATCAAGTCATAGAATTGTACACCACACAAACAGACTCGTCGGTCCAACCAGTCCACAATGCCAAACTAAACTGTTCTCACCTGCCTACTCCTGGCCCATATCCCTCCAAACTTCATGTACTTATCCAAATGTCTTTTAAATATAATTATGCCCACATTCACCACTTCCTCAGGAAGCTCATTCCACACGCAAACAACCCTCTGTAAAAACTTTGCCCCCTACACATTTTTAAACCTCTGTCCTCTTCCCTTAAAAATGTCTTCCCCCTAGTGTTGAAATGCCCCATCCTAGGCAAAAGGCGCCTACCATTCATCCTATTGATCTCCCTCATGATTTTATTGTCTACGTGGACTTCAGTAAAGCCGTTGAAAAGGTCCCTCATGGCAGACTGGTACAAAAGGTGAAGTCACATGGTATCAGGGCCGGTAAGATGAATACAGAACTGGCTTCGTCAGAGACAGAGGGTAGCGGTGGATGCTTTTCAAACTGGAGGTTTGTGACTAGTGGTGGTCCATGGGCTTCAGTGCTGGGACCTTTGCTGTTCGGAGCTGTCAGAAATGATTTGGAGGGAAAACGTGGCTGGTCTAATTATTAAACTTGCGGATGCAATAAAGATTGGTGGAGTTGCTGATAGTGAGGAGGATTGTCAGAGCATACACAGGATGCAGATCAATTGGAGGCACGGGCAGAAAAATGGCAGATGGAGTTTAATCCGGACAAATGTGAGGTGATGCAGTTTTGGATGGTCAAGTACAGGTGGAAATGTTACAGTGAATGACAGAACCCTAAGGAGTATTGATATGCAGAGGGATCTGGGAGTGCAGGTCCACAGATCACTGATGGCAGCAGCACAAGTAGTCAAAAAGCCCTGCAGCACGCTTGCCTTCATTGGAAGGGGCTTTACGAATAAAGATAAACAAGTTATGCTGCAGCTTTATAGAACTTCAGCGAGGCCACACTTGGGAATATTACATACAGTTCTGGTCACCACAATAACAGAAATATGTGAAAACATTGGAGAGGATACAGGAAAGGTTTAGCAGGACACTACCTGATATGGGGGATTTTAGCTATGAAGAAAGGTTTGATAAACTGGGTTTATTTTCACAGGAGTTTGAAGGGCGACCTGAAAAACGTTCATAAGATTCCTGTGAATGTCATAGACAGAGTGGAACATATGAGGCTTTTTCCCTGGATGAAGGGGGTCAGTTACTAGGGGACACAGGTTCAAGGTGCGGGGTGGGGAGGGGGAATGTTTAAAAGAGATGTGTGTGGCACATTTTTCACGCAAGGTTTGGTGAGTGCCTGGAACACGCTGACAGAGGAAGTGGTGAAGACAGACACAATACCAGCATTCAAGAAACACCTGGACAGATACATGAATGGGAAAGGAATAGAGGTATAAGTGAAGATGGTTTCAGTATGGAAGGGAAACATGTACCGGTGCAGGCTTGGAGATCTGAAGGACCTGCTCCTGTACTCTATTGTCCTTAGTTCTTTGCTGTTATAAACTTCTATAAGGTCATCTCGCAAACTCCTACAATCCAGTAAACAAAGTCCCGGCCTACCCAGCCTTTTTTTGTAATTCAAACCTTCCATATCAGGCAAAATCCAGGTAAAACTCATCCGATAACCCTCTCCAGCTTAATAATACCTTTCCTATAACTGGACCACCAGAACTGCACACAGTATTCCAAACGGGACCTCCCCAATGTCCTGTAGAACCTTAACATGATTTCCCAACCACTGTATTCAAAGAGCTGAACTGCTAAATGCCTTTTTAACTATCCTGTCTATATCTGACGCAAACTTCAAAGAATTATGTATCTGCTCCCCTAGGTCCCTCTGCTGTACAAAACTATCCAAAGCCCTTCCATTAATTGTGTAAGCCCTACCCCTGTTTGTTGTACCAAAGTGCATACCTCTCATTTATCCAGATTGAACTCCATCTGCCATTCTTCAGCCCATTGATCCATTTTGATCAAGATCCCTTTGCAATCTTCTTCACGGTCTATTATGACACCAGTTTGGCATCGCCGACAACTATTTGCATTCATCCTGTCTATGTCCCCCATGATTTTATACACCCCAATAAGGTCACTCCTCATTCTCATATGTTTCAAGGAATAAAGCCCTATCCTGGCCAACCTGCCCCTATAATTCAGGCCCACTAGTTCTGGAAACATTCTTGTAAATCTTCTTCACACTCTTTCCGGTTTAACTATGGCATTCCTATAACAGGCTGACCAAAGCTGTACACTATTATCCAATTGCAGCATCACCAATGACTAATACAACGGTAACATTATGTCCCAACTCCTATACTCAGGTCCTTGACCGATGAAGATCTGCAAGCTAATTCATTATCCTGTCTATCTGTGACGCTGCTTTCAAAGAACTATGAACTTATACACCTAGATTTTGCAAAGTGCAATACCTCATGCTTACCTGTACTGAATCCTACTCTGAAGTGCAAAGAGACTTGGGAGATCTAGCCCAGAATTCTCTCAAGGTAAACTTGCAGGTTGAGTTAGTAGAACACTAGATGGCACAGTACAAGACCTTCAATTCCAGATGTGTTGATATTTTGCCGAGCATTTATCTTAATTGCTATGAAGATGTGGGCGTACTGTACTTTTAAGAGAGTTAAAAGCTAGTCGAACGACCTGACAGCATCAAGTGTTCTGAATACGATACAATGTAACATGTGGTCCAGCAGCTAGGGTAGCTGATTGCCTGGAGACAAAAACAAATTTGAATTAGGTCAATCAGTTTAAATTATACCCAAAAAAACAAACTCCAATCAAGTTTAAATTGAGTATATTGACAATATTAACAGCCAATGACACAATCCGATAATGTGGGGGTATAAGACCGGGAAAAATTGAACAGTTGGGAGGAGAACTGCCAAAAGCCCAACAGATGTAGGCTGCTAGTATCCAGAGATCTCTTGAAAGCACCTGTCTAGAGAAGGACTTTGCACAGAAATAGACACCATCACAGACTGGAAAGCAAATCGACAGAGGAAGATTAAGAGAAGATTTCACCTCTGGCGGGTTTTGAAATTTTTATTTTTCAGTAAATCTTAATCCGGAATTTCATCAGACTAGTTTTATAGAAGCGAAAGTAAAATATAGGTTAGAGGAAAGAGTTGTAAATAGTTAGTTAATTATTCTCTGTTATACTTGAAGAAATAAACTTACTAATTTTTACGTTAATTAGTTCTTGGCGTCTTGAAGTTTCACAGATTATTGCACGGGATAAATCTTTTCTGTGTTGCTGATTTGAATTAAGCAGGAGAGCTTACCCATGTTGTAACAGTTTGGGGCTCATCGTGAAGTGCAAGAAAAAAGTCCAAGGTGTGAAGTAGGAACCTCACTTAACAGTGTCAACAAGAGCGAAATAGTAAGCGGAGCCAAGTTTGCCAAGGCCACAAAGGTTGATGGAGTGGTGGATAGTGTGGAGGGCTGTTGTAGGTCGCAATGCGGCATTGACAGGATGCAGAGCTGGACTGCGAAGTAGCAGATGGGGTTCAACCTGGAAAAGTGTGAAGTGATTCACTTTGGAATTACAGGGTTAAAGGAAGGACTGTGAAGAAGTGGAGGAATCTTGGGGTCCATGTCCATAGATCCCACAAAGTTGCCACCCAAGTTTAGATTAGAAAACCGGAGCACCCGGAGGAAACCCACGCAGACACGGGGAGAACGTGCAAACTCCACACAGTTAGTCACCTGAGGCGGGAATTGAACCTGGGTCTCTGGCACTGTGAGGCAGCAGTGCTAACTACTGTGCCACCGTGCCGCTCATTGTGCTAGCTGCATTAGTCAGAGGGAAATGGGTCTGGGTGGGTTTCTCTTCAGAGGGTCGTTGTGGACTGGTTGGGCCGAAGGGCCTGTTTCCACACTGTAAGTAATCTAATCTAATCTAATCTGGATTTGAATGGTTAGGGGGTTTTTGTCTGCAATTTGAACAGTTTTGGTCTTTGATTTGTGATTTGAACCGGTTTAGACAGATTTGAATCTGTTTGCGAGTATGAAAAATCCCAGCAGATTTAAATGTTCACAGGTTGGTAGCCTAGATCTTTAAATAAAATATAAATATAGGTTAGACAATTTGTTTAATTTCGGTGATTTGTGGTGGAGTAAACAAAAGTGAGAGAAATGGCTCTTATAATTGTGAAAGAGGATCTGGGATTCGAAGATGATTCTCAAATTTGCCAAGAAAGTTTGGAAGGAAAGGAAAAGGCCATACTTTTAGAATAAATGAATACGTTATGTTTGGATATAATCAAGGACAAAAGTAAAGCTGAAATTGTAAGGGAGTTACTCAAACATGCAGGTGTGTCAGAGAAACAGACAAGTGCAGAAGAGGTAGAAAAAACTCAAATTACAATTGAGGAAAATGGAGTTAGAAGATAAACAGAGAGGAAAGAGAAATAGAGAAAGGAAAATGAGAGAGCGACCGAAGGTTCTTCACTGAGCAAGAAGAGAGAGAAGAAAGGGAGATAGAAAGCGAGAGAAAGAGTGAGGAAAAACGAGAGAAAAGGTTCTTAACTGAGCAAAAAAAGAGAGAATTTAAACTTGAGAAGTTGTGACTTAGTCAGCAAAGTCAAGTTCACAGGATGGAGATTAAAACAGAAGGTCATGATATCCACAATTATATCAAAACTCGGCCACATTTTGACGAGAAAGATGTTAAAGCCTTCTTTATTTCATTTGAAAAATTGGTTTTGGAGATGGAGTAGTTTGAGGATTTTGGGTAATGCTAGTTCAGACTAAACTGGTCGGCTGATCTAGTGAGGTAATTGCCGCACAGTCAGATGAGGTGTCAAGAGATTATGAAGAGGTTAACAGGCTATTTTAAGTGCTTATAAATTGGTACCAGAAGCATACAGACAGCGGTTCAGAAACAGAAAGAAGGAACCAGGTTGGACTTATGTTGAGTTCGAAAGAATTAAACATAATCATTTTGATAGATGGGTGCGGGCTTTGAAAATAGATAAGACCTTTGAGGCTCTATGAGAGATTATTCTGCTGGAGGGGTTTAAAAACACACTTCCAGAGGTGGTAAGAATTCACATGGAGGACCAGAAAGTTCAGGAAGTGAGAAGGGCTGTAGAATTAGCAGATGAGTACATGTTGGTGCATAAGACATGCTTCCAGCCAGATTTTCAACCTGTGAGAGATAGAAGTTGGGAGAACGGGAGATCCTATACGATGAAACCAAGAGTAGAGAGCACTGGCAAGAATTTACAACAGGATAAAAAAGAAGCCCAAGAGGGTGGAAAGGAGATGAAAGGCCTCAGATGTTTCCACTGTAGTTAAGTGGGACACGAAAAGACACAGTGCTAGTTATTAAAGAAAGGTGATGTGGGAAAAGAAGCTAAGCCAGTGGCATTCGTGGGGGAAGTAACCAACAAGAGCCTAGGAGCTGTAGCAGAGTGCACAGCCTAGAAAAGGGCTGGGTATGTGGTTAGTACTTAATCTCTACAAAGAATTCACCTCTGTGGGTAAAGTTTCCTCAGAAAGAACAGGGGGATAAGGACAATAAGTTATAATTCTGAGAGATACAGTATCTAAGCAGTGGCTGATATTATGGCATGAGTGGATATGCATTCTTTCTGATCTGTTACCCGTGAGTGTGGTAATTTGTGGGATAGATCGACAGAAATTTAATGTTCCCCTCTCTAAGAACAGATTGGTGTGCCAACTCAAGACTGGGGAAGTTACAGTGGGAGTGATTGACAAGAGTGTCAGTTCCAGGAATTCTTGGGAATGATTTGGCAGGATCCAAGGTGGGAGTGACACCTCTTGTTGTAAAGAAGCCCAAGGAAGCCCAAGAAACTGAGGACTTAACACAGAAATATCCTGGTATTTTCGCAGATTGTGTGGTAACCAGATCCCCAAATCATAAGTCACAGCATGAAGTGAAAAGTAAACAGAAAGATGAAGGAGTTGAGGTTCAGTTGGCGGATACCCTGTTTGATATAATGGTGCGGGAAACGCCTGAACAGGCAGAGGGTCATACAGAAGCTTTTAATACTGAAAAGCTAAGAGATTTACAACAGCAAGACATGATGATAAAAGATATATATGTGGGTGCGTACTCTGACAAGGAGGCAGAGAATATTCTGGAGGGTTATTTTCTGGAAGATAGAATCCTCAGACAGAAATACAGACCAGGCTAAGGTACAAAAATATACTTATTGACCTGGAATGCACAAGGATGTAGTTAACTTTTGCCGTATGTGTCATACATGCCAAATGGTGGGTAAGCCACAGGCAGTAATAAAACCAGTAGCTTTGTTGCCAATTACCGCATTTGAAGAACTTTCATGCGGGTTATAATTGATTGTGCAGGTCCCGTCCCGATAACTAAAAGTGGGAACCAGTACTCATTCACCATAATGGGTGTGTCTACCAGATTTCCGGAGGCAATTCCGTTATGGAGTATCAAGGCAAAAAGGGCGGATGAGGAGTTAGTAGCTTTCTTCACATGGTGTGGGCTACCCAGAGAGATTCAGTCTGACCAAGGGTCAACGTTTACTGCTAGGTTGTTTAAGGAGGTTATAGATAGCTTAGACACTTTAAATCCGGTGCATAGTATCCTGAATCCCAGGGAGCTTTTGAAAGGTGGTATCAGACCTTAAAGACCATGATCACCGCATACTGCCAGGACTAGCCGAATGATTGGGATAAAGATATCCCATTCATAATGATTGCCATTAGAGATGCTTCAAACAAATCTACTCAGTTTACTCCCTTTGAGTTAATATTCGGGCATGAAGTGAGAGGTCGTTTAAAATTATTTTTTTTTTAAATTGACGGACCAAAGTCGGAGATCTCACACTTAGATTATGTATCGGAGGTGAGGGAGAGAGATTAAATCGAGTAGGTGAGTTATTTAAACAGCGCCTAAATAGGGCACAGTGTAGAATGAAGCAGGTGGCAGATAAAAACTCTGAGACTCTGACATTTTCTTGATGGGATGACGTATTAGTACTGTTTCCAGTGATACAAGATCCCTTCAAAGCCAGGTTTCGTGGTCCCTATCAAATTGAGAAAAAGTTAAGTCATGTGAACTATTTAGTTAAGATGCCAGGTAGGAAAAAAAGGTATCGGGTATGTCGTATGTTGAACATGCTGTAACAGTATTACACTACAGAGAAAGAACTGGAGAAACAGGTGTAAGGTACTGCCCCATAGAGTGTGGAATCAAATCCAGATGATATGGATTTTGATGTGCCTCAAAGCCGATTAAGGTCCTTGAGGAGTGGGATAGGTTAGTAAGCTATCTGTCTCCGGAGCATAGAACATAGTTGAAAGATCTGTTACAACAGTATAAGACATATGTAAGAATCTAATTCTAAGGCACATGAAGTACAACACCCCTATCGACTTTATACTTTCAAAGCCAGACAGGTCGCAATGGAGGTGGAGGCCATGCTCAACAAGGATGGTATCAAACCGAGCCAGAACGAGTGGAGTTCGCCGATCGTCTTAGTGCCCAAACCGGACGGGACTCAACGATTCTGCGTGGATTATTCGAAGGTCAACACCCCTACAAAATCTGACTCTATCCAATTTGTAGATTGGAGGACTGTATCCAGAAAGTCGGACAAGCCAGTTACATCACCAAGTTGGACTTAATGTGTGGTTACTGGCAGGCATCTTTATCAGAGACGGCGAAAGACATTTCTGCGTTTGTAACCTCAAATAGGCTACATCAGTTTAAAGTGATGCCCTTTGGAATGAAGAATGCACCTGCCACATTCCAAAGACTCATGGACAGAGTTGTGACTGGGTTAACAAACTGGACAATGTAGTGATTTTTCGTAAGTCCTGGAAAGATCACATGGCAAAGTTGACAAAGCTCTTTGAGTGAGTACGAGAAGCAAAGCTGATGATAAACTTAAATAAAACTGAATTTGTGAAAGCAGAGGTGATGTTTTTGGGACATAACATCGGTCATGTAAGGTTGGCCCCACGGAACGCAAAGACGAAGGCCATGGAGGAATTTCCATGACCAACCTCGAATAAAAAGGACTCGGTGGATTTTATTCAAAGTTTGTTCCAAACTTCAGCAGCACCGTTAACCGATTTGCTGAAGAAGAGCACCAAGTTTCTCCAGGCGACGTTTGACCATTTGAAAGCCATATTAACTACCAAATCAGTTTCAGCCACACCAAACTTTTTAAAAACCTTTTAAAGTCGCCATCGTTGCTAATGACATAGGAGTTGGAGCTGTACTCTGACAGGAAGGTGAGGATGGGATTGAATTTTCAATTGGTTACTTTTTGAAGATCGACATCCACCAGAGGAAATACTCCACAATTGAAAACGAAACTATTGAGTTTGGTACCGGCCTGACAACATTTTAATGTGTATGTCATGAACAGTGTGTACACGGATCACTATCCGCTTACATTCTTAGAATGCTTTAACGACAACAATATGAGACTATTTCATTGGAGACTTGTGTTACAGACTTTTAATTTAGAAATCATACATGTTACGGTCATAAGAATGTAACTGCAGATGCATTATTGTGGATTTAACTGATAAAGTTTAGATGATACTTGTCTTTATTTAATATTATAAATACACAGTTATATGGGAAGAAGTTAAGGTGAACTTAGTTAAAAGGACATTAGGATAACGTGTTTAAAGAATAGAAAAAAAGCCATGTTTTCATTATGATGGTTCTTTTTTTCTTAAGGGGTTGTGTTATGAAGATGTGGGTGAACTGTACTTTTGAGAGTTAAAAGCCAACAGAACTACCTGACAGCAGCAAGTCTTCTGAATAAGATACAATGTAATGTGGGACAGCAGCTAGGGTAGCTGGGCTGCTTGGAGACAAAAACAATTTTGAATTAAACCAATCAGTTTAAATTATATGCCAAAAAGAACAAATTCCAATCAAGTTTGAATTGAGTATGTTGGCAATCTTAAAAAGCAATGACACAAACCCGAAGCTTTGGGGGTATAATGCTGGAGAAAATTGAAAAGCTGAGAGGAGAACTGCCAAAAGACCAACAGATGTAGGCTGCTAGTCAGAACTCTCTGTGAGTGACCTGTCTAGAGAAGGAGTTTGCATAGAGAAAAACATCAACACCAACCTAGGGAGCAAATCTACAGAGGAAGATAAAGAGATTCGACCACTGACTAGTTTTGAAACTTCAGTTTTTCAGTAAATCTTAATTGGGGTTTTTATCAGACGAGTATTATAGAAGGGAATGTAAAAGATAGGTTAGAGGACGGAGTTGTGAATAGTTGTTAGTTAATTATTATCCATTATATTTCAAGAAATAAAGTTGTTAATTTTTACTTTAGATGGTTCTTGACCTCTCGAGTTTTCACAGATTACTGCATGGGATAAATCTTTTCTGTGTTGCTGGTTTAAAATAACCAGGAGGGTTTACCAGTGTCATAACATAATCTAAGATCAACCTAACCCACTCACCTCTCAATCTATGCTGTCCACGTGTTTCTCCAGCAGTTGCTAAAATGTCTCGAATGTCTCTGACTCGACTACAATCGCTGGCAGTGCATTTCATGCACCCACCACTCTCTGCATAAAGTACATACCTTTGACATCTCCCCTGTACCTTCCTCCAAACACCTTAAAATTATGCCCCCTCGTGATGGTCATTTCTGGCCTGGGGAAACATCTCTGGCTATCCACTCTATCGATGCCTCTCATTACGTTGTACACCTCTGTCAAGTCACCTCTCTCCCTTCTCTCCAAAGTAAAAAGCCCGAACTCACTCAACCTTTCTTCATAAGACATGTCCTCCAATCCAGGCAACATCCTAGTAAATCTCCCAACATCTGCACCCTCTCCAAAGCACTGACATCTTTCTGATAATGAGGTAACCAGAACTGGACGCAATATTCCAAGTGTAGTCTAACCAGGGCTTTGTAGAGATGCAGGATAACCTCATGGCTCCTAAACTGAAGCCGTTTGCTAATGAAAACCAATACACCATATGTCTTCTTAACAACCCTGTCAACTTGGGTGGCAACTTTCGGGGGTCTATGGACATGGACCCCAAGATCCCACTGTTCCACCACACTGCCAAGAATCCTGCATTTAACCCTGTATTCTGCAATCAAATTTGACCTTCCAAAAAGAATCACTTCACACTTTTCCAGGTTGAACGCCATCTGCCACTTCTCAGCCCAGCTCTGCATCATGTCAATGTCCCGTTGCAACCTACAACAGCCCTCCACACTACCCACAATTCCACCAACCTTCATATCATCAGCAAACCTACTAACTCACCCTTCCCCTTCCTCAACCAAGTTATTTATAAAAATCACAAAGAGCAAATTCACCCTTTCACTTGCTCATCATCGAGGCTGAATACTTTCCAACACCACCTTCTGTCTTCTATGAGCCAGCCAATTCTGTATCCAGTCAGATGGGTTACCCTGTATCCCATGCCTCCTTCCTTTCTGAATGAGCCTACCATGGGGAACCTTATCAAACACCTAGCTAAAGTTCACATACACCACTTCCACTGCTTGACCTTCATCAACTTGTCTCTCACATCCTCAATGAACTCAATAAGATTTGTGAGGCATGACCTGCCCCTCACAAAGCCATGCTGACTATCTCTAATCAAATAATGGTTTTCCAAGTAATCATAAAGTCTGTCTCTCAGATTCCTCTCCAATACTTTGCCCATCGCTGATATATGACTGACTAGTCTGTAATTCCTAGGCTTATCCCTATTCCCTTTCTTCAACAAGGGAGTAACATTTGCCACCCTTTAATCATCTGACACTACTGCAGTGGACAGTGAGGACGCAAAGATCATCGCTAAAGATGCATCAATCTCTTCCCTCACTTCCCGGGGTGACCGAGGGTATATCCCCTCTGGCTGTGGGGATTTATCTATCCTTAAGTCTTTCAAACTTTTCAGCACATCTTCCTCCTAACATCAACCTGTTCAAGCATATCTGTTTCATGCTGTCCTCCGAAACATCGGCGTCCCTCGCAGTAGTGAATACTGAAGCAAAATATTCATTAAGGACCTCCCCTAGTTCCTCCGACTCCAGGATTCAGTTTATCTTTTTCATCGTTAAAAAATACATTCATTCATTTTTTAAAGCTTACAGATTTATTTTGAACAATAAATGAATTAAGGGATATGATGAGAACAAGGGTAAGTGGAGGTGAGTCACGAAATCATCAACCATAATCTTATTCAATGGTGGAGTAGACTTGAACTACTCCTGCTCCTAGTTCTTGCGTTCTTGCCTTTATTGGTCGGGGTATTGGGTACAGAGTCAGGATGTCACATTGCAGCTTTATAAGACTTTGGTTAGGCCACACTTAAGAGCATCGCATTCACTTCTGGTTGCCACATTACAGGAAAGATGTGGAGGCTTTGGTGAGGGAGAAGAAGATGTTTACCAGGATGTTGCCTGGATTAGAGGGTACGGGCTATAAGGAGAGGCTAGTAAAACCCTGATTGTTTTCTCTGGAGTGGTGGAGGATGAGGGGACGCTTGACAGATGTCTATAAAATTATGAGACGCATGGACAGGGTTGACAGTCAGAATCTTTTTGTCAGTGTTGAAATTTCTAATACTAGGGGGCATGCGTTTAAGGTGAGGGGGAAATATTCAGAGGAGATGTGAGAGGTAAGTTTTTTACACAGAGGCAGAGGTCTGATACATTGTGCCGTGGTAGTGGTAGAGGCCGATATGGTAGGGTAATTTAAGCGATAAGTACAAGAATATGCTACAAATGGAGGGAGATAGACCAAGGCAAGCAGAAGGGATTAGTTTAATTTGGCATCATTTTCGGCAAACATCTTCAGCTGGAAATTCAAGATCTCCCTCCCCTTCCTTGACCTCTCCTTTCCATCTCCAGCGACAATCTACAGTCTGACATTTACTATAAACCCACAGACACCCACAACTACCTGGACTACATTTCCACCCACCTGTATCTCACAAAACCTCCATCCCATTTTCCCCTTCCTCTGCCTCCGTTGCATCTGCTCTGATAAGGAGAGGTTCCGCTCCCAAGCGTCCCAGAAGTCCATCTGTTTTAAAGAATGTAATTTTCCCTCCTCTGTCATCCAGACAATGCTCCACTGCTCCAAATGCTCTCCCCACCAAAAAACATAATAAAGACAGGGTTCCCCTTGTCCTAACTTTCGAACCCACTAGTCTCTGCATCCAATCTATCATCCTTAAACACGTCCACTAACGCCAATTTGATCCAATCTTCCAGAACATCTTACCATCCCCACCCCTCCCTGCAATCTGCAAGGACCATACCCTTCGCCAATCCTTGGTTAGCGCCACTTTCCCCACCAAACCCCAGATACCCCACGTATCTTCTCCTGAAACCAGAAAAGGTGCAAAACTGGCCGATACACCACCCCCTCACCTCCATCTAGGGACCCAGTCAGTCCTTCCAGGTGAGACAGATGTTCACCATGCCTCTCCTCTAACCTTGTTTACTGTATCTGGTGCTCCCGATGTGGTCTCCTCTACAGCGGGGAGACCAAACATAAACTTAGTTTTTGCTGAACCTCACAGCCAGGCCCGCAAGGGCCACCTTGACTTCCCAGTCACCGCCCATTTTAATCCCCTTCCCGTGTCCTTCCTCAGACATGTCCTTCCTCAGCCTCCTCCATTACTACAGTGAATCGGACCGCACACTGGAGGAACAACACCTCATCTTCCACCTGAGCAGTCTACAGCCCGGAGGACTCAACATCAAG
Source organism: Chiloscyllium plagiosum (assembly GCF_037043375.1). Lineage (NCBI taxonomy): Eukaryota > Metazoa > Chordata > Chondrichthyes > Orectolobiformes > Hemiscylliidae > Chiloscyllium > Chiloscyllium plagiosum. Next base: position 27,232,156 of record NW_028270165.1, read on the forward strand.
TTCTCCAAATTCAAATACCATCCCTCCCCATGCCCTGAATCCCTTTCCAGCGCTGCCTCCTCCCTTCCATTCCACTGATCAACCCTTCCTTCCTGCCACCAACCGCACTCACTCCTCCCCTCGACCAACAAATCATGCCCTCCACCTGTGTCCACCTATCACTACCTCACCATTCTGATACTCCCCACACAAAACCCTTCCCCCTCTTTCTCTTCAGCTCCCTCCACTGCCACCTCCAGTCCTGCAGAAGGGGACGTTTTGCGATTTACATATGAAAGAACTGAAACCATCAGGTCATTCTAAAAGATGAGAGACTTCACAAAAAATCCGGGTCTTTTTCAATCTATGGTTGCAGTTACATTCACACTGTAAACTTTTGTTATAAATTTTGTATCTTACAATCTTATACTTCACAACCACCTGATGAAGGAGCAGCGCTCCGAAATCTAGTGCTTCCAAATAAACTTGTTGAATGATAACACTAGCATCTACCCAACAATGTTAAAAATTATCCAGGTATGTCCTGTATATGAAAGCAGGACAAATTCAACAATGGCAATTGCTGGTCAATCAGTCAACTCTCGGTAATCAGCAAGGTCGTGGAAAGTGTCATTCACAGTTGTGATGACGCTGCTCCTTTAACAAGGTGATGTTGTCCTCAATAATTTTTTTCAGAGAGGTCGTAAAAGACATGAACTCGGAAAAGTCTGGCCTTGGATGGGTTTTAGGGCTAATTTGCTTCGAGCTAACAAATACTGTCGTAGGCAACAGGCTATCAAGTTTTTTAAAAAACACTGCACTTGTACAATGAAAGGAGAGTGGCCAGTTCTCCCAGCTCAGTTTTTGTCTGGTTTGGCTTGGTTTTAGCACATTAGTGCTGTATAGCCGCTGGATACAGAGAAGCAGGTCCACCCTGGTACTTTGTGTCTGACATCTCTCCTGTAAAACCCTGTGTTTGATTTTATGTTTTGTGCCAAGGGCTGTTTATGGGGATTGGTGCAAGTAATTGGAACAACATTATTAAGTTGGGAGAATCCGTTGGGTGTTTGGATAGGTTGAGTTATTTTGTATTCTGTTTTCTGTTGTTTGTGTTTCCTTCAGTAATCTTGTAAATAAATTGTTTTGTTTAAAACTGAGCGGTTTGACCAACTGCACCCCTCCCTGCAATATCCACATTACACCTGCTGAAAACAACTAGCAAAGCTGGGCAACTTGCTTGAAATGTTTTGAGGGGGTCTGGCCTGGTCTATAACACAGTGCAAACAAACAGCACCTGCTCAGCATTAAACTGCTCAGTGATGCCCAGTTTGGATTCCACCAGGGCTACCAAGCTCCTGACCTCATTACAGCCTTGGTTCAAACATGGACAAAAGAGCTGAATTCCAGGGTTGAGGAAGGAGTGACAGCCCTTGACATCAAGGCTCAATTCAACAAAGTGTGCTTTCAAGAAATCCCAGCAAAACTGGAATGAATGGGTATCAATGGGCAAACTGACTGCTAGCTGAAATTGTACTGTATATATAGGTAGATGGGCGTTGTTTTGGATGTCAGAATCTTATCTGCAGGACATCTCTACTGGAGTTCCTCAGCGGTGACACAGTGGTTCCCTTAACTGTGCAGAGCAAAGGCATCTGCCCAATGAGCTTCTAACAAATGGCTCCAGAGAAGATGCACAAGCAATATCAACGTTAAATTTAAAATTGGAAGGGTCCACTCAGAAGTACAATAGCAGTGGGAAAGAAGCTGTTCTTGAGTCTGTTAGTACATGTATGTAACCTTTTGTATCTTCTGCCCAACGGAAGAGGTTGGAAGCGATTCCAAGTGTAGTGCTGGAAAAGAACAGCCTGTCAGGCAGCATCAGGAGCAGGAGAATCGACATTTCGAGGATAAGCTCTTCATCAGGCATCTTCGATTATGTTGGCTGTCTTCCCGAGGCAGAGAGAAGTGTAGGGGGAGCCAATGGATGAAAGGCTGGCTTGCATGGTGGATTGGGCTGTGTTCACAACTTACTGTAATTTCTTACGGTCCTAGGCATAGCAGTTGCATGATACATCCATGATGTATCTGGATAGAATGCTTCCTTTGGTGCATCTATAAACATTGTTAAGCGTCTTTACTGATGTGCAAATTTCCTTAATCTCCTCAGGGCATGGAGGCATTGTGCTTTCTTGATGGTCGCATCAAAGTGGGTTGACGAGGTTAGATTGGTGGTGAGCATCACTCCGAGGAACTTGACCTAATCGACATGACTGATGTAAACAGTTTTGCGCCCTCCACCTTGCTTCCTGAAGTCAATGACCAGCTCTCTCATTTTGCTGACATTGAAAGAGAGATTTATATCTTTACATCATGCCAACAAGCAGTCTATCTCTTGCCTGTATTCTGTTTCGTCATTGTCTGAGATCCTGCCCACAATGGTGGTGTCATCAGCGAACTTGTACATGGTGTTAGGACACAGTTATTAGTATCGAATGATTATAGCGATGGGCTGTGTACATAGCCTTGTCTGGCACTGGTGTTAAAGGTTACCGCACAGGAAATCTTGTTGCCTATTATCACTGATTGGGGGTCTGTCAACCAGGAAATCAAAGATTCAGTTGCAGAGGGCAGATCAATGACCTTGGTGTCAGAGTCTGGAGATTAGATTGGTTGGAATATGGCGTTGAAGGCAGAACTTCAGTCAGTAGGTAGGAGACTGATGTATGGATCCTTGCTATCCAGACCTTCCAGGAATGTCGGGACAGGAAATCTCATTTCCACGACTTACTGTTGAAAGCGAACATAAAATGCAATGGGCGCGTCAGAGAGGGATGTATTTTTGTCCACTATTCTGTTCCACTTCACGTTGTAGCCTATTAAGTCACATAAACCTCGTCACAAACAGTAGGAGTCCGTGTGGTTAGTGTGGGTCTCTCGTCTAGTCTGATATTGCCGTTTGGCATCTCTAATGGCATTACGGAGGTCGTGCCTGGATTTCCCACGAAGGTCAGGGTCATCTGATTTGAACACCTCACACCCGGACTTCAGTGGGCAAGGGAACTCCTAGTTCGTCCACGGTTTCCGGTTGGGGAACATTCAGATTAACTTCTTTGGAACACCATGTTCTACACACATGCTAATGAAATCTGCAACGGTCGAGGCATATTCATTTAAGTTGGCAGCTGAGTTCTTGAATATAGACCAGTCTCCCAATTCCAAGCAGTTTCTCCAAAGCTGTTCTATTGTCTCAGACCAGCACTCTGCCACTTTCTGCACTGGGTGCTTGTAAGTCAGAGGGAAGAACACAGCATTGTGATCTGGTTTTCTGAAATAGTGACAAGGTATGGTGTGGTAGGATTTTTGATGGCTGTGTAGTGTGGTTGTTTACATGACTCTGCAAATTGAGTGAATGTGGTTGCCTTCATGATCAAAATCAATTTATGATGATTTTAAAATTTCATCAATTTATGATGATTTTAAAATCTCATCAATTGTAAACTGGACTCCCTGGGAAAAAAAAGTGTTTGTTTTCTTGTGTTTTGCGAGTCAGAGTCTGAGGATGATGTGACTGTTGATGCAAATAGTGAACACTGTGTCTGCTCTTAACTTGAACAGTCAATGAAATGCAACATTTACCATGATGCAGACTTTGAACGAAACGTTACACAATATTATTATCCAATATGATGCTAACACAGAACAAATCAGATCCCAGCCCATATCTTGCTTGATTGATCGCAAGTTTTATTTTTAAAGTTTTGTGTGGGTTTGTCACTAAAATATTCCCGAAATGAAACCAGTTTCTTGTGAATTAATAAACAACAAATATTAAGACTTACTCTTTTCCCCAGCAATATCATTGACAGATCTTCAATCCTAATGAAGTATTACTGCTATTTTTTTGCTTTAAGATGTCGTACTGAAACAACTCTCGCCACACATTCACAGATGCTATTCTGTCCATTTCTCCCTGAGACAATTAAATGGAGAGTAACTCACAGACCCCTCACATCCTACCCTCTAACATCTGGAAAAGCCGAAGACTTTTCAGTTCTGATGCTTTGAATTACAAATCAATTTTCGGAGCTTAGAAACTGTCTTCACAGAAAGGAGACTTCCAGCAAAGAAAAAAAAACTGCCCTCTTGTTAATATTTCTTCTCAACTGAACCTGTTTGTAGCCTATGAGTATGTCTCCTTTTTTAAGATTGCAAAAGCTCATACTTGTAAACCGATCATAAAATGATTTTTTTCTTTAGCTTCCCGGCGATATAACCTAAGTTATACATCTCCCTGTAATCGAAGTCTTCATTTCAATGTTCCATTTGTATTTGTGACCTCCTGCTTTGTGCAACCTTGGCACCCTCAGATGACATTTTCCTATCATGAACAGAGACAAAATTTGCAAATTGTTGGCCACTTTTCTACATAGGCTGCATTGCTATTGGCAGTCTTCTCGTCGAAGACAGTGAAGCACTGGCTGACTGTTACTTGTTAAGGTCGATTAGTGCCAATGTTTACAACTTACAATGCAAAATGACATGTTAAATGGAGGAATCCATGTTCAGAAATGTCTTTGGAATTACAGAGATATATATATATATATATGTATATGTAGAGCCAGCGTTTCCAATCCATACGTTTCTAATTGTCTGTTTAACTTAAATGTCAACTAGTTCCAGCTTCCACCTTAATCAATATTATCTATTGGCCCTAAAGAAAGGAATGTTTCATGATGACATGGTCCTAGATTTCAATGGTGGCCACAAAGTTTGCGATGATTGCACCTAAATTGGGTAATGGGTCTGCAGGAGTAGATATAAGGTTAGCACTTTATCAAGGTTTTACAATTTAGTGCTAATGCATTGGGATGGTCGTCAATTGGGAGTTGCCACAAGTTAAGGCCAGCTACTAGCATTGACCTAGAAACAAAAGAAAATGGAATGGAAAAAGATAGATTTTCCTGAACCCATTAATGTCGGTGGAGACGTTCTGCTTCCCGCTGCAGTGGATCGGAGGGGTTTATTGTTCGGTCATAGTGGGCAAACGAGATAATAACATGGAAACCGGTCTGCAGAGTGATATTAGAGAATGTGAGGAACTGTGTCATGGTTCCACAGACTTAAATGTCTGCAGATTTCAAACATGTACCAGGGCTCTCAAGCCTTCAGGCCTGGTGTGTGCACAATATAAAACTTGCATCTTGAATTCAATGAAATGGGGTTGATGTGATCAGCAAGAATTGGGCCCAGATCATTCTTTGCCAGAGCAGTGTCAGGTCCACTTTTCACTACAGTGCACTGTTAAGGTATCAGTGGTTCTTGCACAGTCAGTGCTGAGAGGACATGAAAGGATCATGCCTTTTGCACCATACCTTCGTGAATATAGGGGTCACATGCATGTGTCTGTGTCTGTGAGTGTGTACGTGAGAGAGTGAGAGTTTTGTGTAACCTTGTGTTTCTCTTCATGTATGTTTACTGAGCGCTTAGGACGTTGCATATTAGCAAGGGAAAGAAGGCTATGACGCAAATGGAAATACATGGCAGTGTGTTATCTTCACAGCTCAGAAGGAAATGGCTTTATGGCTGCAAAGAAAGGAGGTAGGGTAGGACCATTTACTAATGATGATACAGATGGGAAGCCCAAGCGATTGAATTAACAAATGGATAGGCTGGAGAGGCATGCTGTGGGTCGAAAGGTTTAGTGTTCATCTGTGCACCGTAAGGAGCCATGATCTAAATATTAAACCGTCAGAACCTGAGTGTCCTCTCTTCACTTTTCTCTCTCTTGCAGGTTATGAAAACTGTATCTGGATTCTGAGTCTGTGGAACATTCCTGTACTTCTTAAGGCAAGAAAGAGATGTCAAAGTGCATGTTGTGTAATTGCTGTGAATTTGCAACCTGTTCAAATCCCCACACTTATAGGGCAAGGAGTGTCGTGGGAGTGATAATAGGACCAGAAACAGACAGAGATGGTTCCAGCTATTCACATTATGAAAAATGAATGAGTGTTAGGGAATAGTTAGCTTGAAGTTGATGAACTGCCTTGAAATTATAATGAAGGTCACAGTGCAATTTATTGCAAATAAGTGTGTAGAGTTCTGGTGATAGATTCAAAAGGCATGTGAAGATGGTGCAGAACTTCATCCAGACAGAAAGAGTAGCCAGAATTCCGACTGGAAAAAGGAAATGAGTGCAGCCCTTTTCAGTATGCCCCCAATCTATAAATGTTTAAACATACAAACCAATAAATAATCATAACTATAAATAATTCAATCGACCCATTAATCCATCAAATGATTCAGCAACCATTCAATCAATGAAACCATGAATGCTGTTTTGTCTGTCTGACTAAGCATCATCTGATTACACTGCCTTCGCGACCAGTTCTTACCCCATGCAAAAGGGAATGGATCAGGTCTGAGCAACTATGGCTCAGATATTCAGAAATGACCTGAGAATAATGAATTTTCTGAAATGTGGGGTATGTCATGTTCATTAATCTTTCTTAAACCCCCACTTTGGGTGAAGATTGAACACACATATTAACGTATATGCCATGGTCAGTAGGTGAACATGCTGGACAATAATTTACAGCTAGTGAAGTTTTGCTTATCTTCAGATTTAGGGCGTTTGAATGAATAGTCTCAGCGGATATTTCAGCCCATTCCTTAACTCGACTCTGATTTTCCTTTGGGTCCCAGCATAAATGAATGGATTGACGCAGCAAGTCAAGAAGACAAGCATGAATCCGGTTTCTTCAAGAAGGAATGATTCTTCACTGAAATCAGATCCTGAGAAGTAAGCAACTTTAGCAACTCGGACATAGATAATCGTTATTACAAATAACAAATAGAACAGGATAAAAGTGCCGGAGATGGTGAAAAGTAAAACAATTGATTTTCTTCGCTTTTCCATTTCGGGATCAACATGATTCATCCTGTTGTTGTGGCCCCGCAGTCTCCTGCGGGCTCTGTTAGCCAATACAATGTGTCTGACGGTCAGAATATTCAGCAGTAAAATCAGAATAAAGGGGAGACAAGGGTTTACAATGGGCCGCATCCAGTCATATGCAGCCCAAGCTGGTGAAGTGTAAAATATTAACTTTCCACTACAAAACCAAGGTATATTGTCAACTATGTACATGGGTTCGTATACAAAATACAAAAAGGCATTTTTTATACAGGTCAGTGCAGATACAATTCCGATCACACGCACTGCCACCTTTTCTGTGCAATATTTTGTTTTTAGCTTCTGGCAACAAATAGCCACAAATCTATCAAAGGTGAAAGCCACTGTGAACCAGGCAGAGCTGTCAATAGCTGCATAATTAAAGGCCAAGCGAAGGCTGCATACTGGGGTGATAAACAGGAAGCTGTATGGGAAATAAATCCCAGCAATCCGGTTTAATATTACAGCAGTGACTATGAGCATGAGATCCGTTATTGCCATGGACACCAGATAGTAGATAATACACGCAGAGAGACCACATCTCCTTCGACACAGGATTATAATCACTGCCAGATTAGCTGGAATAGACAAAGCAAGGGAGATAGACTGTCTGCCATGTAGAATGTGTGTGAGACACTGCAAAACGTCAAATTGCATATTTGACTCCAAATGAAATTATGCATTTTACCGATACAGTGTATATTTTTGTGATATGATCTTGAATTTTACAGCAGTGATATTAATGTGTGTCAATGACAATTGAATCGACAAAGACAGATATTGGAAGACTAAGAAAAAATATAAACTCATTGAAAAAAACACAAATTCAAATACAGAAGAAATAATCTGATGACATCACATAATTGATGAAAACTTTAACGTGTTTATATATCAAAACATTCAATATGGAGACTATCAAACTCGTGGGCAATGTCTCAGTGGTGATCAAATATGGGTGCTTCGGATTAATTGATGTGAAATTGTTCACTTTGGCCAACGTTGGCATTCAATTTACTCAGCAATACTGTCGGCATCCACCACTTTACTCCCACAGTCCTAGGATGTGCAGGAGAACTGGACTGGCCATGCTAAAATGCCTGTATTGTCCAGGAATACGCAAGCGAGGTGGACTACTTACGGTAAAAATAGAGTTAGAGGAATAGTCTGGTGGCATGGTCTTTGCGGACTTAATGGATAAATGGCTACTTTTCGCACTGTGTGGACAGTCGTGATTCTAAGAATACGTTCAAACATAATGAGGTGAATGGCAATTAAATTTGTCCAACAATGCAGAGAATATCGGTTTCTGGAAACTAATGAAATGCTGAAATTTTCTCCGAATTACTTGGGATTTTTGGTGTCGATGTGGACCATTGGACATGACAGGTATTGCAGTCTAATTCAGATATATTGAATTCTACGATGTAATGCTTGCTTGGTGGGACATTACGTGGTACAAATAACTGATCAACGTCATTCTGTTATGGATAATTAAAACAGAGACCATGCAAGAGGTGTTACCAGCTGGAAAGCATATTTAATGCAGAGAAACGGTAGAATATTTGAACGATGTGAAATAATGTCCAATTCTAGGACGAGAAGGAAATCTCAATTCAGAGTAAGAAATCCAAAATCTTCCGTGATAGTGCATGTGAAAGAGGAGAGATGGTTTGAAAGAGTGACTATTAGAGACTGAGGACAGAAATATAGCCCTGTGAGGTTCGGACAAGCACGAACCATTCAGTGTAAGGAGCTGTTCACCTTTCAATGCTTAATGATACACCTTCAACAAATTCATCCGGAAACTGATTGAGATAACTGGAAATAAGATGAAAGATGGCATTTAACCTATTCATATACATTATGAATGTACATTGCGTGGGCCGCAAACAAAATGGAATGAGATCCAAATTTGGAATTTCTGGTCAATGAGCAAAAATGCTACTCACAATGGTGCAAGACCCATCAGACGAAGACAATTTTCTGGTTTCAAACAAACGTATCAGTGATAAATTTGATATTTACGGTGTCACTGTCAAAACCAATGCTGTAATAGATCTACACTCACTCCGTGATATCATTTGAAGAATTCACTCATCGTGAAGTCGTAGACTCGTTAACATTAAGGGCATTTAAAAGAGCATTGAGTAAACACACGGTTGAAAATGCAATAGTGTAGGTAAGATGGCCTTCAGATTGGTTGCACAGGTCGGTTCAATACCGAGAGCAAAAGGGCCTGTACCACGTTGTGTTGTTCTATGTTTTATGTGACAATAGAAATAACACCATGGGTCCACATCAGCATGCTAATTACGGTACAGTCATTCGCCACATGGACTGTGTGAAAAATACAGCATTCCTCATTTGCATGGAAATAATAATTTGATAGGCACTTTTAGTTGCAACACTGACATCATTTGCAACACAGCTTTAATCGTGTATGAGAATTTATCTACAGGAATCTTGCCAGTGCCACAATGCAACTGGGTTCACATCAAAATTGATGAGCCAAATTCGGCAGGAGGAGGGGCCACAGACTGTAAGCAGAATAAGGGCGCCGCATTGTATGGGAAACAAACAAGTCAATGAGAGTGCAAGGCTATCAATTTTTTAGGGGCTAAGGCATGGCTGGTTGGCTTTTACTTTAGTTCTGAAAGTATCACAGACAAGCAGATGACCTAAAGTCATGAAAGTCTGCTATAGTAATCATCCCAACGACGTGGATAAGGGACGGGCAGGATTGATAATCTAACGTTCCAGGATATAGAGTCTCCAGGCGACATACAACGGGATAAAAGAAGGGAAGGTTTTGCAGTACTGTTTAAGTAGTCAATTACTACAATAACGAGACATGGGATATTGTTGCTTTCTGGATGCAGCATAGGAATTAAAAAGTGTCATCTGTATTCTAAGGTGTTTATTATAGACTTCCAGAGTGTGGGCAGGAAACTGATGAGCACATTTGAACCCAATATATGGAGGTGAGTAAAAATAAAAACAAAAGGGGCAGTGATTTCAAGGTTCCTATCATTAACTGCTATATAGACACAGTGTTAAGGAATTGGATGGAGTGGATTTCTGGAAATGTGTAGACAAGAAGTTTCAGAGTAATATGCACAGAGTGCAACAAGGTGTAAAGTTGTTTTGGACCTAATTCTGGGGAATGAAGCTGGACGGGTAATGCAGGTGGTGAGGTGAGGGGGTGGGTGAGAGCATTTTAATGACAGCGATCAAAGCATGGTAAAAAGTAAGCTTCTTCTGGCCAAAAAGTACACAGACAAGTTAAAACAAAGGACGTTGTGGATGAGGAGCGAGCAGCGTTTAGTTAAATAAGGAAGAGTCATACCAAGCGAGATGGTGGAGAAGAGCATCTCGATCCGTTCAAAAGGAAATGGGGAGGAGAGAAGCTCAGAATTCTCCTTCTAGGGTGCTAAGAAGATTAACAAGCCTAGAGACCTGTGGATGAACTGTGGATGGCATCAGAGCGAGGACATGCCTTTCAAATTTGATCTTTTTTTGAGGGTATGTCCAGGTATGTACACGAAGGTAGTGGAGTTCATGTGCTTTACATGGATTACATCAAAGCTTTTGACAATGTCCCACATCGTTAACTTATCAAGAAGGCCAATGGACATGGGATACAAGTTAATTTGATCAAGTAGTTCAAAATTGGCTCATATGCAGGAGATTAGTCGAGAAGGTTGGGTCACACGATTTCCAAAGAGTGCTAGCTGATTGGATTCAAAATTTCCTCGATTGTAGGACTCAGAGCGTGATGGTTGAGGATTGTTTCTTGGACTGGAGGCCTGTGACTATTGTTGTGTCAAAGGGGTAGGTGCTGAGATCTTTGAATTCGTTATTTACATAAATGATCTGGATGTGAATGTACAAGACATGGTCAGTAAGTTTACAGATGATACAAAATGAGGATGCATTGTTGATAATGAGGAAGGCTATTAAAAATTAGAGGACCTTGGTCAGATGGGGAAGTGGGCTGAGGATTGGCAAACGGAATTCAGAACAGAGAAATGTGATGTGCTGCACTTTGGAAAGTCAGACCAAGTTAGAACTAGTACAGAAAATGGTAAGTTCCTGAGGAGTAAGAGAAAGTGAGGGCTGAAGGTGCAGGAGGTCAGAGTCAAAAGGCGTGGTGCTTGAATAGCACAGCTAGTCAGGCAGCATCTGAGGAGCAGGAGAGTCAACGTTTTGAGAATAAGCATTCCTGATGAAGAGCTGATGTTCGAAACGTCGACTGTCCTGCTCCTCGGATGCTGCCTGACCGGCTGTGCTTTTCCAGCGCCATAGTTCCTGAGGAGTGTTGTCGAACTGAGGAGAACATGTACATTGTTCGGAGAAAACGGCTTCACGGGAAACAAAGCGGTGAAAAGGGATTGAGCGTGCTGGCCTTCATCGTTCAAGGCGTTGAGTAAAGGAAATGGAACATTGTGTTACAGTTGTCTCAGTTATTTGTGAGGTGGTACTTAGAGTATGTTATCCATGTTATACAAAAGACATTGTTAAACCTAAATATATTACAAGAATGTATACCCTTAATTCAGAGAAAATGAAATCATCAAATTGAATGAACTATAAACTAACTAGAGGCGTTAAGACATTGAAGGCATAAAATAAATCTTCTGAACACCAACACATCAGACTAATGAAGTAAATCTACTGAGGAAGTGGAATAATGCATCACATGAAACAGGACAAAGAATAAAGACTCTTTGAAGATGGATGACTGTTAAAGTGGGAGAATAGATACAGCTAACCAATGATTCCCGCAGCGAGTAACTAACTACAATAATTACCTGGAAGGCCAATAGCTGCAAGGACGGGGTAGTAAATGGCAAAGACCAGCCCTCTTGGTATTCCATGCATTTCTAAGATAAGCTCTGACCGTGTCCAACACAACATTGAACACCTGGCAAATTTATACAAGGTTTCAGCCTCCAGGGAGCTAATTAAACTGTTTTGTTTTTACAGTAACCAATTTACTGTAAGGAAAGAGGCGGCATCAACTATTGCTCAGCTGGTCCTTATGTTTTGACAGAGTAGTTTTTTTTTCATAGAACCAGGATGTGTCTAAAAGAATGTACGGCATAATTCAGTTAGTATTTCGTTTTCTTTGAAAAAAGATCTAGTTGTTTCGATGCTGGAAACAGACCAAATCAAGGGGATTAACCACTGACTTCAGTCAGAAACGCACATTTTTCTTGAAAAACGCAAGAAAGTTCAAGTAGACTGTTCTCAGAGAGTGTGATCACCAATCCGGCACAATGTGTTTCTCACTCTCTGTGAGCATAACTTAGACACTTGGAGAAGAACAGAGGATGCAAGGGCGCAGAATGCACTCTGGCCGGGGATTTCAGTGTTTGACATGAAGAGTGACTCAGCAGCAGCAGCTTTCAGATCGAACTGGTTGTTTCATAATGTCCATGATTGCTAAACTAGTTTGTGACTAATGGGGAGTGAACCAACCAGAGGGAAATACATATTCGACCTCATCCTTGGCAACTGCAGATGCATTTGTCATGACAGTATCAGTAAGAGTGACCACCGCACAGTCCTTGTGAGGGTAAGGTAGTGTCTTCACATTGAGAATGCTCTCCATGGTGTTGTGTAATACCATTATCGTACTAAATGGGACAAGATTTGTTCATATCCACCAATTCAATTCTGGGCACCAGGAGGCGCTATGAGCATCAATAGCAGTCGAATGGCACTCCAGCGCAATTTTCAAACTCATTGCACGTCATGTACCCCAATCAACCATTGCAATTAAATCCAGTTCAATGGAGAGTGCAGGAGGGCACTGCAGGAGCAGCACCAAAAATATATAACAATGAGGTGTATCCTGGGTTAAGCTACCAAATTGGACATGTTGGTCAGAATGGAACAGTTTGGGACAAAGTGCCTTTCACCGTGCTGTAGGACTCTATGACTACATGATTATTTGTACATGAAAGCAGCATCAGCAGCAAGTGATAGTCAGAACGAAACAAGCTAACAACCAGTAATCTAAACTCTGCTATTTCATTCACCTCTGGAGGAATGGAGGCAGTGTTGTGCTTTCTTAACAGTAATCTCAAACTGGGTTGACCAGGACAGATTGTTGGTGATCAGCACTTCTCAGGGCTCGAGCATCTCCACCTCAGCACCATTGACGTATATAGCCCCTTGCCACCACCCACCCCCACCCCTAAGGCACCAATGACCAGTGCTTTCGTCTTGCAGACATTCAGGGACCAATTGGTATTTTTACACCATGTATGCATGTACTCTATCTTTTACCTGTATTCTTTCTCGTCTTTGTTCGTGATCTTGCTTATGATGGCGGTATCATCAATGATCTTCTCGATGGGGCTAACACAGAATGTGGTCACACAGTCATTAGTACAGAGGCAGCGTAGCAAAGGGAGTGGAGTGGCGAATTTGAAGATTATTGTGCGGAAAGTGTGGGTGCCCATTCTCACTGATTGCTGTCTGTGGTCAGGAAGTCAAGGGTCCAGTTTTAGAGGGCGAAATAGAGGTCTCAAAGTCTGGAGATTAGTTTCGTTGGAATTATGGCATTGATGGTGGAAATTTAAGTCAATAGGTGGGAGCCTGAGTTAGTTACGCTTGTTATTTAGGAATGAGTGCAGTTCCAGGTAGATTGAATCTGTCAGGTGGATCTGTTGTCATGGTAGGTGAATTGCAAGCGATCAAGGTAGGCTGGGAGACTAGGGTTGATGTGAGCCTTGACTAACCTCTTGTAGCACTTTATAATAATGGAGGTCAGCGGCACTGGGCTGCAGACACTGGGAATACTGAAGAAGGTTTCTGTGGCACTGGGATGATGGCGATGTTCTTGAAGCAGGTGGAGTCTTCAATTCATAATAAGGGGAGGTTAGAAATCTCAGCAAACATGCCCTTCAGCTGGTATGCACAGGATCTGAATGCATAGCCAGAGACTCCACCTGGGCCCATCGCTTTAGTTAGGTTCCCTCTCAAAAAGGCCTCTCTGTGTCTACTGCGGGAACTGGTGGAAAAGGTATGTCGAAGTCTGTGGGGGGAGGGGACATCATTTGAATGACTTACTGGAGCATAAAATGCGTTTGTCCCATTAGGAGGGATGTGTTTTTGTCTGATATTCTGTTCCATTCTGCTCTGTAGCACATTTGGTCACACAAGCCTTCCCACAGATGGTATTGTAAGAAATGGGGAAGTGTGTTGTTTTTGCAGAAATACAAAAAGCAAGAATGTGTATGTGTAGGAAAGGGGTACAAGAAAAATATCAGTTAAGCAAGCATTAGGGAAATGTATCTTTATCTTTAATGTATAATTATGGATAATTGAGTTCTAACTTTAGTGCAGGACTATTAAAGCAAATAATTTATTTCATCATAATGTTTTAAATTATTGTCTCAGCAAAATAGCTGAGATAACTGAATCGCATAAATTCGGCATGAAAAAGATACATTGTTAAAACGTATGTTCAAGAATGGAATGAACCTTTGGACAATGGAAGATGTTACAAGCAAAGTAAAAAGAACATCAAGATACAAGTTTAGCCTTATGTCAGCACTTACAGGGGGAAAGGTTGCCAACTTGGAGAGAAGGGGGCAATAAGGGCGGAGCACAGCTGGACAGTGGTAGAATACAATACGAAAGATTGGATAATGTCGGTGTCGGGAGAGATGACCTCACGCAGCTCAAAGGTATAACTATGTAAGAATTTGAATGTTCATTGCTCATTTGCTCCTGCATTTGATGCCCTTTCTTGCAAGATCGTAGAATAAATTGTCTTGTCTCCAGTTTTGGTGGTCTCGTCTAAATTTTATTAAACATGTTTCTAACAGATTTGGGGGCTCGTCCGGGATCCCATGCTCTGGTCACTCGGCATTTTTGGGAAAACGGAGAAGGTGCATCTCGCTGATTTCGTTGGTCTCTAGTTTCCCTCCTTGCCACAGTGTCTTGGGCGGGCATGATCCGGACTGGGAGACCCTGGAAACAAGACGGGCAGACGCGGCGGGTTCGGTCGGGTGACTCTTGTGTGCACAAGACCCGGGTAAGAAAGATCTTAAAACATTTACCCGGGCGACCGGGGTAGACAGCGGTATTTGCTGCCAGGTGGATATATCCAGGGATCCAGGGAACCAGGGTTCTGGGCGACCGAGTTAGGCGAATCCGGTCGACCAGGGTAGGTAGCGGTAGTGGCTGCCAGGTGGATATATCCGGGAATTGCCGCGGGATGGGGCGCGCTGAAAAGACCAGGTAACTCTGTGCACAGACCAAGGTAAAGAAAATGGACCTATAAGTATTGCCTTGGTACGGGGAATTGGCAACATAAAAAATAAAGTATTTAATTGGCTAGATTAATCTGACGAGTAAGGTGTCTACCTGGGAGAAAGTGAGGACTGCAGATGCTGGAGATCAGAGCTGACAAATGTGTTGCTGGAAAAGCGCAGCAGGTCAGGCAGCATCAAATGAACAGGATAATCGATGGTCCAGGCATAAGCCCTTCTTCAGGTGTCTACCTGATTCGACCACCCAACCTTAGACCGGTTGTTAAGAGGGGAAATCCCCCACGCGAAGGTCAGGACCCTGAAGTGGATGTGGAAGAAGGTGACACCGGACATCAGTAAGGTTAATTAAATTACATAAAGAAACAGCCGAGTATTAAATTGGGAAATAAGAAGAGTCGTTTAAGTGTCCAAGGGGACATGAGAGGGACATCCGAGGACCACATCCCAATGGTCAGTCCTTCAGGAAAAAATGCTAAGAGATTGGAAATACAATCCTCGGACGCGAGGAAAGGATAAAAAACAAATGATAAAATGTCAGTTATAAAACAGCCTTACAGTCAGGAGGAATCAGATTATGCTTCTTGTCAGAAGGGCTAGTAGCTGAAGGGCTACTGAGGGTACACTTCGTAACTAACTTATAGCCAGACATCCAGAAAAATATTCAAAAGATAGAGGAGTCGTTGTGGGAAGCTCAAAGTGTCTGTTAGATACGGTGCCTGTGTGTGTGTGAGAGAGAGAGAAAGAGAGAGAGAGAGAAAAAGCTGTACAGCTAACAGAAAGTTTAACCCTTTGTGATTCGGTTTGAATGCACATTTGTTTGTTGGTGATTGAATGTTTGTGCTTTGTTCCCTGGAGCTTGAGATCCGGGACTGTTTTGAATCCGATTTCTATTATAGAAATTTTAACATGATTTCTTTTAAGGTTAAGGATTTTACAGATTATGAAATAAAATGTTAACTACTGCTCTTTTTACACGTCATGACTGCCTTATTATCAGTTTCTAACTAATCTCTTTTGTCCTTACATAAAAGCGATTTATGGAGGACAGTTGAAGTTTTAACTTGTATAGACAAATCCTTTTTAAGGCAGCTCTGGTTATTTCACTACCTATAGCATTGCAATTGAGCAATGACTGCTCAGGGCTACTTGGGAGGACTAGTTTTGGATTTGAATCGGGGGACTGGAACCGGGTGGTTGTGGTGGATTTCAGAGTTGGGAACTGTGTGCATTTTGCATTTTGAATATTAAACACTGAGTAAATGAATTTATAATATATAAATATATATTTACAAGTAAGATTCCAAAATGTATAGTTAGGAACAGGCTTTAAAGAAAAGCAAGCATAAATTGATAAATTGTATTTGAGATTACAGGGAACAAGAAATATTGCAATATTTCTTTTTAAAAAATCAAGGTCTAAACAAAACATTGGGTGACGAGGAATAGCCATGAGGTGGCCCGAAAGCTGTTCAGTTGGTTAAATCGGCTCTGGCAACGTAACATGTAAAGCAGAAACAGAAGGCAAAATACTGATAGACACGGTTGATGAGGCAATAAAGGTTAGGACAAAACTAAAAGGAGAAGGAAACGTGAATGGTGGCGGGCAGCATGTTGAAAATAAAGGGAGGAGAAGGGATCGGG
Organism: Chiloscyllium plagiosum; assembly: GCF_037043375.1. Classification (NCBI taxonomy): domain Eukaryota; kingdom Metazoa; phylum Chordata; class Chondrichthyes; order Orectolobiformes; family Hemiscylliidae; genus Chiloscyllium; species Chiloscyllium plagiosum. The sequence goes on from NW_028270165.1 coordinate 27,249,013, forward strand.
GAGCAGATGTTAAGGGGTCTGGTGGACAGGAACAGGGATCAAAGTGGAAATCCCCACAGGCGGGATGTTATTACTCTGGAAAGACAGGTCACTTTAAGAGAGAGTGTCCAGATCCGAAAAAGGAAGTAAAGGCAGTGCCGTTTATGAGCCTTGATGAAAAATAAGGGTGTCAGGGGTTCCTGCCCCCGGGGACCCACCAGGAACCCTTGATAAATTTAAAGGTGGGACCTTACAAAGAGGACGTAGTTGTCCTAGTCGAAACGGGGGCAGCAAGGTCACCCTTACATTTTAAGCCCAAGGCAGCGGGAACGAAAGAGTTAATTGGATTATGGCAACAGTTTTGTGATGAGAGGCATGAAGAATCAGTTTTGCGTTCATGACGAGATACTGCCACCAAATTGGGATTGAATTAACTGCAAAAGGTGCTATGGAATCTGCTGAGGTTTTAAAAATGAATGTGCTCGAGCAAAACAATTACAGAAACAGAGTGAGAAGTCACAAGTGACTGGTAAACAAACAGAACTGCGCGATTACAGTTGCTAAAATGTTTTAGTCACCTGTTGCGTTTCCACCCTGAATTATATAATATATGATTAATAATTAATATTTATAATAAATCAATTGTGTTAGTCTGAATCAATATTAATTGGCAGGATTCCTTCACACACTCTCAGTGACCTGTCATATTGATTCATGGTTAATTTAAAACATGACTGCATTAATTCATTGTTAATTAAAGAATGGAAAGATACATTACTGACCAGAGTATGTGCAGGCAGTGGTAGCAATAGCCTTATTGGTCGAGGAGAATCGGAAACTTACTTTTGGGGGAGCCTTAATACTCAGCACCCCACATCAGGTATGGACCATACTAAATCAGAAAGCAGGACGATGTCTCACAGACTCTAGGATCTTGAAATATGAGACCATATTAATAGAGGGGAATGACCTTGTGTTAGTCACAGACAGATGCTTGAATCCAGCTGCATTTCTGTGGCGGAGAGAGGGGTGTGGCCCTTGGCAATCCAGAACATGGCTGCCTTGATATTACTGAATATCAGACTAAAGTGTGAATGAACTTAAGGGACGTACCGTTGCATGCAGGAGCTCGGTTGTTTATCGACGGGTCCTCTCCTGGATAATAAAGGGTAAAAGGCACAATGGATATGCTGTAGTAGACGGGATAGAGGGAAGCATTATCGAGGCTGAAAGACTGCCTAACGGCTGGTCAGCCCAAACCTGTGAACTCTATGCCCTAGAAAGTGCTCTCAGAACCTTAGAAAACAAAAAGGAACGATATGTACAGACTCCAAATATGCGTTTGGAGTGGTACATACCTTCGGAAAAAAATTGGCAAGAAAGAGGACTGATAAATAGCAGAGGAAAAGAACTAGCTCATGAGAAATTGATAAAACAAGTGCTGGAATCCCTGTTACTCTCGAGAGAAATAGCGGTAGTTACATCAGAGGGGGAATAAACCGGTAGTAAGAGGAAATAGACTGGCCAATAAGGTAGTTAAAGAAGCGACCCTGAATCCACAAGGAGCAGTGATATACTCCCTCATCCCTACAATCTCAGATCTTCAGGGTGCCCCGTTGTTTACTGCAAAGGAGGAAAAAGGGACTAAAAGATTTAGGAGCTGCAAAGACAGCAGATGGGCGCTGGATGTTACCTGATGGGAGGGAAATGTTGAAAAAAAAAGGATGATACAAGGGATTATACCTGTCCGATATCGGGGGAGTCACTGGGGAGTGCAAGCAATGTGTGATTTAGTCGAAAGGAAATATGGATGTAAGGGATTATATACATTGGAAAAACAGATATGAGCAAGGTGTACAACTTTCCAAAAGATTAATAAGAAAGTAATGGCGGGGGGGGGGGGTGAAAGAGGAGGAAGAAACCCAGGGGTGAGACCCTTCCAAAGTATACAGGTGGATTACACCAAACTTCACCCAGTAGGGAAACAAAAGTACTTATTAGTCCTAATGGATCATCTAACTGGGTGTGTGGAGGCATTTCCAATGTCCTCAGCTACCTCGAAGGGAGTAGTGAAAACTCTTTTAGAATGGAGTGGTGGAAAGTATAGATTCAGACCAAGGTAGCCATTTTACCTCTAAGATCCTACAAGAAGTAATGGCAGGATTAGAAATCTCTTGGGAATTCCACACTCTTTGGCACCCGCCTTCCTCTGGATGGGTGGAACGAATGAATCAAACCTTAAAGAAGCAATTGTCTAAGCTTGTCCTCGAGACTCGATTACCATGGACAAAATGTTTACCTATCGCATTGCTACGTATTAGAACTGCGCCAGACGTGATATAGGCCTCTCTCCTTATAGGATGATGTTTGGCTTACCTTTCTTGGGTGGAAGAGGGGAATTACCAACTGTAAAGTTCAAAGATATTTTTTTAAAGAACGATATTGTGGCGCTCGGCTCTTCTTTGTCTGTCCTTCGAAAGAAGGATCTGTTGACCTGATGAGACCACACCTGGAGTACTGTGTGCAGTTCTGGTCTCCAAATTTGAGAAAATACATTCTGGCTATTGAGGGAGTGCAGCGTAGGTTCACGAGATCAATTCCTGGAATGGCAGGATTACCTTACACTGAAAGACTGAAGCGACTGGGCTTGTATACCCTTGAGTTTCGAAGATTGAGAGGGGATCTCATTGAGACGTATAAGATTATGAAAAGATTGGACACTCTGGCAGTAGGAAACATATTTCCACTGATGGGTGAGTGCCGAACCAAAGGACACAGCTTAAAAATACGGGGTAGACCATTTCGGACAGAGCTCAGGAGAAACTTCTTCACCCAGAGAGTGGTGGCTGTGTGGAATGCTCTGCCACAGGGGGCAGTGGAGGCCCAGTCTCTGGATTCATTTAAGAAAGAGTTGGATAAAGCTCTCAAGGATAGTGGAATAAAGGGTTATGGAGATAAGGCAGGAACAGGATACTGATTAGGAATGATCAGCCATGATTATATTGAATGGCGGTGCAGGCTCGAAGGGCTGAATGGCCTACTCCTGCACCTATTGTCTATTGTCTATTCTCTATTGACCCAGACACCTCCACTTGAGTTCGACAACCAATTGATTGGGTTGATTGGGTCCTGATCAAGACCTGGAAAGATACCAAACTGCACCCAAGCTGGGACGAACCATTCCTAACTCTCCTGACTACCGAGACAGCCATCCGAACTGCTAAGAAAGGGTGGAGTCATCACACTCGCGTTAAAGGCCCTATGAATGCCCCATTGGCGGAGTGGCATGCTCATCCTACAGACAACCCTCTGAAAATTAAACTAAGAAAGAAGGGATGAACTGAGACAAAAGACTCTTTGAACGTTTGATGATATCTATTGTTATCAATTGTAAGGGCTGTGTGGACTCACCTCTCCCTGGCACCTAAAAGATTAAGACAGATAGACAGGACGGTAGCAGGGGTCAGAGATGGGCGGGTACTGGTATAGCATTGTAACGTTAGTCGTCTTAACTGTTCAAGGAGGTGGGAAAAATCACTTCACTACACTATGCCAAAATTATGCTGAACAAGAGGGACTTGCAGACTGTTGGGCCTGTGCAGAGGTCCCACACCATGGCGAACCTGGGATCCCCACCTCAGTAATACCGCTCACCAAAAGAGAAGTGTACGATGTATAACAATTTGACTCGGGCTCAAATGATACAAAGTGGAGATCTGACAGGGGTAAATATAACCTCGCGGTATGGTTCCCTAGACCGGTCCCGAAAGCTCTGGGTGCTATCCATGGCCTTAGAGTTTCCCCACCGAAAGGAGCAATAAATACCACCTGCTTCTGTAATCAGAATGATACCACACCCTTCCGATTAGGAAAATCATCTTGTATCTACACCAACCAAGCCACTGCCACATCCATTCCCCGAATATTAAACGGAACATATTGGGTATGCAGCCTGAAGGCCTATCCATTTATTCCCGGGAAAATACATTTGCGTGGCCGAATGTATAGGAATGTATGAATGTTATGACGTTGATGAAACACTGCCTCAAAGCCAGAAAGGCTGGAATGTTACCTCGCTTATATAGTTCCTCACCTCCGATTAGAAAAACATGAGCACAACCTGAGAAAGGAGGGGGGGGATATGGCGTAAGGCCCGAGAGGTCTCTGAAGGAGACCATCTGTTGTGGACACTACGGCGCTGCAAGGGCAGGGGTAGAAATACAGAAACTGGCGGCTGCCCTTGAAAAGTTAATTAGTGAAACTGTCGACGCAATGGGAAAAACTCAGTCCCAAATATTGGCCATACCACCAAAATGATTGCCACAAGACGAACAGCTTTACAGAATCGAATCGCTTTAGACTATCTCTTGGCCGAAAAAGGGGGCACCTGTGCTCTGATTGGTAAGGAATGCTGCACTTTCATCCCAGACACCTCTTCCAAAGTGGAAGATAACGAAGAAAAAGATAAAAATTGTGGACGAACTTCGAAAAGATGAGGGATGGGGATGGGGCGACTGGGGACTGACTGCTTGGGGAAAATGGTTAGTTAATGTAGGAATTTATGTATTACTAATAATAGTAGGTCTATTGATAGGGTTTGATGTGTTAAAGTGGATAATGACTAAGCTGGTAATGTCTTGGGGAGGACAACAATCAATAATGGTCATGACAATAGCACAAGCGCAAGAAAGAGAGAGTAACAGATTACTCCGAGAGTTTGAAAAAAAAACAGACTTCGAAGGACAGAAATGGCAAGATTGTGAACCTCTGCACAGTAGGATGAAAAAAGGGCAGAAAATAAAACTGCAAAAACAACAAATGGTCAAAAAAAATAAATGGGGGAATTGTAAGAAATGAGGAAGGGTGTTGTTTTGCGGAAATAGAAAAGCAAGAGTGTGTATGTGCAGGAAAGGGGTACAGGCAAAATATCAGTTAGGCAAGAATTAGGGAAATGTATCTTTATCTTTAATGTATACTTATGGATAATTGAGTTCTAACTTTAGTGCAGAACTATTAAAGCAAATAATTTCTTTCATCATAATGTTTTAAATTATAGTCTCAGCAAAACAGCTGAGATAGCTGAAACGCATGAAAACAACAGAATGTTAACACGTATGTTCAAGAATAGAATGTACCTATGAACAATGGAAGATGTTACAAGCAAAGTAAAAAGAACATCAAGATACAAGTTTAGCCTTATGTCAGCACTTACAGAGGGAAAGGTTGCCAACTTGGAGAGAAGGGGGCAATAAGGTCGGAGCACAGCTGGGCAGTGGTAGAATACTAAGAATGATTGGGTAATGTAGGAGTCTGGAGAGATGACCTCACGCAGCTCAAAGGTATAACTGTGTAAGAATTTGAATGTTCATTGCTCATTTGCTTCTGCATTTGATGCCTTTTCTTGCAAAATCGTAGAATGAATTGTCTTGCTTCCAATTTTGGTAGTCTCGTCTAAATTTTATTAAACTTGTTTCTAACAGTAACTATTAAAGCGGAGCGATTCAGAGAGCACCTCTGGGCCACCCGGACGAACCAACCCAACCAACCTGTAGCACAGCATTTCAACTCCCCCTCCCACTCCACCGAGGATATGCAGGTCATTGGACTCATCCACCGCCAAACCACAACAACCCGACGGTCAGAGGAGGAGCGTCTTATCTTCCGACTGGGAACCCTCCAACCGCAGGGGATTAACTTGGACTTCACCAGTTTCTTCATCCCCCCTCCCCCCACCTTGTCTCAGCTGGATCCCTCCAGCCCGGCACCGCCTTCCTGACCTGCAGTCTTCTTCTTGACCTCTCCGCCTCCATCCTACTCCGACCTATCACCCTCACCTTGACCTCTTTCCACCTATCACATTTCCAACGCCCCTCCTCCAAGTCCCTCCTCCCTACCTTTTATCTTCTCCTGCTGAACACTCTCTGCTCATTCCTGAAGAAGGGCCTGTGCCCGAAACGTCGAATCTCCTGTTCCCTGGATGCTGCCTGACCTGCTGTGCTGTTCCAGCAATAAAGTTTCAACTTTGATCTCCAGCATCTGCGGACCTCACTTTCTCCTCTAACAGTAGGAGTCCGTGCAGTTAGTTTGGGTAACTAATGTAGTCCGGTATTGCCACTTGGCGTTTCTAATGGCTTGACAGAGGCCATATCTGGATTTCCTATGAAAGGTCAGGATCATCAGGTTTGAACACCTCACAACTAGACTTCAGGAGGGAAGGGATCTCCCAGTTCATCCATTGTGTCCAGTTGAGCAACATTCAGGTTAACGTCGTTAGCACTCAGTCTTTTCCACATTTTTTAATGCCAAAGAATAATGTTACGGATATGTCAGGAGGTGAGGACCACAAGTCAATTGTTAACACTACAGGGATAGTGTTGAGCAGACCTGAAGATCTAAAGGTAAATAGATTCCCTGGTCCTGATATAATGCATCCCAGGTTACAGAAAGAAACGGTGCAAGTTATAGTAGATGCATTAGTGGTAAATTACGAAACTTCACTGGACTCTGGGCAGGTCCCAGTGGACTTGAAGGCAGCGAATGTCGAGCTGTTGTTTAAACAAGGGTGTAGGCAAAAGGCTGGTAACTATAGGTCAGCCAGCTTTCCATCTGAAATCGAAAAAATGCAGGTGGCTATCATTATACAAAAGGTAAGATGTCTGGATGGAAACAGTTGCATCAGGTACGAGCAGCAGAGATACAGGGAGGGATGGTCGTGTTTGACAAATTCACTGGAGTTCTTCGAGAATGTGACAAGCACGGTGGACAGAGGGTAACAGGTGGATGTTGTATACTAGGATTTCCAGAAGGCGTTCGGGAAGGTGCTGCATAAAAGAATCATCTATAAGATAAGAACGCATGGAGTTGTAGGGAATGTACCAGCATGGATAGAGGACTGATTAATCAATAGAAAGCAGAGAGTGTGGATAAATGGATCTTTCTCTGGTTGAAGATCAGTAGTGATCAGGGTGCAACAGACGTCAGTGTTAGCTCAGCAACTGTTCATGTTATGTATAAATCGCTTGGAAGAGGAAACTGAGTCTGGCCTGTCCAGGTTTGCCGGTGACACTGAACAGAGTGGAAAGACAAACTACGCAGAGAGATTTAGAGAGTTTAAGGGAGTGGGTAAGGGTCTGGCAGATGTAATTAAAAAGTCGGTAAAAGGGAGAGTGCCCGCTTTGGAAATAAAAATAATAGGTCAGAATATTGTTTAAATAGTGAAAGGTTGCAGCATGCTGTTGTTCAGAGTGACTTGAGAGTGGTTATACATGAATTGCTAAAAGTTGATTTGCAGGTGCAACAGGTAATCAGGAAGGCAAACGGAACATTGGCTTTCATTGATGGAGGGATTCAATTTAAGAGCAGGGAGGCTCTGCTGCAATTGCACAAGGTGATGGTGTGACCACTCCTGGTGTTTTGTGCGCATTTCTTGGGTTCCTTACTTGAGGAAGAATATAATGACTCTGGAGGCGGTGCAGAGGAGGTTCTCCAGGTTTATTCCAGAGTTACCCTTTGAGGAGAGCATTATGTATCAGTATTTACTGTGGGAAAGGACATGGAACATATAGAATCTCGGGCAATATGTGGTTACACCTTGAAAAATGTCCATATTTCAGAGGGGGAACTGCTGGATATCTTGAAACGCATGAAAGTGGATAAATTACCAGGACCTGATCAGGTACACCCCAGGAATCTGTGGGAAGCTAGAGAAGTGATGGCAGGTCCTGTTCCTGAGATATTTGTATCATTCATAGTTCTCAGATGAGGGACTGGAAGACTGGAAGTTGGCTAATATGGTGCCACTGTTTAAGAAAAGTGGTAAGGACAAGCCAGGGAACCGTAGACCAGCGAGCCTGACGTCAGTGGTGGGAAAGCTGTTGGAGGGAACTCTGAGGGACAAGATGTACATGTATTTGGAAAGGCAAGAACTAATTAGGGTAGTCAAGATGGTTTTGTGCGTGGGAAATCATGTCTCACAAATTTGATTGAGTCTTTTGAAGAAGTAACAAAGAGGATTGATGAGTGCAGAATGGTCGATGTGATCTATATGAACTTCAGTAAGGTCGACAAGGTTCCCCATGGGAGATTGGTTAGCAAGGTTCAATCTCACGGAATAAGGGACAATTAGCTACTTGGATACAGAACTGGCTCAAAGGTAGAAAGCAGAGGGTGATGGTGTAAGGTTGTTTTTAAGACTGGAGGCCTGTGATCAGTGGAGTGCCACAAGAACTGATGCTTGGTCCACTACTTTTCATTATTTACATAAATGATTTGGATGTGAGCATAAGAGGGATAGTTAGTAAGTCTGCAGATCACACCAAAATTGGAGGTGTAGTGGAAACGAAGAAGGTTATCTCAGATTACAACGGGATCTTGATCGTGTGGGCCAATAGGCTGAGTGCTGGCAGTTGGACTTTTGTTTATATACATGTGAGAAGCTGCATTTTGGGAAAGCAAATGTTCGCAGGACTTACACACTGAATGGTAAGGTCTGAAGGAGTGTTGCTGAACAAATAGACCTTGGAGTGCGGGCTCATAGCTCCTTGAAAGTGGAGTCGCAGGTAGTCAGAATAGTGAAGAAGGCGTTTGGTATGCTTCCCTTTATCTGTCAGAGTATTGAGTACAAGAGTTGGGAGGTCATGTTGCGGCTGTATAGGACATTGGTCGGGCCACTTTTGGAATATTGCTTGCAATTCTGGTCTCCCTTCTATCGGAACGATGTTGTGAAACTTGAAAAGGTTCAGTAAATATATGCAAGTATGTTGCCAGGGTTGCAGAATTTGAGGTATAGGGAGAAGTTGAATAGGCTGGGATTGTTTTCCCTGGAGTGTCAGAGGCTGAGGGGTAACCTTGTAGAGGTTTACAATATCATGAGGGGCATGGATTGGATAAATTGAACTGGAGGGCAAAGTTTTAAAGTGAGAGGGAATAGGTATAAAAGAAACCCAAGGAGCAATCTTTTCACACAGCGGGTGATACATGTATGGGATTAGCTGCCAGAGGAAGTGGTGGAGGATGTACAATTGCAACATTTAAGCGGCATATGGATTGGTATACGAATAGGAAGGGTTTGGAGGGATATTGGCCAGGTGCTGGCAAGTGGGACTAGATTGGGTTGGGATATCTGGTCAGCATGGATGAGTTGGACCGAAGTGTCTATTTCCGTGTTGTATATCTCTATGACTCTATTACTCTAGGTCTCTGTCAAGGGTTGAGCCGCCTGGGACTGTAATCGCTAAACTTTGAGGACTGAGCAGGGATCTTATAGAAACATATAAAATGATGAAATGGATAGATAAGATAAAGGCCGGCAAACTGTTTCCTGGATGCGTGAGACGAGGACTAGGGAACATGGACTCAAGATTAGGAGAGTAGATTTAAGACAGAAATGAGGAAGAACAGCATCTCCCAGAAAGTAGTGAATCTGTGGAATTTTGTGCCCAAGGAAGTCGTAGGGGCAGCTTCATTAAATATATTCAAGACACAGTTGGATGGGATTTTCATGGTCGGGGAATTAAAGGTTATGGGGATAATGCAGGCAGGAGGAGCTGAGATGATGTATAGATCAGCCGTGATCTTAATAAATAGCAGAGAAGGCTCAATGGGCCAAATGGCTTACTGCTGTTGTGATTACTATGATACTATCAAAGTCTGTGACTGTTTGGCATATTCGGTTACATTGGTTTCTGGATTCTTGAATATGGAGAATCTACCAATTCCAAACAGTTCTATAGAAACTGTTCCATCGCCTCAGAGCAGCATTCTACCACTTGCTATACTGGGTGCTTATAAGCCCGAAGGAGGAACACAGCATTGTATTCTGATTTTCAGAAGTACTGACGAGATATGGCGTGGTGGGATCCTTGACTGTGTACCGTGGTTGTTCCAATGATTCTGTAAATAGAGTGAATGTGGCTGTCTTCATGATTAAAATCAACTCACCATTTAGTTCACTGAAGAACTCCTGATGGTTTTAAAATCTTACCAATTGCAAGCTGAACTCATTGGAAAAAGTACTTGCTTTCATGTGTTTAGCAAGGAACTGTCTCATGGTGACAAGGGCGTTGGTACAATTACGTCCAACATGTCTGCTCTTGACTTGAACACATGATCAGCTGCAACGTTTATCGTGATACAGAGTTTGAGAGAAATGTAGCACAACGTTATCATCCCACATGGTGCTAACACTGAGCAGATCAGATCCCAGAGTGAAATCTTACTTTTGTAGGCAAGGGATATCACGGTTCATTCACGGTTTCCCGTTGAGGAACATGTGGATTAACTTAAATGGCACGCAATCTTTTACACACTTGCTAATGAAGTCTGTAACTGGACTGGCATAGTTATTTAAGTCAGCCAATGTTTTCTTGAATATGGGTCAGTGTGTCATGGAAGTGGTAATTGGCGAACAAGCAGGTAAGTGCAGAACAAACAAAAAACAGGAGCAGAAACAGAGATGGTTCCGGCCAATCACATTCCAAAAAATGAAACTGAGGCAGGCGCAGCTGATGAACTACCATGAAATTAGCATGAAGGGTACAGAGGAAAGTATTGGAAAATAAATGTGGCGAGTTCTGACATCGATTCAAATGGCAGTTGAAGACGATGCAGGACTTCTTTCAAGCCGAAAGAGCAGCCAGGATCCTGAATCGCTAAAGGAAGTGAGTGCAGAGCTTTCAGTAACCCCCACACCCGATAAATAAGTACACATGTAATCGTACAAACTAATCAATATTTATATATCTACATAATTCCGTCCATCAATTAATCCATCATTTGATTTATTCTGACTGATCAACGTCCGATTACAAATCCTGAAATGTGGGGTGTGTCAGGGGGTGCAATGTCCTCTGATCATTCTTTGGGTGAAGATTTAAACCGAGTGCAGTTGTAATATATACGTCATGGTCAGTAGGTTAACATGCTGGACAATAATGTACAGCTCGCGAGGATTGGACTATCTTCAGATTTTGAACAATTGATTCAATAGTCTCAGCGGATATTTCAGCCCATTCCTTAACTCGACTCTGATTTTCCTTTGGGTCCCAGCATAAATGAATGGATTGATACAGGAAGTCAAGAAGACAAGCATGAATCCGGTTTCTTCAAGAAGGAATGATTCTTCACTTAAATCGGATCCTGAGAAGTAAGCAACTTTAGCAACTCGGACATAGATAATCGTTATTACAAGTAACAAATAGAACAGGATAAAAGTGCCGGAGATGGTGAAAAGTAAAACAATTGATTTTCTTCGCTTTTCCATTTCGGGATCACCATGATTCATCCTGTTGTTGTGGCCCCGCAGTCTCCTGCGGGCTCTGTTAGCCAATACAATGTGTCTGACGGTCAGAATATTCAGCAGTAAAATCAGAATAAAGGGGAGACAAGGGTTTACAATGGGCCGCACCCAGTCATACACAGTCCAAGCTGGTGAAGTGTAAAATATCAATCTTACACTGCAAAACCAAGGTATTCTGTTAACTATGTACATGGGTTCGTATACAAAATATCCAAAGGCATTTTTTAAACAGGTCAGTGCAGATACAATTCCGATCACACGCACTGCCACCTTCTCTGTGCAATATTTTGTTTTTAGATTCTGGCAACAAATAGTCACAAATCTATCAAAGGTGAAAGCCACTGTGAACCAGGCAGAGCTGTCAATAGCTGCATAATTAAAGACCAAGCGGAGGATGCATACTGGGGTGATAAACAGGAAGCTGGATGGGAAATAAATCCCAGCAATACGGTTTAATATTACAGCAGTGAATATGACCATGAGATCCGTTATTGCCATGGACACCAGGTAGTTCGTAATACATGCAGGCAGACCGCATCTTCTTCGGCACAGGATGACAATCACTGCCAGATTACCTGAAATACAGACAGCAAGAGAGACAGACTGTCTGACATTTAGAATGTATGTGTGTGAGACACTGGGCAAAACATCGAGTTACATGTTTAACACCAAAATGAAATCATACATTTTAACGATACTGTGTATATGTTTGGGATGTGATCTTGATTTTTGCAGCAGTGATATTCATGTATGTCAATGACAATTGAATGGACAAATGACAAATATTGAAAGACAAAGAAAAAATTGTAAACTCATTGAAAATAACACAAATTCAAATGCAAAAGAAATTGTCAGATGAGATCACATAATTAATGAAAATTTTAACGTGTTTGTATGTCAAAACATTCGGTATGGAGACTATGAAACCCGTGGTCAATGTCTCAGAAGTGATCAAATGTGGCTGCATTAAATGAATCGCTGTAAACGTATTCACACTGGGCAACGTTGGCATTCAATTTACTCGGCATTACTGTGGGTTTCCTTCAGGTACTCCAATTTACTCCCACAATCCAAGGACATGTAGGAGAAGTGGATTGGCCATGCTAATTTGCCTGTATTGTCCAGGAATATGCAGGCAGGATGGATATCCATGGCAAATGTGAAGTTACAGGAATAGCTACGGGATGGGACGGGGTGGGATAGTTCTTTACACACTTAATGGATAAATGGCTTCTTTCCGCATTGTTTGGATTGATTGAATCTATGAATATGTACAAACAGAATGAAGTGAATGACATTTAAGTTTGTCCAAAAATGCAGAGAATATCGGCATTCAGAAAACCTACAAAATACTGAGATTTTCTCCTAATAACTTGACATTATTGGGGTCAATCTGGACCATTGGACATGACAGATGTTGCAGTCTAATTCTGATATATCCACTTCCACGATGTAATGCTTGCTTGGTGGGGCACTGCGTGGTACAAATAAATGATCAACTTCATTCTGTTATGAATATTTGAAACAGAGACCATGCAAGAGGTATTTCCAGCTTGAAAACATATTTAATGCAGTGAAACGGTAAAAGATATGAACAATGTGAAATAATGTCCAATTCTAAGACGAGAAGATAATCTCAGTTCAGCAGTAGGAATTTCAGAATCTTCAGTGATAGTGCATGTGGAAGAGGACAGATGGGTTGAAACAGTGATAATTAGAGACTGAGGAGAGAAATATTGTGCTGTGAGGTCCAGCCAAACACGAACCAGACATTGTAAGCAACTGGTCACAATACATATACATATCTGTTCATCTTTCAATGCTTAATGATGCACCTTCAACAAATTTTTCCGGAAACTGATTGAGATAGCTCGACATACGATGAAAGATGACATTTAACCTATTCACCTCCATTATGAACGGACATTACGTGGGCAACAAGGAAATGGAATGAGACCCAAATATGGAACTTCTGGTCAATGAGCAAAACAGCTACTGACAATGGTTCAAGACCCATCAGATGGAGAGAATTTTCTTCTTTCAAACAAATGGTTCAGTGACAAATTTGACATTTTCTGTGGCACCGTTGAAATCAATGCTGTAATAGATCTACATTCACACCGTGATATTGCAAAAATTCACACCTAGTTGACTTGCCAACATTAAGGGTTTTTCAATGTGCATTGGATAAACGCATGGATGAAAATGTTAGCTAAGAAGGCCTTCAGACTGATTCCACAGGTTCAACATCGGGGACCGAACAGCCTGTACCAAGTTGTATTGTTCAATGTTCTGTGTGACAATGGATATAACACCATGGATCCACATCAGTATGTTCATTACGGTGCAGTCATTCGCGACAAGGACTGTGTGAAACATACAATAGCCCTTCATTTACACAGAAATAATCATTTGGTAGGCACTTTTAGGTGCAACACTGACACCATTTGCAACACAGCTTTAATCGTGTCTGAGAATGTATCTCCAGGAATATTGCCAATGCCACAATGGAACTAGGCTTACATCAAAATAGTTTAGCTTAATTCGGCAAGGGGAGGGGGCACAGACTGTTAGCAGAGGCACTGCATCGTGCAGTAAACAATCATGTCAATGATAGTGCAGCGATGTCAATTTGTTAGGTGCTGAAGCATGGCCTTCACTTTAATTCTGGGTGTGTCCCAGATAAACGGATGACCGAAGGCCATGAAAGTATGAGATAATAACCATACAAAAGACGTGTTTGAGCAGGAATCGTGTTGGTAACTTAACATTCCAGGATATTAAATGTCCAGGCGAGAGATAATGGGGGAAAAGAGGAGGAGTTATTGCATTGTTATTTAAGGAGTCAATTAGTGCAATAATGAGAGATGATATCTTGGAAGGTAATTTGTTGCTTTCTCGATACAGCATAGGAATAAACAAAAAGGTCAACTACATTGTGAGATGCTTATTATAGACTTCCAGAGTGCCAGCAGGAAACTGAGGAGCAAATTTTTACCCAATTCATGGAGGTGTGTAAAGACAAAATCAAAATGGGCAGTGATTTCAACTTGTCCATCATTAACTGTTATAGACACAGTGTTAAGGAATTCGATGGAGTGGATATCTTAAAATATGTTGACAAGCCATTTCAGGGCAATGTCCACAGACTACAACAAGGTACAAAGTTGTTCTGGGCCTAATTCTGGGGAATGATGCCGGATAGGTAATGCAGGTGGTGATGGGGGAAGGCTGGTTGGGAGCATTTTCGTGACAGCGATCAAAACATGGTATAAATTCAGCTTCTTATGAACAAAGAGAAATAGACAAGTTACAAAAAGGAAGGTTTGGTTTGGGAGAGAGCAGCGCTTAGTTTAATGAGGCAAGGTATGGCCAAGGAAGATGGCAGAGAAGAGCAGTGTGGCCAGTTCTGAAAGGAAATTTGGAGATAGAAGCCATGTTTTTTCTAGTATGATAGGAAGACTGACAAATCTGGAGACCTGCAGATGACCAAGGATATGCAGGGTACAAAATGAAGGAAAAGAGAGGCTTTTAACAGGTACATGGGACCAAATCAATGAAGGCAATAGTGGAGTGTGGAGTGTGCAGAATGGAGCTTGAGAAAGCAATTAGGTAAACAAAGAGGATATATGAGAAGGTTTTGGCTGGTAAAAGTAGGGCAAGTTTCGAAATAGACTGTAAGTATATCAGTGAAAAGGGTATGACCAGGGAAAGTGTAAGGACCAATAGGGAAGAAGGGAGCAAATTGTGTGTGGAGCAGGAGGACGTGTGGAGGGTTTAAACCAATACAGTGCATCCATCTTCAGTCAAGAGACTTAGGGACTCGGAGGAGTCACTGACAGGTTCTTGGACAGTTAGGAAATGTTTATAGGTTGAAAGGTGGACAACTCATCAAGTCCAGATGAGGTGTGTCCCAGGCTACTGTGAGAGTCAAGGGAAGAGCTTGCAGGGGCTCTGACCCGAATGTTTAATTCGCCTTGGGGCACGAGAGAGATTCCAGAAAATTGGAGGACAGGTGATGTGTTTTCAATAATTAAGAAGGGTTGTTATGAAAAGAACCAGAGAACTGCAGACCAGTGATTCTCGCATCAGTGGCAGGGAAATACTTGGAGAAACGTCTGAAGAAGAACATGTATCCTTACAGGGACTGGCAAGGCTGAAGTAGGTGAGGCAGCATGGCTTCGGCTGAGGGAGGTCATGCCTTTCAAATTTCGTTGTTTCTTTCTGAGAAGATGACCAGGTGTGCATCTAAGGGTAGTGCAGTTGATGTCGTTTTTATGGATTACAACAACGGTTTTGATAATGTCCCACATAGGAGACTTATCAAGAAGGCCAATGCACATGGGATCCCAGGTAGTTTGATCACGTAGATTCAGAATTGGCTCAGTTGCAGGAGACTAGTCAACAAGTTAGCTCTCATGGGATCCAGGGACAGCTCGCTAATTGGATTCAAAATTGGTTCGATAGTAGGAAGCAAATGGCGAATGGTTGAGGACTGTTTTATGCACTGGAGGCCTGAGGCTAGTCTTGAGCCACAGGGGTCAGGGGTGGGATATTTGTTCTTTGCTATTTATGTAAATATTCTGGATTCAATGGAGTAAGTTTGAGGATAATACAAGATTAGGAAGCCTTGTTGACTGCAAGAAAGGCTATCAAGAAGTACACCGGGATCTTGTTCAGATGGGGACGTGGGCTGGCAATTGGCAAAGAGAAAGCAGAATTGTAAAACGGGAAGTGTTGCATATTGGAAAATCAAACCAAGATAGAACGTATACACTAATGGACCGGGTCCTGAGGAACAAGAGGAAGTGAGGACTGCAGATGCTGGAGATCAGAGTCAAAAGTGTGATGCTGGGAAAGCTCAGCTGGTCAGGCAGCATCCGAGCAGCAGGATAGTCGACGTTTTGAAAATAAGTGCTTGAGAAGACCATGGACCAAAATATACTACAAGTACATATACCCTGAATTCTGAGGGAATGAAGTCATCACATTGAATAAATTATAACGTAAATAGACGCGTTAAGACATTGAAAGCATCAAAACAATCTTCTGAAGGCAAATACAGCAGTCAAATGAAGTGAACGGACTGCAGAAGCAGAATAATGCATCACAGGAAATGGGACAAAGAGTATAGACATTTTGAAGATGCACGACTGTTAAAGATGAATAATCGATGCAGCTAACCAGTGATTCCAGCAGCTAGTAACTTACTACAATAATTACCTGGAAGGCCAATAGCTGCAAGGACGGGATAGTAAATGGCAAACACCAGCCCTCTTGGTATTCCATGCATTTCTAAGAGATGCTCTGACCGTGTCCAATACAACATTGAAAACTTGACAAATTTATACAATTTTTCAGGCACCAGGGAGCTAATTAAACTGTTTTGTTTTCACAGTAACCAATTAACTGTGAGGAAAGAGCTGCATCAACTGTTGCTCAGCTGGTCCTTATGTTTTGATGGAATAGAATCTGCCGTTTTTTTCCTGTGAAATCGGAGATGCTTCTAACCTAAAATGTATGACGTCATACAATTTGTATTTCCTTGTTTTATGAAAAATGAACTGGATGTTTCGATACAGGAACCAGACGAACTCAATGGGATTAACCACTGACTTCAGTGCAGAATGCACAATTTCTCTTGAAGAATGCAAGGAAGTTCTCGCACACTGCTCTCTGAGAGTGTGATCACCAATCTGGCACAATACGTTCCCGAATCTCTGTGTGAGTAACGCAGACATTTGGAGAAGCACTGAGAGTGTCAAGAGCGCAGAATGTACTCTGTCTGGGGGATTTCGGTTTTGGTCTTGAAGAGTGGCTCAGCAGCAGCATTAATTTTGAACTAGTTGGGTCCTAACGTACGTGGCTGCAAGACCGATTCGCGGCTTGTGGGAGTGAAACAACCGGCGGGAAATGCATATTCAGCCCCATCCTTGCCAGCTGAAGATGCATTCTCATGACAGTAATGGTATGTGTGACCACCGCACAGTCCTTGTGAGGGCGAAGTTGTGCCTTCACATTGAGAATGTTTTCCATGGTGTTGTTTGGTACTATCGTCGTTCTAGTTTGGACAAGTCGTGAACAGATTCAACAACTCAATTCTGAGTACCCCAAAAGCACTGTGAGCATCAATAGCGGTAGCATTGCACTCCAGCACCATCTTCAAAATCACGACACACCATCTCCCCAATCAACCATTACAAATCAGTCCAGTTCAATGGAGAGCGCAGGAGGGCATTTTAGGAGCAGCAGCAAGAATATATAACAGTGAGGTATCTACTTGGTTGAGCTGCCGAGCAAGATATTTGGTCAACATGGACCAGTTTGGGCCAAACATTCCTGATGAAGGGCTTTTGCCCGAAACGTCGATTTCGAAGCTCCTTGGATGCTGCCTGAACTGCTGTGCTCTTCCAGCACCACTAATCCAGAGTCTGGTTTCCAGCATCTGCAGGCATTGTTTTTACCACCAAACAAGCCTGTTCCCGAGCTGTAGGATTCTATAACACAATGACTCCATGACCACGTGACTATGAAAGTAGCACCAGCAGGAAATGACACTCACACCATAACAAGCCTTCAACCAACAATCTAAACTGTGCAGTGCTGCCACATCCAGTCACGAAAGGCGGTGGAGACCTCGAGGAAGAGGCTCCACCATTATTCCCGTCCTCAATGACGGAGGAGGACAATACATCAGTGCTAAAAAATAAACCTGAAGCTTTCACAGCCACATTCAGCCAGATAAACAAAAGTAGATGACCGATCTTCCCCTTCCCCAGTGCTCGCCAGTAACTTCATGTCACTCCACATGGTATCAAGAAACGATTGGAGGCACTAGACAATGCAAAGGCTATGGAAGTGACAGCATCCGAAAATACTACTAAAGTCATGAGCTACTAAACCTGGTGCGCTCTAAGACAAGCACCTGCATTACCGTTACAACACTGACTAATACCTGCCAGTGGGAAAATTTATTCAGGTATGCCCTGTGCAGAAAAAGCGGGAGAAATTCAACAATGACAATCACATGATCAGTAAACTGCCAGGAATCAATAAAGTAATGGAAGGTGTCATCAACAGCAGCAAAAAAGATAAGCTGCACCTGCTCCGCAATAACATGCAGTTTGATTTGCACCAGGGCCACTTTGTTCCTGTCCTCATTACAGCCTTGGTTCAATCATAGACAACAGCGCTGAATTCCAAGGTTGAGGCAAAAGTCATAGCCCTTGATATCAAGGCCTCATTCGTCAAAGTGTATTCAAGAAACTCGAGCAAAACTGGAATCAGTGCGCATCAGTGAGATCCTGCCGATAATGGTGGTGTAATCAGTGATCTTGCAGATGCGGGTAGCACAGAATGAGACCACACTGTCCTTAAGATAGAGGCAGAGGAGCAAAGGTCTGAGTACGCAGCATTGTGGGGTGCCGGTGTTGAGGATCATTGTGCAGGAAGTGTAGGTGCCCATTCTCACTGATTGCTGTCTGTGGTCAGGAAGTCAAGGATCCAGTTGTAGAGAGTGGAGGAGAGACCTCGGTGCGAGAGGGTGGAGAATAGTTCCGTTGAAATTATGGTGTTGAATGCGGAACCTTAGTCAATAGGTAGGAGACTGCTGTAGGTATCCTTGTTATTCAGACATGAATGTAGGGCCAGGGGGATAACATCTGTTGATTGGAACTGTTGCAATGGTAGGTTATTTGCAAGGGATTAAGGCAGCAGATTCTCCCCGAGTCTGCGTGGCTTTCCTCCGGGTGCTCCGGTTTCTTCCCACAGTCCAAAGATGTGCAGGTTAAATGAATTGGCTGTGCTAAATTGCCTGAAGAGTTAGGTGAATCGGTTGTTAATGTAGAGGGGTGGGTTACTCTTCGGAGGGTCGGTGTGGACTTGTTCGCCCGAAGGGCCAGTTTCCACACTGTAATTAATGTAATCTAATCTAAATAATGTTAAGGGTATTTTAGGACGTAAGGACCGCAATTCAATTGTTAACACTGCAAGGATCGTGTTGAGGAAATTTGGGGGTCGACAAATAGATAGGTTCCCTGATCCTGATGGAATACCTATCAGGGTATTGAAAGAAGTGGCATGAATAGATGCGTTAGTCATAACTTACTAAATTTCACTTGACTATGGACAGGTGCCAGTGGACTGGAAGACAGCGAATGTCATGCTGCTGTTTGAAAAGGGGTGTAAGCCAAAGGCTTGTAATGATCGGCCATTCGGCGTAACATCAGTAGTTGGAAAATACTGGTGTTTATCATTAAAGAGAAAATACTGAGACATCTGGAAGGAAAGGGTCCCATCGGGCAGGTGCAACATGGATTCAGGAAGGACAGGTCGAGTTTGACAAATTCACTTTTGAAGATGTAACAAGTGCGGTGGATGGAGGGGACAGGTGGATGTTGTGTACGAGGTTTTCTAGAAAACGCTCGAGAAGGTTCTGCATAGAAGGCTCATCTATAAATTTAAAATGCATGGAGTTGTGGAGAGTGCACTAGAATGGATAGACAACTGGTTAACCAATAGAAAGTAGAGAGTTGGAAGAAATGGGTGTTTCTCTGGTTGGAGAACAGTGGTGATCAGGGTGATGCAGGGGTCGGTGTTGGGCCCGCAACTGTTCATGGAATATATAAATGATTCAGAAGAGGACCCCGAGTGTAATGTATCCAAGTTTGCTGATGAAACTAAATTGAGTGGAAAAGCAAACTGCGCAGAGAGATTTAGATAGGTTAAGTGAGTGGTCAAGGGTGTAGCAGATGGAGTACAATGTTGGAAAATATGAGGTTGTCCACTTTGGAAGTAAAAGTAGCAGGGAAAGGTATTATTTAAATTGTGAAAGGTTGCTGCATGCTGCTGTGCAGAGGAACTCAGTAATGCATGTAAAGGAATCGCTAAAAGTTGATTTACAGGGTCTGCAGGTGATCAGGAAAGCAAATGGAACATTGGCTTTCATTGCTGGAAAGATTGTATTTAAGAGCAGGGAGGTTCTGCTGCCAACAGCAAAGGTGGTTTTGAGGCCTCATCTGGTGTACTGTGCACAGTTCTGGGCTCCTAACCTGAGGAAGGATATACTGGCTTTGGAGGTGGTGCAGAGAAGGTTCACCAGATTGATGGTGGGGATGGGGTGGTTACCCTATGAAGAGAAGTTGAGCTGCTTGGGACCGTCCTCACTAGAATTTGGAAAACTGAGAGGAGATCTTATAGAAATATGTAAAATGATGAAAGGGATAGATAAGATTGAGGCAGGCAAACTGTTTCCCCTGGTGCGTGCGACTGCTTACTGCTATTTCTATTACTATGATACTATCAAACTCTCTAACTGCAGAGGCATATTCGGTTACAGTGGTTCCTGAGTTCTTGAATATACACCAGTCTACCAATTCCAAACAGTTCCATAAAAGCTGTTCCATTGCCTCAGATCAGCAATGTACCACTTTCTGTACTGGGTGCTTGTAAGCCAGAAAGAAGAACACAACATTGTGTTCTGATTTTCTAAAATCACATCGAGGTATGGAATGATAGCATCTTTGTTGGCCGTGTATCATGGTGTTCAGATGGTTCTGTAAATATATAGAATGTAGCTATCCTCATGATTAAAATCAACGTTCCATTTAGATCACTGAAGAACGCATGATGATTTTAAAATCTCATCAGTTGCAAACTGAAATCACTGGAATATTTCTTGCTTTTATGTGTTTAGCAAGACAGTGTCTCAGGGTGACATGGACGTTGGTACAAATAAAGTCCAATATGTTTGCTGTTGACTTCAACAGACAATGAACTGCAACACTTTGCATGATACAGACTTTGACAGAAATGCAACACAATATTATTATCCCATTTGGTGCTAACACTGAACAAAACGGACCACAGAGTGAAATCTTACTTGCGTAGGTAAGGGATATCCCGATTCATTCACGTTTAAAAGTTGACTTTTTGGCACGCAATCTTTTCCACACTTGCTAATGACATCTGTAACTGGAGTGGCACAGATATTTCAGTCAGCCATTGTGTTCTTAAATAATGGCCAGTCTCCATGATTACCAGTTTTATTTTTGAAGTTTTACTGTGTCAGTTTTTCAATACAGTTAATCCCAAAATGAAACAAATTTGTCGATATTTAATAAACAACAAATTTCAAAAATTACTCATTTCCCCAGAAATATCATGTGCAGCCCATCAACCCCAATGACGTATCACTGCTTCATTCGCTTTTAAATGTCTCACTGAAACAATTGGCCACACATTCGCCAGATGCTATTCTTTCTATTTCTTCCAAAGAAACATAAATGCATAATAACTCACACACGCCTCACATTCCACTGTCTGGCATTTGAGAACGAGTAAGACTTTTCAGTTCTGATAATCTGAATTTAAATCCAGTTCTTGCAGCTCAGAAATTCCCTTCACAGATAAGAGGCTTACAACAAAGAAAGAAAAACCTGTCCTGTTGCGAATATAAAATATTACTTCTGAACTGAGCATGATCTTCACTTGTGGCGATGTCTCATTATAAGGTTGTAGACGTTCAAATTTGTGAACACATCATCAAGTATTCGCTTCTTCACCTTCCTAGTGACTGGACTTAAATTGCACACTCCCCTGAAATCGAGGTCTTTAGTTAAATGCTGCAGATGAATTTCCGGCCTCCTGTTACGTGCAGCATCATATCACACTGTCCTATTGTGACCAGACCCAAAAGGCACAAATCACTGGCCACCTTTCTCCACAGTCTGCATTGCTGTTGGAAGTCTTCTCTTTGCAGACAGTGATGCACTGGTTGACTGTTACTTGACTGATGCCAACTTTTAGTACTTATGACGAAGTCTGAATGTCGATACGTTGTAAAATAAACGGAGAACTATGTGGATGTGTGTGTCTGTGTGTGTATACATCTCTAATTGTAATTCAATGACACAAAAACTGGAGAAACCTAGTTTCAATCAGTGCAATTACTCTGTATGGAAATAGAACTATGCACGTAACGCTTCCATTTCAAGTCTCTTGAATTACAGATTGGCAGTTTAATTTAAATATCAGGTAGTTACACAGAGGAACACTAAATAATATCAGCTTAAATAATAATCAATATTGTCTATTACCCATTAGGAAGAGAATATTTCATAATGAAATACACCTAGATTTCAATGGTTGCCACAACTATTGCGATGATTGTACCCTATACGTTTTTATAGATATTTTTATGAGAAATTTAACATTTTTACAAGTTTACAAAAATAAACAAAACTCTCAAATTCAGACATTGATATACAATCAAATCAAATATACAATAGCCAAAATTTAACAAAAGAAAAAAATACCGAAATAGAAAAAAAATCTCAACTGTCTACTATCTAACCTACAACGAACCAGAGTGCATATTTAAGTCTCTTACATGCTCGGAATGTGTTAACATCAAATGTAATAAAACCCGTATTCGTGCGGGAATCCTCTCCTAAGGGGCCCCGGACCAGCCAGGTTTGTAATCTCAATTAAATAAAAGCCCTTGTTAGGATAGCCGAAATATCTGTATTTATGTAATTCAAGAGGGGCTGCCATATTTTATAAAATAATTCGGCCTTTCGTTGCACCATATTTGTAAGGAAGTCATGGGAATACATTCCATAATTAATCTGTGCCAATTTGAAAGTCCAGGGGGGCCCTCAGCCACCCAGTTTACCAACATATTTTTCCTTGCACAGAAAGAGAGAATAGAAAATAGTCTCTTCCCGTACATGTCCAGGGAGGGAAAGTTCGAAAAGCCTAAAAGGAGAGATACAGGGTTCAATTTAATTTCAGATCCTAGAATTTCTGTCAGGGTACTTGCTACTTTAGTCCAATATCTACGGATCTTATGACGGTCCATAGGCAATGTACAAGAGTGCCCACCTCTATTTTACATTTGGGACACATTGGAGATGCTCCTGCCTTAAATTTTGCCAATCGATCCGGTGCTATATGGGCCCTATGAAGTATCTTCAGCTGGATAGCCCGGGTTCTGTTACAGATAATAATTCTTCTAGTGTTTTCCCAAATACCATTCCATGTTTCTGTAGAGATTTCTAGTCCCAAATCCTGATCCCATGTTTTAAGCAGATTATCCATATCTCCTGATACTTCATCATGTAGTAAATGATAAATAGTACTGACGGAAGATAGCCCACTGTTCGTAGGAAACTACATTCTCTATCTGATTTATAAAGACTATCTAATAACGTAGTCTTCTTCTGTATATAGTCTCGAATTTGGAAGTATCGAAAGAGGCCTCCATTAGGTAATCCGAATTTCTGACGCAGCTGTTCAAAAGATACCCCTGGATCTCCAGAGTTTAAAAGTGGCATCTGTAAACCCCGGTTGGAATCCCCATGCTCCCACAATCGGTGAAGAGGGGGATGTTTTATGTGAATTACCCTCATTTTGCCGCATTATATTCCAAGCCTTAATTGTGTTTAGTATTATAGGGTTTTTACAGTGATCTGTAATGATTTTCCTCTTGTCTGAAAATAAAAGGTTAATAAGTGGGTATTTTACTTGTGAGGCCTCGATGTCCAACCAGATTGATTGTGGATCAGACAAGACCCAATCAGCTATGTAACTTAATAGGGAACTTTACTGATATTTCCTAAAATCTGGGAAGTCCAATCCTCCCCTTGCCTGTGGAAGCTGTAGCTTCTTCAGCTTAATGAGGGGCCGTCTATGATTCCAGATAAAGGAACCCAGCCAGCCATATAATTTACGTAGAGCCATCCTTGGCAGCATCACCGGAAGCATTCTCATAGGATATAGGAGACGGGGCAGGACATTCATTTTAATTAGTGCTATTCTACCCAACCAGGAAATTGGAAGTCTCCCCATTGCTGGAGGTCCTGCCTTATCCTTTCCAGTAAATGCACAAAATTAGCCTTATGCAACTGACCAAATACTGGAGTAATAAAAATGCCTAAATATAAGAAACCCTCCAGGGACCACCGAAAGGGAAAGTGGAATCCGTCCACTAAGTGGGGTGTCATAGCAAGGCCACCCATTGGCATAGCCTCCGATTTTGAAAAATTAATTTTATAGCCTGAGAATGCGCTAAATGTATTAATAACTTGGATTAAGCGAGGTACGGACATCAGAGGATTACAGAGGAATAGAAGAACATCATCCACATATAGAGTAATTTTATGTTTACCTGTACCAATCCTCGGGGCCGTTATATTAGAATCAGCTCGTATAGCTTCTGCTAGTGGTTCAATTATTAGCGTAAATAACAATGGCGAGAGAGGACATCCCTGACGGCAGCCCCTACCAACACTGAAGCTATCCGAACCTAATCCATTGGTAACCTCAACTGCTTTGGGATCACTATACAATGTTGAGACCCATTTGGTAAACACCTTTCCAACGCCAAACCTTTCCAATGTGTAAAACAAATATGACCATTCAACCCTATCAAATGCCTTTTCCGCGTCTAATGAAACTACTGCTCCTGGTATCTTTCCCTGATGACAGGCTTGAACCATATTCAAAACCCTTCTAATATTATTGGATGATCTACGGCCCTTAATAAACCCCGTCTGTTCCTCCTTTATAATATGTGGCAGTACCCTTTCTAGTCTCAGTGCTAACGTTTTAGAAAGGATTTTAAAATCTAAATTTAGCAAGGATATTGGTCTGTATGACACGCAATCTTCTGGGTCCTTTCCTTTTTTAAGGGTAAGAAAGATATTTGCCTCTTTCAGCGAAGGCGGGAAACAACTCTGACTATATGCGTAGTTATACATGTCCATAAGTGGACCAGCCAATATTTCTGTAAATTCTTTATAGAATTCAGCTTGAAAACCATCTGGGCCCGGTGCCTTACCGCTCTGAAGTTGCCTAATTGCATCAAGGATTTCTTGGACTGTTAGAGGAGCATTTAGGGCCGGAGTTAGGCCCAGAAAGGTCAAGTTTTTAAAAAGTGACTGCATCCTCCTAGTCCTATCTTCACAATCCTGCGATTTATATAACTCAGAATAAAATTCTCTAAAGATCGCATTAATCTTTTTATGATCATGAGTCAAAATACCTGTACTTTCCTTGATAGACGTAATAGTCTGAGGGGCCTTTTTTTTCTTTGCAAGAAATGCTAAGTATCTACCCAGTTTGTCGCCAAATTCATATAACCTTTGTTTTGCAAATAATATATCCCTCTTAGCCGTTTGAGTAAGCGTAGTGTTTAGAGCTGTCCTAAGAGCCGTAATCCTTTGCAATTTAATAATAGAAGGTCTATCAGTGTAGCTCTTTCAGCTGCTTTTAAGCGAGCTTCAAGCAGACGCTGTTGTTCTCCCTTCAATGTTTTCTAGGTCGCTGAGTAGGAGATGATCAAACCTCGCGCGTAAGCTTTGATGGTCTCCCACATTATTGATGGTTTGCTGGCCCTGCCTGAATTAATTTCTAAAAAAATTTAAATTCGCGAGAGAAGTACTTTACAAATTTACTATCTTTCATTAGGAAGGAGTCCATACGCCAATGCCGAGTGGATGTCCCATTGTTCCTCGCCTTAGTTTCCATATATACAGCAGCGTGGTCGGAAATTGCTATGCTACCCATTTTACAGGATAAAATGGAATTTTAAAAAATCGAGGGGGAAAAAAACATATCAATTCTGCTATGACATTTATATGGATTGGAGTAAAAAGAAAAATCTCTGCCCTGTGGATGAAGACATCTCCATACATCTACTAATCCTAATTCTTTGTTCAGATCTACCAATTGTCTAGATCTGGGAGATACTCCAGCAGTACTCTTTGGAATTCTATCTATTTCCGGATCCATAATACAATTACAGTCTCCCCCTATAATTGTATGACGGTCACCAAAAGCCATCAATTTTGAAAAGGCTTCCGTTATAAATTTAAAGGGGTGTGCCGGCGGGGAGGGGGGGGGGCGACAGTACAAATTTAAAATCCCATATTCCTCTCCATTTATAAGGGCTTCAATCAAAATATATCGTCCAGATTCGTCTTTTATCTGATTTAGGATTTTGAAAGGGAAATTCTTCCGAACAAGAATAACAACTCCCCTACGTTTTGAGCTAAAAGAAGAAAAAAAGGCCTGATCAAATCCACCCTGTCGTAATTTCAAGTGTTCTTTATCCGACAGGTGTGTCTCCTGTAGGAGAGCTATATCAACCCTTTCTTTCTTAAGATTTGATAATATTTTCTTCCTTTTGACTGGTGAATTACTCCCCTTGACATTCCAGGTGCACCACTTAACCGACTGATCAACCATAATCATCGGGGCAAATCCGAGAGCCCTCGGGAGGGGAAACCCTATCCAGAACATCCCGAGCATAGAGCATATAAAATTCACAAAAATAAAGGCTCTCTAATACACTCACAACAGTATAATAAAAAACTATTTCTAAAAACATGTATCTAAGTAGAGATTTTCCCCCTTGTCCCCAGGGGGTGTCACTTCCTCTCCAAAAGTCCATCATATCCTCTACCAACCAATGCCCCACCCTTGACCCAGGCACTCCTCAATAAAATGAGGAGAATTCAGATATAATACAAAGCTAGAGTTAATAGTGAGCACCCTACCCCCACCCATACCAACACCTGGATATATTTGGTAATGTTAATACCTGTATAAACGTATAACTATAAAATTACAACCTCAACAAATAATAATTAAATATAATAATACAAAATAACAAGGGAGAAACAACACCGCTCCTAAAGACAGATGTAAAATAGAATAAGGTAACCACCTCCTCCCACCAACCCCAGCTTATATATATATAGAAATATATATATATATATATACACACACACACACATACATACATATATACATATATATACACACATATACATACATATCCACATATATACATAAAATACTAAAAGAAAACAACCCCAAAGGGGGGGGGGAGAAAATCAAATCCCTCTCCCCACCCCCCATGATAATATTAAACAGTAAGGTAAGAAAAAAGAAAAAAAAGGGGGGATATAAACCAAAGCGGGGGGAGAGGCAAACCAACATCCATTATCTCTTACAGTATATCTAAGAGAGTCCAAGAATTCCTTAGCCTTTTCTGGTGATCCGAAGTTATATAAGGATCCTTCACGGTTAAAGCGTAGCGTCGCTGGGTAGCGTAGGAGTACTGAATATTTAAGTCCCTTAAACGCTTCTTCGCCTCATCGAATGCCTTCCTCTTTCGGACCAGAACTGGGGAAAAGTCCTGGAATAACATGATCTTGGATCCTTTATAGATCATAGCTTGGGGGTCTTTTCCGAGATTTCTAGAGGCTTCTAGGAGTATCTGCCTCTCCCTGTAGCTCTGCAGCCGGAACAGGACCGGGCCGGGAAGCTGGTTCGAGCCGGGTCTGCGTATTGTGACCCGGTAGGCCCATTCTACCCTTACCTGGCCTGATCCAGCTTCCAGATTTAAAAGCTGTGGCAGCCACTGCTCGAGGAATGCTAAAAGCTGGCCTTCCTCCTCCCGTTCGGGAAGGCCCAGCAAACGAATATTTTTTCGACGCCCTCGATTATCGAGGTCATCAATGTAATTCTCTAAGGTCCGGACTCGCTGTTCGAGAGTCCGGACCCGATCCATGGCCGATTGCGCTGGAGTTTCGGAGGTCGCGGCCTTTAGCTCTGCCCCTCCGACTCGGCGCTCGATTTCCTGGATGTCTCGGTCATGCTTCTGCAGCGCGGCCGAGTGTGAGTCCCATTGACTTCGGGATTCTTCAATAAAAGCGTCGATCTTCGTTTCCAGTTTGGAGATCATCTCCACGAGGCTTGTCACTGTCGGTAAGTCCCCCGGGGCGGCTGCGGACGCCTCTGCTGCAGCTGGAGAGGGTGGGGGAGGGGTTCCTGCTGGCTGAGAGCTGCGGGCTCCCTTCCCTTTGGTCATTTTTACGAAAGATTAGATTGTTTAAATTTAATATGAAACAACTAATTAAATTAAACAGCTATTATAAATGATTTGGTGAGTGTGGTGGGGGTGGGTGACCCACTTTACCCAAGTCTTGGGAAGAGCACTATCGACTCAGACTTGCTGAGTCGCCGCCATCTTGGATCCCCCGTACCTTGTACGTTAATTGAGAGCATGTCTATTGAAGCAGAAATGAGATTACGATTTTCTTAATGTTCTTCACTTTAATTCTGACATGTTGGGACAGTGGTCAATTAGGAGTTGCCACAAGTGAAAGCTAGCTGCCATAATTTGCAAAAACTGCAGCATTGACCTCGCAACAAAAGAAACTGGAATGGCAAATGGATTTACCTGAACTCATTGATGTGTGTTGAGACATTCTGCTTCCCGCTGTAGTTGTGCATACTGCTTTACTGCTCTGTTACAGTGGGCAAACTGTGTTATGATTCCACATCCCGAAATAGCTACAGAATTCAAAGAGGGATCAGGGGCCTCAAACATTCAGGCCAGGAGAGTGTACAATATTAAATTTGCAGCCTTTAATTGGACTGAATGGCATTGATGTGATCAGCAAGAAATGTCCCAGATAGTATCAGCATTCGTTGCCAGAACAATGTCAGATTCACGTTACACCACCGTACAGTGTAAATTTCTCAATGATTGTTGCAGAATCAGTGCAGAGAGGACGGGCAAGGGTCATGCCCTTTACGGAATCACGTCTGCCTACAAGAACATGGGCGCCATGTGCCTGTGTATGTGTTGACTGGAGTTCATTAATTGTCGTCACATGTACCTGAGTATAGTGTAAATTTTTGTATTGTGATCATTGCCAGAAGATCAGACTTAACAAGGACTTAAAGATTAAGTTTATGTTTGTGCAGGAGGTGCACAAATATGGTCCTCATTAGTCAGATCAATGCTATTTGAATTTGGAGGGGTTGGTTCAGCTGCATAAAAACAGCAAGGAAGTTGTTCATCAACCTGTTGTTGCCTGTTTTTGTGTGTGTTTTTGTTGAACGTTTGTGTTTATGTTCATGTGTGTTCTATATGTGCTTTGGAGGAAATTGTATACCAGCAGGGGAAGAGAGCTAAAATGAAAAGTGAATAGCCAAGGGCAGGAGGCATTATGTTCACCCCCACATCTGTGAAGGTAATGGCCCTATGGTGGGAAGGAAAGGAGGTAGGCCATTTACTGATGATGCTACGCAAGTGACGTCACAATAGAGGTAATTACCGAATGGAGAGGCTTGAGAGACAAGCTGTGCGTCAAAAGTATATTGCTCACATATGCACGACCAGCAGCTAAAGATCTAAATGATGGCCAGTCAGAAACTGCTTTTGTCCTCTCGTCATTTTTCTCTCTCTTGCAGATCACGTAAATCTGGAGCTCGATTCTGGGTCCCTGGAAAGTTCCTCCACTTCTTCAAAAGACCAAAGGACCTCATGGTACATATTGGATAACACTCGTAAATTTTCAACCAGCAAACATATTCTCAAGTAGGCAAGTGTGCCATGGAGCAGAAACAGACAGTGATGGCTCCGGCCATTCACATTCTGAAAAATAGAAGAGCGTCAGGGGAATAATCAGTCTGAAACTGATATTAGTTTGAAGTTAGCATGAATGGTACAGAGGAATGTATTGGAAAAAAATGTGGAGAGTTCTGCCACAGATTCAAAAGGAATGCGAAGATGATGCAGGACATCTTCCAAGCCGAACGAACAGCCAGGATTCGGACTCGCAAAGGGAAGTGAGTGCAGTGTTTTTCAGTCACGCCCAAAAACTATGAATGAATAGATGCTGAAATATACAAACCAATAAATATGTATACATATATAAATAATCACATCCATCAAATAATTCATCATTTGATATTGTCCGAATCATCAACATCTGAAAACAAATCTTGTACTGTGGGGGTGCAATGTCCTCTGTTCATTCTTCAGCTCTCACTTTGAGTGAAGGTTTAAGCCGAGTGAACTTGTGGTAACATAAATGCACTGGTCAGTAGGTGAACATGCTGGACAATAATATACAGCTAGTGAAGTTTTGCTTATCTTCAGATTTTGAACATTTGAATGAATAGTCTCAGCGGATATTTCAGCCCATTCCTTAACTCGACTCTGATTTTCCTTTGGGTCCCAGCATAAATGAATGGATTGATACAGGAAGTCAAGAAGACAAGCATGTATCCGGTTTCTTCAAGAAGGAATGATTTTTCACTTAAATCGGATCCTGAGAAGTAAGCAACCTTCGCAACTCGGACATAGATAATCGTTATTACAAATAACAAATAGAACAGGATAAAAGTGCCAGAGATGGTGAAAAGTAAAACAATTGATTTTCTTCGCTTTTCCATTTCGGGATCACCATGATTCATCCTGTTGTTGTGGCCCCGCAGTCTCCTGCGGGCTCTGTTAGCCAATAGAATGTGTCTGACGGTCAGAATATTCAGCAGTAAAATCAGAATAAAGGGGAGACAAGGGGTTACAATAGGTCGCATCCAGTCATACATAGTCCAAGCTGGTGAAGTGTAAAATATTAACTTTGTCCGACAAAACCAAGGAGTATTGTCGACTATGTACACGGGTTCAAATAAAAAATACACAAAGGCATTTTTTAAACAGGTCAGTGCAGATACAATTCCGATCACACGCACTGCCACTTTCTCTGTGCAATATTTTGTTTTTAGCTTCTGGCAACAAATGGCCACAAATCTATCAAAGGTGAAAACCACTGTGAACCAGGCAGAGCTATCAATAGCTGCCAAATTAAAGACCAAGCGAAGGCTGCATACTGGGGTGATAAACAGGAAGCTGTATGGGAAATAAATCCCAGCAATCCGGTTTAATATTACAGCAGTGAATATGAGCATGAGATCTGTTATTGCCATGGACACCAGGTAGTAGGTAATGCACGGAGAGAGGCCACACCTCCTTCGAGAAAGGATGATAATCACTGCCAGATTAGCTGGAAGAGAGAGACCAAGTCAGTCTGACAGATAGAATGTATTTGCGAGCAACTGTGCAAATCGCCAAGTTACATTTCGATTCCAAATGGAATCATATATTTTAACGTTCCTGTCTATTTTTGTGATCTTGATTTTTACAGCAGTGATACTAATGAAAGTCTGCAGTAGTGAGTAGAGTGCGTTCTTTCTTGATTACATGTTTTTGAGATATATCTCTCAATTAAACTTGAAATATAATCTAACCTGGGGCAGTGATTCGTAGAGGAAGAAAACGGTGTTATTTTCTGGGTCTGGAGATTGTGAAGGAGCAAAAATGGCCTTTAGAAGAGTGATATGCGCTTCTTGTCAGATGTGGGACTTTAAACAGAGTTTAAGGGTTACTGCAGATTACAACTGCCATAAATGCTGTTGGTTGTGAATCTTATCTGAACGAAAGGATCGGTTGGAGAGACAGTTAGAAGCAATGAAGAACAACAGTATGTGATGGATGGCAGTTATAAGAAGGGGGTGAAGTCACAGAAACAGTCACATAGATGGGTTAACTTCAGGAAAGGTAAGAGAGATAGGCAGCTAGTGCAGGAGCCTTCTGTGCCTATACCTATTTCAACCAGGTGTGCTGTTATGAAAAATGTACGGAGTCATTTATTTAAATGTAGGGAGTCATGTTAAAGGAAGGACAGAAAAGGTGGTAAGTGAGGAGGGGGAGTGGCGTTTTTGTTAAGGGATAGCATTGCAGCTGTGCTGAGGGAGGATATTACTGGAAATCCATCCAGGGAAGTTATTTGGGTGGAACTGAGAAATAAGAAATGGATGATTACCTTATTGGGGTTGTATTGTATACCCCCTAATAGTTAGAGGGAAATTGAGAAACCAATTTGCAAGGCGATCTCAGCTACCTTTAAGAATAATAGGGTTGTTATGGTAGGGATTTTAACTTTACAAACATATAATGGGACTGCCATAGTATTAAGGCTTAGGTGGAGAGGAATTTGTTAAGTGTGTACAAGACACTTTTCTGATTCAGTATGTGGATGTACCTACTAGAGAACGTGCAAACCTTGACCTACTCTTGGGAAATAAGGCAGAGCAGGTGACTGAGTTTGTCAGTGGGGGAGCACATGGGGCCATCGACCATAATTACATTGGATCTAAAATAGTGATGGAAAGGATTGGTCAGATCTAAAAGCTAAAGTTCTAAATTGGAGAACGGCCAATTTTAACGGTATTAGGCAAGAACTTTCAAAATCTGATTGGGGGCAGATATTTGCAGGTAAAGGGAAGGCTGGAAAATGGGAACCCTTCAGAAATAAGTTAACGAGATTCCAGAGAAAGTTTATTCCTGTTAGGGTTAAAGGAAAGGCTAATAGGTATAGGGAATACTGGGAGACTAAAGACATTGTGGGTCTGGTTAAGAAACAGAAGGAAGCATATGGAAGGTATAAACAGGATAGATCGAGTGAATCCTTAGAAGAGTTTAAAGGAAGTAGGAGAAAACTAAGAGGGAAATCAGGAGGGCAAAAGGGGGACATGAGATAGCTTTGGCAAATAATACTAAGGAGAATGCGGAGGTTTTTACAAATACATTAAGGACAAAATGGTAAGTAGGGTGAGAATAGGGCTCCTCGAAGATCAGCAAGGAGGCCTTTGTGTGGAGCTGCAGAAAATGGGGGTAATACTAAATGAGTATTTACGTCAAAAAGGATATGGAAGATATAGAATGTCGGGAAATAGATAGTGACATCTTGCAAAATGTCCATATTACAGAGGAGGAAGTGCTGGATGTCTTGAAATGCATAAAGTTGGATAACGCATAATGTTAAAGTCTGTTCTTCCTTTAACATTTCCATCCTGGAACATTAAGCTGCCAGTTCTGCCCATTCCTGAGTCATGTTTCTGTAATTGCTGTGATATCCCAGTCCCATGTTCCTAACCACGCCCTTAGTTCTTCCGCGTACCCCGTTCAGCCCCTTGCTTTGAAATAAATGCTGTTTAATTTATTCGTCCTACCTTGTCCCTGCCTGCACTGACTGTTTGTCGCTCTTCTGTTCTTAACTGTCCCAGTCTCTGATTGATCTCTTTCTTCACTATGTCCCTAGGTCCCACCCTACTCCTCCTTACTAGTTTATATCCTCCCGAGCAGCTATAGCAAATCTCCCTGCCAGTATATTAGTCTCCATCCAATCCGTCCTTCTTGTACAGGTTACTTCTACCCGAAAAGAGATTCCAATGATCCAAAAATGTGAATCCTTCACCCATACAACAGCTCCAGGACCTGATCAGGTGTACTCTAGAACTCTGTGGGAAGCTAGACAAGTGATTGCTGGGCCTCTTGATGAGATATGTCTGGCATCGATTGTCACAGGTGAGTTGCCAAAAGACTGGAGGTTGGCTACCATGGTTCCACTGTTTAAGAAGGGTGGGAAGGACAATCCAGGGAACTATAGACCGGTGAGCCTGACGTCGGTGGTGGGCAAGTTGTTGAAGGGCATCCTGAGGGACAGGATTATACATGTATTTGGAAAGGCAAGGACTGAATAGAGATAGTCAACATGGCTTTGTGCTTGGGAAATCATGTCTCACAAACTTGACTGAATTTTTTTGAAGAAGTCACAAAGAGAATTGATGAGGGCAGAGCGGTAGATGTGATCAATATGGACTTCAGTAAGACATTCGACAATGTTCCCCATGGGAGACTGGTTAGAATACAGGGAGAACTAGCCATGGGATACAGAAAAGGCTCAAAGGTAGAAGACCGAGGGTGATTGTGGAGGGTTGTTTTTCAGACTCGAGGCCTGTGACCAGTGGAGTGCCCAGTCGGTGCTGGGTCCACTAATATTTGCTATTCACATAAATTATTTCGATGTGAGCATAAGAGATACAATTAGTAAGTTTGCAGATGACACCAAAATTGGAGGTGGACAGCGAAGAAGGTTAACTCATATTACAACAGTATCTTGACCAAATGGGTCAATGGGCTGAAAAGTGGCAGATGGTGTTTAATTCAGATAAATGCGAGGTGTTGCATTTTGGGAAAGCAAATCTTAGCAGGAATGACACACTTAATGGTAAGGTCCTCGGGAGTGTTACTGAACAAAGAGACCTTGGAGTGCAGGTTCATAGCTCCTTGAAAGTGGAGTCGCAGGTAGATAGGACAGTGAAGAAGGCGTTTGGTATGCTTAACTTTATTGGTCAGAGTATTGAGTACAGGAATTGGGAGGTCAGGTTGCAGCTGTACAGGGCATTGGTTATGCCACTGTTGAAATATTGTGTGCAATTCTGGTCTCCTTCTTATTGGAAAGCTGTTGTGAAACTTAAAACGTTTCAGAAAAGATTTACAAGGATGTTGCCAGGGTTGGAGAATTTGAGCTATAGGGAGAGGCTGAAAAGGCTGGGGCTGTTTTCCCTGGAGCGTCAGATGTTGAGGGGTTTCCTCATAGAGGTATACAAAGTCATGAGGGGCATGGATAGGATAAATAGACAAAGTCTTTTCCCTGGGGTCGGGGAGTCCAGAACTAGAGGGCATAGGTTTACGGTGAGAGGGGCAAGATGTAAAAGATACCTAAGAGGCAGCTTTTTCACGCATAGGGTGGTGCGTGTATGGAATGAGCTGCCAGAGGAAATGGCGGAGGCTGATAAAATTGCAACTTCTAAAAGACGTTTGGAAGGCTATATGAATAGGACGGGTTTGGAGGGATATGGGCCTCGTGCTGGCAGGTGAGACTAGATTGGGTTGGGATATCTGGTCGGCATGGACGGGTTGGACCAAAGGGTTTGTTTCCATGCTGTACATCTCCATGAGTCTATGACTCTATAATGTGTGTCAAAGTCAGTTGAACCGACAAATAACATATATTGGAAGACAAAGAAAAAAATTGAAAAATCATTGAAAGTAACACATATCAAATACAGAAGAAATAATCGGATGACACCACTTAATTGATGAAAATGTTAACGTGGTTTTATAGCTAAACTTTAAGTATGGGGAGTTCCAAATTCGTGGACAATGTCTCAGTGGTGATTAAATGTGGCTGCTTGCAATGATTTGCTGTGAAATGTTTCACTCTGGGCAACTTTGGCATACAATTTACTCAACAATACTGTGGATTTCCTTCAGGGGCTCCAATTTGCTTCCACAGTCAAAGGATGTGCAGGAGACGTGGATTGGCCGTGCTCTATTGCCTGTATTGTCCAGGAATATGCAGTGGATGTGGAGTACCCTTTATAAATGCACTCCTTACAGGAGTAGCTACGGATGGATCTGGGTGGCATGGATGTTGCAGACATATTGGGTAAATGGTTTCT
This sequence comes from Chiloscyllium plagiosum, assembly GCF_037043375.1. NCBI lineage: Eukaryota > Metazoa > Chordata > Chondrichthyes > Orectolobiformes > Hemiscylliidae > Chiloscyllium > Chiloscyllium plagiosum. The sequence goes on from NW_028270165.1 coordinate 27,284,459, forward strand.
TTGCACACGCTATGGATTGCCTAATTCTGTGAATATGTTAAAGCGGAATGAAGTGAATGGTGATTATTTTTTCCAAAAATGCAAAGTGCATCGGCATCGGGAAACGAATGAATTACTGAGATTGTCTCCTAAACATTTGTGATTTTTGGTGCAGATCTGGACACTGGACATGACAGGTGTTGCAGTCTAATTCGGATTTATCTACTTTTCCGATGTAATGCTTGCTTGGTGGGGCATTGGGTAGTTACAAATAAGTGATCGACGTCATCCTGTTATGAATAATATAAACAAAAAAACATGCAAGTGGTACTACCAGCTGTGAAACATGTTTAATGCAGAGAAACCGTCGAAAATATGAACTTTGTGAAATAATGTGCAATTGTAGGACGAGAAGGAAATCTCAATTCAGCAGTAAGAAATTCAGGATCTTCAGTGACAGCGCATGTGAAAGAGACGAGATCGGTTGAAACAGTGACTATTAGAGACTGAGGACAGAAGTATTAAGGTGTGAGATGCGGAGAAACACGAACCAGTCTTTATAAGGTGTTCTTCAGCTGATTCAGTATCTATTAACCTTTCAAGGCTTAATGATGCTCCTTTAAAAAATTCATCCAGAATTTGATTGAGACAGCTAGGATTAACATGAAAGGTGACATTTAATCTATTCACCTACGTTATGAATGCACATTGCGTGGACCACAAAAAAATGCAGTGAGACCCAAAGATGGAACTTCGGGTCAATGAGCAAAAATGCTGCTCACAATGTTTCAAGTCACGTCAGATGGAGAGAATTTTCTTGTTTCAACCAAATGGATCACTGACTAATTTGATATTTACTGTGACACCGTCGAAGTCAATGCTGTGATAGATCTACATTTATAACGTGATATCATTATAAGAATTCACTTATTGTGAAGTCATAGACTCGCTAATATTAAGGGCATTTAAATAGGCATTGGATAATCACACGGATGAAAATGCAATCGTGTTGGTTACATGGCCTTCAGATTGGTTGCACAGGTCGGTCCAGCACCGAGGGCCAAAGCCCCTGTACCACGTTGCATTGTTCTATATTCTATGCGACAATGAAAGGACACCATGGGTCCACATCAGCATGCTAATTACAGTACAGTCATTCGCCACATGGACTGTGCGAAAAATAATGTGGCTCTCCATTTACAAAGAAGTAATAATTTGATAGGCATCATTTGCAACACAGCTTTAAACGTGTATGAGAATTTATCTTCAGGAATATTACCAATGCCACAATGGAACTGGGTTCGCATCAAAATAGTTTAGCCTAATTCGGCAGGAGGAGGGGCCACAGACTGTAAGCAGAATAAGGGTGTCGCATTGTATGGGAAACAATCAAGTCAATGAGAGTGCAACGATATCAATTTTCAAGGGGCTAAGTCATGGCTGGTTGGCTTTTACTGTAATTCTGAAGGTATCACAGATAGACAGATGAAATAAATTCATGAAAGTCTGAGATTCTAACTATCCTAACGACGTGGTTGAGGGATGGGTTGATAACCTAACATTCCAGGATGTAGAATCTCCAGGCGACGTACAAAGAGGTAAAAGAGGAGGAGGTTTTGCATTATTATTTAAGTAGTCAATTCCTGCAATAGCGAGAGATGATATCTTGGAGAGTGCATTGTGGATTTCTGGATACAGCATATGAATTAAAAAGGAAGGAAAAAGCGTCATCTGCAGTGTGACGTGTTTACTATAGACTTCCAGTTTGTCAGAAGGAAACTTAGGAGCACATTTGTGCGCAATACACGGAGGTGTGTAAAAATAAAACCAAAAGGGGCACTGATTTCGTCATTCCCATCGTTAACTGCTCTAGCTTGTTAAGGAATTGGATGGAGTGGATTTCTTGACATGTGTCGACAAGAAGTTTCAGAGCAATCTGCACAGAGTGCAAAAGGGTCAAAGTTGTTTTGCAACTAATTCTGGGAAATGAAGCCGGGCAGCTAATGCAGGTGGTAGGAAATGGGTAGGATAGCAGTCCAACATTCTTGTTATACGGAGGTAACAAGATTAACAAGCCAGGAGACCTTTGAATGAACTGTGGGTGCTTTCATCATCAGAGAGGTCATGCCTTTCAAATTTTATCGAATTTTTGTGGATATGACCAGCTGTGTACATGAGGATAGTGCAGTGAATACATTTGATATGGAGTATAACAAAGCTTTCGACAATGTCCACATTGATGACTTACCAAAAAAAGCCTAAGCACATGGGATGCAAGGGAATTTGATCAAGTGGATTCAAAATTGGTTCATTTCCAGGAGACTAGTCCGGAAGGTTAGATCACATGCAATCCAAGGAGAGCGAGATGATTGGATTCAAAGTTGGCTCGATAGTAGGGCGCAGCGAGAATGGTTGTGGACTTCAGGCCTGTGACTAATGTTGTGTAAAAGGGGTGGGTGCTGAGCTCGTTGATATTTGTTATTTCCATAAATGATATCTATGTAATGCAGTAGGCATGATCAGTAAGATTGCAGATAAAACAAAATTAGGAGGTATTGTTGATAGCGAGGAAGGTCAGTAAAAATTACAGACGGATCTTGGTCAGATGGGGAAGTGGGAAGGCGATTAGCAAATGGAATTTAGTACAGAGAAATGTGAGGTGTTGCACTCTGGAAAGTCAAACCGCGGCAGAACTTGTACAGAAACCGGTCAGTTCCTGAGTCGAAGGAGAAAGTGAGTACTGCAGATGCTGCAGATCCGAATCAAAAGGTGTGGTACTTGAATAGCACAGCTGGTCAGGCAGCATCCGATGAGCAGGAGAGTCAACGTTTTGAGAATATGCATTCCTGATGACGAGCTGATGCTCGAAACGTCGACTATCCTGCACCTCGGATGCTGCCTGACTGGCTGTGCTTTTCCTGTACTACAGACCCTGACGAGTGTTGTCGAACTGAGGAGTACATGTACATTGTTCGGAGAAAACGGCTTCAAAGCAAACAGAGTGGTGAAAAAGGATTTAACCTGCTGGCCTTCATCAGTCAAGGCATTTAGTAAAGGAAATGGAACATTATGGTACAGTTGTCTCAGTCATTTGTGAGGTGGTACATAGAGTATGTTTTCTATGTTATACAAAATACATTGTTAGACCTAAATATGTTACAAGAATGTATACCCTTAATTCAGAGAAAATGAAATCATCAAATTGAATGAATTATAGATGCGTTAAGACATTGAAAGCATTTAAAAAAACATTCTAAACACAAACACATTAGCCAAATGTAAATCTACTCACGAAATGGAATAATACATCACATGAAACAGGACAAAGAGTAAAGACTCTTTGAAGACGGGTGACTGTTAAAGTGGGAGAATAGATACAGCTAACCAATGATTCCCGCAGCGAGTAACTAACTGCAATAACTACCTGGAAGGCCAATAGCTGCAAGGATGGGATAGTAAATGGCAAACACCAGCCCTCTTGGTATTCCATGCATTTCTAAGTGAAGGTCTGACCGTGTCCAACACAACATTGAAAACCTGGCAAATTTATACAAGGTTTCAGGCTCCAGGGAGCTAATTAAACTGTTTTGTTTCTACAGTAACCAATTTACTGCAAGGAAAGAGGCGGCATCAACTATTGCTCAGCTGGTCCTTATGTTTTGAGAAAATAGTTTTTTTTCATAGAATCAGAGATGTGTCTAAAAAAATGTACGGCATAATTCAGTTAGTATTTCGTTTCCTTAGAAAAAAAGAGCTAGTTGTTTCGAAGCTTGAAACAGACCAAATCAATGGGATTAACCACTGACTTCAATCAGAAACGCAATTTTTCTTGAAAAACGCAAGGAAGTTCAAGTAGACTGCTCTCAGAGAGTGTGATCACCAATCAGGCACAATGTGTTTCTCACTCTCTGTGAGGATAACTTAGACACTTGGAGGAGAACAGAGGATGCAAGGGCGCAGAATGCACTCTGGCCGGGGATTTCAGTGTTTGACATGAAGAGTGACTCAGCAGCAGCAGCATTCAGATCGAACTGGTTGTTTCATAATGTCCATGATTACTAAACTAGTTTGTGACTGATGGGGAGTGAACCGACCAGAGGGAAATACATATTCGACCTCATCCTTGCCAGCTGCAGATGTATTTGTCATGACAGTATCAGTAAGAGTGACCACCGCACAGTCCTTGTGAGGGTAAGGTAGTGTCTTCACATTGAGAATGCTCTCCATGGTGTTGTGTAATACCATCACCGTACTAAATGGGACAAGATTTGTTCATATCCACCAATTCAATTCTGGGCACCAGGAGGCGCTATGAGCATCAATAGCAGTCGAAAGGCAAACCAGCGCAACTTTCAAACTCATCGCACGTCATATACCCCAATCAACCATTGCAATTAAATCCAGTTCAATGGAGAGTGCAGGAGGGCACTGCAGGAGAAGCAGCAAAAATATATAACAATGAGGTGTATCCTTGGTTAAGCTACCAAATTGGGCATGTTGGTCAGAATGGAACAATTTGGGACAAAGTGCCTGTCCCCATGCTGTAGGACTCTATGACTACATGATCATTTGTACATGAAAGCAGCATCAGCAGCAAGTGATAGTCAGAGCAAAACAAGCCGACACCCAATAATCTAAACTCTGCCATTTCATTCACCTCTGGAGGAATGGAGGCAGTGTTGTGCTTTCTTAACAGTAGCATCACACTGGGTTGACCAGGACAGATTGTTGGTGATCAGAACTTCTCAGGACGCGAGCATCTCCATCTCAGCACCATTGATGCATATAGCGCTTTGCCCAACCCCCCACACCCCCCACATCGCCGCCCCCTACCCGCAAAGGCACCAATGAACAGTGCTTTCTTCTTGCAGACATTCAGGGACCAATTGGTATTTTTACACCATGTATGCAAGCACTGTATCTTTTACCTGTATTCTTTATAGTCTTTGTTCGTGACCTTGCTTATGATGGCGGTATCATCAATGATCTTGTCGATGGGGCTAACACAGAATGTGGTCACACAGTCATTAGTACAGAGGCAGCGTAGCAAAAGGAGTGAAGTGGCGAATTTGAAGATTATTGTGCGGAATGTGTGTGTGCCCATTCTCACAGATTGCTGTCTGTAGTCAGGAAGTCAAGGATCCAGTTATAGAGGGGGGAATAGAAACAGAGGTGTCGGAGTCTGGAGTTTAGTTTCGTTGGAATTATGGCGTTGAAAGCAGAAATTTAAGTCATTGGTGGGAGACTGTGTTAGTTATCCTTGTTATTCAGGAATGAGTGCCGTTCCAGGTAGATGGCATCTCTCAGGTGAATCTGTTGCCATGGTACGTGAATTGCAAGCGATCAAGGTAGGCTGGGAGGCTAGGGTTGATGTGAGCCTTGACTAACCTCTTGTAGCACTTTATAATAATGGAGGTCAGCTGCAGTCACTGGGAATACTGAAGAAGGCTTCTGTGGCACTGGGATGATGGCGATGTTCTTGAAGCAGGTGGAGTCTTCAATTCCTGATAAGGAGAGGTTAGTAATGTCAGCAAATGTGCCCTTCAGCTGGTAAGCACAGGATCTGAATGCATGGCCAGAGACTCCACCTGAGCCCATCGCATTAGTTGCGTTCACTCTCAAAAAAGCCTCTCTGTGTCTGCTGCGGGGACTGGTGGAGCAGCTATGTCGAAGTCTCTGGGACATGGGGGCATCATTTGAATGAACTACTGGAGCATTAAATACGTTTGGCGCATTAGGCAGGGATGTGTTTTTGTCTGATATTCTGTTCCATTCTGCTCTGCAGCTCAATTGGTCACACACGCCTCCCCACAGATGGTAGGAGTCCATGCAGTTAGTTTATGTCACTAATGTAGTCCGGTATTGCCACTTGGCATTTCTAATGGGTTGACAGAGACCATATCTGGATTTCCTATGAAAGGTCAGGATCATCACATTTGAACACCTCACAACCAGACTTCAGGAGGGAAGGGATGTCCCAGTTCATCCATTGTGACCAATTGAGCAACATACAGGATAACGTCTTTGGCACTCAATCCACACTTATTAATGCCAAAGAATGATGTTAAAGATATTTCAGGAGGTGAGGACCACAAGTCAATTGTTAACACTACAGGGATAGTGTTAAGCAGACCTGAGGATCTAAAGGTAAATAGGTTCCCTGGTCCTGATGCAGTGCATTCCAGGTTACAGAAAGAAATGGTGGAAGTTATAGTAGATGCATTAGTGGTAAATTACGAAAATTCACTGGACTCCGGGCAGGACCCAGTGGACTGGAAGACAGCGAATGTCGCCCTGTTGTTTGAAACAACGTGTAGGCAAGAGGCTGGTTCCTATCGGCCAGTCAGTTTTACACCTGTAATCGAGAAACTGCAGATGGTTATCATTAAAGAAGAAAAGGTAAGATGTCTGGATAGAGACGGTTGCATCAGGTACGAGCAGCATAGATATAGAGAGGGATGGTCGTGTTTGACAAATTCACTGGAGTTCTTCGAGAATGTGACAAGCACGGTGGACAGAGGGTAACAGGTGGATGTTGTATACTAGGAGTTCCAGAAGGCGTTCGGGAAGGTGCTGCATTAAAGAATCATCTGTGAGATAAAAACGCATGGAGTTGGAGGGAATGCACTAGCATGGATAGAGGACTGATTAATCAATAGAAAGCAGAGAGTGGGGATAAATGGATCTTTCTCTGGTTGGAGATCAGTGGTGTTCAGGATGCAACAGGCGTCAGTGTTGGCCCAGCAACTGTTCATGCTATGTATGAACGGCTTGGAAGAGGAAACTGAGTCTGGCCTGTCCAGGTTTGCCGGTGACACTGAATGGAGTGGAAAGACAAACTACGCAGAGAGATTTAGAGAGTTTAAGTGAGTAGGTAAGGGTCTGCCAGATGTAATTAAAAAGTCGGTAAATGGGAGAGTGCCCGCTGGGGAAGTAAAAATAGTAGGTCAGAATATTATTTAAATGGTGAAAGGCTGCAGCATGCTGTTGTTCAGAGTGACTTGGGAGTGGTTGTACATGAATTGCTAAAAGTTGATTTGCAGGTGCAACAGGTAATGAGGAAGGCAAATGGGATATTGGCTTTCATTGATAGAGGGATTCCATTTAAGAGCAGAGAGGCTCTGCTGCAATTGCACCAGGTGATGGTGTGGCCGCGCCTGGTATATTGTGCACATTTCTTGTGCTCCTTACTTGAGGAAGAATATAGTGATTTTGGAGGCGATGCAGAGGTTCTCCAGGTTGATTCCAGAGATGAGGGAGTTACCCTTTGAGGAGAGCATTTTGCATCAGTATTTACTATGGAAAAGGACATGGAACATATAGAATCTCGGGAAATACATGGTGACGTATTGTAAAGTTTCCATATTTCAGAGGAGGAACTGCTGGATAACTGCTGGACATTGTTCTATATTCAATGCGACAATGAAAAGACACCATGGGTCCACATCAGCATGCTCATTACAGTACAGTCATTCGCCACATGGACTGAGCGAAAAATGCAGCAGTCCTTCATTTACAAAGAAGTAATAATTTGATAGGCACGTTTAATTACAATACTGGCATCATTTGCAACACAGCTTTAAACGTGTATGAGAATTTTTCTTCAGGAATATTGCCAATGCCACAATGGAACTGGGTTTACATCAAAATAGTTTAAGGTAAACACAATGACTGCAGATGCTGGAAATCAGATTCTGGATCAATGGTGCTGGAAGAGCACAGCAGTTCAGGCAGGATCCGAGGAGTTTTTTGCTGAAGCTCCTCGGATGCTGCCTGAACTGCTTGCTCTTCCAGCACCATTGATCCAGAATCAAAATAGTTTAGCCTAATTCAACAGGAGGAGGGGCCACAGACTGTAAGCAGAATAAGGGCGTCGCATTGTATGGGAAACAACCAAATCAATGAGAGTGCAACGATATCAGTTTTCATTGGCTAAGGCATGGCTGGTTGGCTTTTACTGTAATTCTCAAGGAATCACAGAGAAACAGATGAAATAAATTCATGAAAGTCTGAGATTGTAACTATCCCAACGACGTGGTTGAGGGACGGGCAGGGTTGATAACCTAACATTCCAGGATATTGAATCTCCAGGCGACATACAAGAAAGTAAAAGAGGAGGAGGTTTTGCAGTACTATTTAAGTAGTCAATTCCTGCAATAGCGAGAGATGATATCTTGCAGAGTGCATTGTGGATTTCTGGATACAGCATAGGAATTAAAAATGAAGTAAAAAGAGTCATCTGCATTGTGACCTGTTTATTATAGACTTCCAGTTTGTCAGCAGGAAACCGAGGAGCCCAATGCACGGAGGTGTGTAAAAATAAAACCAAAAGGGGCACTGATTTCATCGTTTCCATCGTTAACTGCTGTAGACACAGTGTTAAGGAATTGGATGGAGTGGATTTCTTGACATGTGTCGTCAAGAAGTTTCAGAGCAATATGCACAGAGTGCAAAATGGACAAAGTTGGTTTGGAACCTTTTCTGGGGAATGAAGCCGGGCAGCTAATGCAGGTGGTAATGTGGGAGTGGTGGGTGCTCGCATTTTCATGACAGCGATCGGAGCATGGTAAAAATTAAGCTTCTTCAGGACAAAAACAGACAGTTAGGTTTTAAAAACGGAAGTTTTGGAATGGGAGGGAAAAGCGCTTAGTTAAATAAGGAAGGGTCTGTCCAAGCTAGACGGAGGAGAAAAACATTTGGACGGTTCAAAAGGAAATGGGTAGGATAGAAGCCCAACATTCTCGTTCTACGGTGGTAACAAGACTAACAAGCCAGGAGACCTTTGAATGAACTGTGGGTGCTTCCATCATCAGAGAGGTCATGCCTTTCAAATTTTATAGATTTTTTGTGGATATGACCAGGTGTGTACATGAGGATAGTGCAGTGAATACATTTGATATGGAGTATAACAAAGCTTTCGACATTGATGACTAACCAAAAAAGCCTAAGCACATGGGATACAAGGGAATTTGATCAAGTGGATTCAAAATTGGATCATTTCCAGGAGACTAGTCCAGAAGGTTAGATCACATGCAATCCAAGGAGAGCGAGATGATTGGATTCAAAGTTGGCTCGATAGTAGGGCGCAGCGAGAATGGTTGTGGACTTCAGGCCTGTGACTAATGTTGTGTAAAAGGGGTGGGTGCTGAGCTCTTTGATATTTGTTATTTCCATAAATGATATCTATCTAATGCAGTAGGCATGATCAGTAAGATTGCAGATAAAACAAAATTAGGAGGTATTGTTGATAGCGAGGAAGGTCATTAAATTTTACAGACGGATCTTGGTCAGATGGGGAAGTGGGAAGGCGATTAGCAAATGGAATTTAGTACAGAGAAATGTGAGGTGTTGCACTCTGGAAAGTCAAACCACGGCAGAACTTGTACAGAAACCGGTCAGTTCCTGAGTCGAAGGAGAAAGTGAGTACTGCAGATGCTGCAGATCCGAATCAAAAGGTGTGGTACTTGAATAGCACAGCTGGTCAGGCAGCATCCGAGGAGCAGGAGAGTCAACGTTTTGAGAATATGCATTCCTGATGACGAGCTGATGCTCGAAACGTCGACTATCCTGCACCTCGGATGCTGCCTGACTGGCTGTGCTTTCCCAGTACTACAGACCCTGACGAGTGTTGTCAAACTGAGGAGTACATGTACATTGTTCGGAGAAAACGGCTTCAAAGGAAACAGAGTGGTGAAAAAGGATTTAACCTGCTGGCCTTCATCAGTCAAGGCATTGAGTAAAGGAAATGGAACATTATGGTACAGTTGTCTCAGTCATTTGTGAGGTGGTACTGAGAGTATGTTATCCATGTTATACAAAAGACATTGTTGGACCTAAATATGTTACAAGAATGTACACTCTTAATTCAGAGAAAATGAAATCATCAAATTGAATGAATTATAGATGCGTTAAGACATTGAAAGCATTTTAAAAAACATTCCAAACACAAACACATCAGCCACATGAAGTAAATCTACTCACGAAGTGGGATAATACATCACATGAAACAGGGCAAAGGGTAAAGACTCTTTGTAGATGGATGACTGTTAAAGTGGGAGAGTAGATACAGCTAACCAATGATTCCCGCAGCGAGTAACTAACTACAATAATTACCTGGAAGGCCAATAGCTGCAAGGACGGGGTAGTAAATGGTGAAGACCAGCCCACTTGGCATTCCATGCATTTCTAAGCGAAGGTCTGACCATGTCCAACACAATATTGAAAACCTGGTAAATTTATACAAGGTTTCAGGCTCCAGGGAGCTAATTAAACTGTTTTGTTTCTACAGAAGCCAATTTACTGTAAGGAAAGAGGTGGCTCAGCTTAGATATAATATAATTTTATCTTTTTTTATAGAATCCGAGAAGTTACTTAAAAAATGTACGGCATAATCCAGCTTGTACTTCTTCTCTTTGGAAAAAGAAACTAGCTGCTTCGATACAAGTCCCAGACCAAATCAATCAGATTAAAGATTGACTTCTTGAAAAATGCAAGCAAGTTCAAGTAGACTGCTCTCAGAGAGTGTTTCTCACTTTTTGTGAGAATAATTTAGGCACTTAGAGAAGCACTGAGGGTGACAAGGGCGCAGAATGCATTCTGGCTGGGGATTTCAGTGTTTGACATAAAGAGTGGCTCAGCAGCAGCATTGGGTTGGGTCCGAATGTCTATGAAACCAAGACTAGTTTGTGGCTGGTGGGGAGTGAACCAATCACAGTGAAATACATATTCGACCTCATCCCTGCCAGCTGCATTTTTCATGACAGCATCAATAAGAGTGACCACCTCCGAATCCTTGAGAAGGCAAGGTAGTGCCTTCACATTGAGAATGCTTTCCATGGTGTTGTGCAATACCTTCACCGGACGAAATGGGACAAGATTTGAACAGATTCAGCAACTCAATTCTGGGCACCAGGAGTCGCTGCGAGCATTAATACTTCAGAATGGCACTCCAGCACAATCATCATCACACGTCATGTACCCCAATCAATCATCGCAATTAAGTCCAAATCAATGGAGAGGGCAGGAGGGCATTCCAGGAACAGCGCCAAAAATATATGACAATGAGGTGTCTCCTTGGTTAAACTACCAAATAGGACATGTTGGTCAACATGGACCAGTTTGGGACAAAGGGCCTTTTCCTGTGCTGTGACTCTATAAGTACATGATCAGTTGTACATGAAAGCAGCATTAGCAGCAAGTGATAGTCAGAGCGAAACAAGCCGACACCCAATAATCTAAACTCTGCCATTTCATTCACCTCTGGAGGAATGGAGGCAGTGTTGTGTCCTTACTTATAAGTAGCATCAACGTGGGATGACAAGGACGGATTGTTGGTGATCACCACTTCTCAGAACTCGACCGTGTCCACCCCAGCACTATTGATGTATATAGCGCCTTTCCCCCCAAAGGCTTTCATCTTGCAGACATTGAGGGACCAATTGGTATTTTTACACCAAATAAGTACTCTGTATCTTACCTGTATTCTTTCTCGTCTTTGCTGAGTTTTTTCTTATAATGGTGCTATCATCAGCTATCATGTAGATGGGGCTTGAAGAGAATGTGCTCGCACAGTCATTAGTATAGAGGCAGCGTAGCAAATGGATGAGCTCGCAGCCTTGTAGAGCAGTGATGTTGAAGATTATTGTTCAGGATGTGTAGGTGCCCATTCCCACGGATTGCTGTCTGTGGTCAGGAAGTCAAGGGTCCAGTTTTAGAGGGCGGAATAGAGGTCTCAAAGTCTGGAGATTAGTTTCGTTGGAATTATGCCATTGACGGTGGACATTTAAGTCAATAGGTGGGAGCCTGAGTTAGTTACCCTTTCAGCAGTCACTGGGAATACTGAAGAAGGTTTCTGTGGCACTGGGATGATGGCGATGTTCTTGAAGCAGGTGGAGGCTTCAATTCCTAATAAGGAGAGTTTAGTAATGTCAGCAAATATGCCCTTCAGCTGGTATGCACAGGATCTGAATGCATGGCCAGAGACTCCACCGGAGCCCATCGCTTTAGTTGGGTTCACTCTCAAAAAAGCCTCTCTGTGTCTGCTGCGGGAATTGGTGGAAGAGGCATGTCGAAGTCTGTGGGGGGAGGGAACATCATTTGAATGACCTACTGAGCATAAAATGCGTTTGGCGCATGAGGCAGGGATGTGTTTTTGTCTGATATTCTGTTCCATTCTGCTCTGTAGCTCATTTCGTCACACACGCCTCCCCACAGATGGTAGGAGTCCATGCAGTTAGTTTGGGTCACTAATGTAGTCCGGTATTGCCACTTGGCATTTCTAATGGCCTGACAGAGGGCATATCTGGATTTCCTATGAAAGGTCAGGATCATCACATTTGAACACCTCACAACCAGACTTCAGGAGGGGAGGGATCTCCCAGTTCATCCATTGTGTCCACTTGAGCAACATACAGGTTAACGTCTTTGGCACTCAACCTTTTCCACACTTGTTAATGCCAAAGAATGATGTTCAGGAAAGACAAACTACGTCGAGACATTTAATGAGTTTAAGGGAGTGGGTAACGGTCTGGCAGATGTAATTACAAAGTCGGTAAAGGGGAGAGTGCCCGCTTTGGAAACAAAAATAGTAGGTCAGAATATTATTTAAATAGTGAAAGGTTGCAGCATGCTGTTGTTCAGGGTGACTTGGGACTGGTTGTACATGAATTGCTAAACGTTGATTTGCGGGTGCAACAAGTAATTGGGAAGGCAAACGGGATATTGGCTTTCATTGATAGAGGGATTGAATTTAAGAGCAGGGAGGCTCCGCTGCAATTGCACAAGGTGATGGTGTGGCCACACCTGGTATTTTGTGCGCATTTCTTGGGTTCCATACTTGAGGAAAAATATAATGACTTTGGAGGCGGTGCAGAGGAGGTTCTCCAGGTTTATTTCAGAGTTACCCTTTGAGGAGAGCATTTTGTATCAGTATTTACTGTGGAAAAGGACATGGAACATATAGAATCTCAGGCAATATGTGGTTACATCTTGAAAAATGTCCATATTTCAGAGGAGGAACTGCTGGATATCTTGAAACGCATGAAAGTGGATACATCACCACGACCTGATCATGTGTAACCCTAGAACTCTGTGGGAAGCTCGAGAACTGATTGCTGGGCCTGTTACTGAGATATTTGTATCATTAATAGTTCTCAGCTGAGGCACTGGAAGACTGGAGGTTGGTTAATTTGGTGCCACTGTTTAAGAAAGGTGGTAAGGACAAGCCAGGGAACCATAGACCAGCGAGCCTGACGTCAGTGGAGGGCAAGCTGTTGGAGGGAATCCTGAGGGACAAGATGTACATGTATTTGGAAAGGCAAGGACTAATTAGAATAGTCAAGATGCTTTTGTGCGTGGGAAATCATGTCTCACAAACCTGATTGAGTTTTTTGAAGGATCTTGATCAGATGAGCCAATGGGCTGAGAAGTGGCAGATGGAGTTTTATTTAGATAAATTTGAGGTGCTGCATTTTGGGAAAGCAAATCTTAGCAGGACTTATATGGTAAGGTCCTAGGGAGTGTTGTTGAATAAACAGACCTTGGAGTGCAGGTTCATAGCGCCTTGAAAGTGAAGTCGCAGGTAGATAGGATAGTGAAGAAGGCGATTGGTATGCTTTCCTTTATCGGTCAGAGGATTGAATACAAAGTTGGGATGTCATGTTGCGGCTGTCTAGGACATTGGTGAGGCCACTTAAGGAATATTGCTTGCATTCTGTTCTCCCTCCTATCGGAACGATGTTGTGAAACTTGAAAAGGTTCAGTACATATTTACAAGTATGTTGCCAGGGTTGCAGAATTTGAGGTATAGTGAGAAGTTGAATACGCTGGGACTGTTTCCCTTGGAGTGTCGGAGGCTGAGGGGTAACATTGTAGAGGTTTACAAAATCATGAGGGGCATGGATTGGATAAATTGAACTGGAGGGCAGAGGTTTAGGGTGAGAGGGAATAAGTATAAAAGAAACCCAAAGACCAATCTTTTCACACAGAGGGTGGTACGTGTATGGAATGAGCTGCCAGAGGAAGTGGTGGAGGCTGGTACAATTGCAACATTTAAAAGGCATTTTGTGAGGCAGAAAGAGTTTGGGGGATATGGGCCAGGTGCTGACAAGTGGGACCAGATTGGTTTGGGATATCCGTCAGCATGGACGAGTTGGATCGAAGGGTCTATTTCCGTGTTGTATATCTCTACGACTCTATTACTCTATTCCTTTGTGAAAGGTTCAGCCGCCTGGGACTGTACTCGCTAAAATTTGGAAGACTGAGAGGGGACATTAGAGATAAATATAAATGATGAAATGGATAGATAAGATAAAGGCCGACAAACTGTTTCCCTGCTGGGTGAGACTAGGACTAGGGAACATGGACTCAAGATTAGGAGAGTAGATTTAAGGCAGAAATGAGGAAGAACAGCGTCTCCCAGAACGTAGTGAATCTGTGGAATTTTGTGCCCAAGGAAGTCGTAGAGGCAGCTTCATTAAATATATTCAAGGCAGAGTTGGATGGGATTTTCATGGTAGGGGAATTAAAGGTTATGGGGCTAATGCAGGCAGCAGGAGCTGAGATGATGTGTAGATCAGCCATGATCTTAATGAATAGCAGAGGAGGCTCAATGGGCCAAATGGCTTACTGCTGTTGTGATTACTATGATACTATCAAAGTCTGTAAATGTTTTGCATATTCAGTTACGTTGGTTTCTGAATTCTTGAATATGGAGAATCTACCAATTCCAAACAGTTCTATAGAAACTGATCCATCGCCTCAGATCAGCACTCTACCACTTGCTATACTGGGTGCTTATAAGGCAGAAGGAGGAACACAGCATTGTATTCTGATTTTCAGAAGTACCGAGGAGATATGGCGTGGTGGGATCCTTGACTGTGTACCGTGGTTGTTCCGATGATTCTGTAAATACAGTGAATGTGGCTGTCCTCATGATCAAAATCAACTCACCATTTAGTTCACTGAAGAACTCCCGATGGTTTTAAAATCTTATCATTTGCAAACTGAACTCATTGGAAAAAATACTTGCATTCATGTGTTTAGCAAGGCAGTGTCTCAGGGTAACATTGCCGTTGGTACAATAAAGTCCAATGTGTCTGCTCTTGACTTGAACAAATGATGAGCTGCAACGTTTATCATGATACAGAACTTGAGAGAAATGTAAAACAACGTTATCATCCCACATGGTGCTAACACTGAGCAGATCAGATCCCAGAGTGAAATCTTACTTTTGTCGGCAAGGGATATCCCGGTTCGATCACGGTTTCCATTTGAGGAACATGTGGATTAACTTAAATGGCACGCAGTCTTTTTCACACTTGATAAGTACATCTGTAACTGGAGTGGCATGGTTATTTGCGTCAGCCAATGTGTTCTTGAATATGTGCCAGTCTCCCAATTCCATGATAACAAGTTTTATTTTTGAAATTTTACTGTGTCAGAGTTTCAGTACAATTATTCCCAAAATTAAACAACCTTGTTGACAATTAATAAGCAACAAATAGCAAAGATTATTCATTTCCCCATAAATATCATTTGCAACCCTTCAACCCGAATGAAGTATCACTGCTATTTCGCTTTGAGATGTCTTTCTGAAACAATTAGCCAAACCTTTACCAGATGCTGTTCTTCCTTTATCTTCGAAGAAAGCAGGCCAGATCACAAACTCCTCACATTCCAATGTCTGGCATTTGAGAACGAGTCTGACTTTCCAGTTCTGATAATCTGAATTTAAATTCAGTTCCAGCAGCTTATAAATTGCCTTCACAGACCAGAGACTCACAGCAAAGAAAGAAAACCTGCCCTGTTCCTAATATGAAACATTTCTTCTGAATCGAACCTGTTCTTCCCTTGTGGCTGTGTCTCATTGTAAGGTTGCAGACGTTCACATTTATGAACGGATCATCAAGTATTCGCTTCTGTACCTTCCTCGTGACTTGACCTAAATTACACAGTCCCCTGAAATCGACGTCTTCAGCGAAATGGTCCAAAAGAATTTCCGGCCTCCTGTTATGTTATGTAGAGCATCATAACACATTGTTCTATTGCGATCAGACCCGAAAGGCACAAATCACTGGCCACTTTTCTCCACAGTCTGCATGGTTGTTGGAAGATTTCTGTTCTCAGGCAGTCATGAATTGGCTGACTATTACTCGACAATGTCGACTGATGCCAACGTTTATAACATAGGATGCAGTTTGAACGTCGAATATGTTTAGGAAAAAATGGGAAACCCTATGTGTGCTTGCGCGTGTTGTGTCCGTGTGTGTGTATATCCATATATTATATATAATCCCTAACTGCAATGCGATCACACAGTAACTCGAGAAATATAGACTCAATCATTGAAAATATTTTATACGGACTTAGAACTCTGTACGTAGTGCTTCCAATTCAAATCTGTAAATTTCTGATTGGCTGTTTAAATGTTACACAGAGGAACACGAAATAATATAAGCTAAATCATAATCAATATTGTCTATTGCCCATGAGTAAGAGAATGTTTTGTGATGAATTACACTCAGATGTCGATAGTGGCCACAAATATTCTGATGATTATATCTAACTTGGCCTTACAATCATCTGAATGTTCTTCACTTAAATTCTGACATGTTGGGATGGGAGTCAATTCGGAGTTGCCACAAGTGAAAGCCAGCTGCCGTGATTCACAAACTCAGCAGCATTGACCTCGCAACAATAGAATGTAGAATGGCAAATGGAATTTCCTGAACTCATTAATGTCTGTCGAGACGTCCTGCTTCCCGCTGCAATGGTTCATATGAGTTCATATGGGAAAATAAATGTGGCGAGTTCTGACGTAGAATCAAAAGGCAGTTGAAGACGATGTAGGACTTCTTTCAAGCCGAAAGAGCAGCAAGGATTCTTAATCGAAAAGGGAAGTGAGTGCAGAGCTTTTCAGTAACTCCCACACCCGATGAATAAATACACATTTAAACGTACAAACTAATCAATATTTATATATACATATATATACATAATTCCATCCATCAATTAATCCATCATTTGATTTTTTCAGACTGATCAACGTCCGATTACAAATCCTGAAATGTGGGGTGGGGCGGGGATACAATGTCCTCTGTTCATTCTTTGGGTGAAGATTTAAACCGAGTGCACTTGTAATATATACGCCATGGTCAGTAGGTGAACATGCTGGACAATAATGTACAGCTCGCGAGGATTTGACTATCTTCAGATTTTGAACGATTGATTCAATAGTCTCAGCGGATATTTCAGCCCATTCCTTAACTCGACTCTGATTTTCCTTTGGGTCCCAGCATAAATGAATGGATTGATACAGGAAGTCAAGAAGACAAGCATGAATCCGGTTTCTTCAAGAAGGAATGATTCTTCACTTAAATCGGATCCTGAGAAGTAAGCAACCTTCGCAACTCGGACATAGATAATCGTTATTACAAATAACAAATAGAACAGGATAAAAGTGCCGGAGATGGTGAAAAGTAAAACAATTGATTTTCTTCGCTTTTCCATTTCGGGATCACTATGATTCATCCTGTTGTTGTGGCCCCGCAGTCTCCTGCGGGCTCTGTTAGCCAATACAATGTGTCTGACGGTCAGAATATTCAGCAGTAAAATCAGAATAAAGGGGAGACAAGGGTTTACAATGGGCCGCATCCAGTCATACACAGTCCAAGCTGGTGAAGTGTAAAATATTAATCTTAGACTGCAAAACCAAGGTATGCTGTTAACTATGTACATGGGTTCGTATACAAAATATGCAAAGGCATTTTTTAAACAGGTCAGTGCAGATACAATTCTGATCACACGCACTGCCACCTTCTCTGTGCAATATTTTGTTTTTAGATTCTGGCAACAAATAGCCACAAATCTATCAAAGGTGAAAGCCACTGTGAACCAGGCAGAGCTATCAATAGCTGCATAATTAAAGGCCAAGCGAAGGCTGCATACTGGGGTGATAAACAGGAAGCTGAATGGGAAATAAATCCCAGCAATCCGGTTTAATATTACAGCCGTGACTATGAGCATGAGATCCGTTATTGCCATGGACAGCAGGTAATAGGTAATACATGCAGAGAGACCACAGCTTCGTCGACACAGGATGACAATCACTGCCAGATTAGCTGAAATACAGAGCGGAAGAGAGCCAGATGGACTGGCATACAGAATTTATGTGATAGAGGCATTGTGAATAGTCAAGTTACTTATTCAACTCGAAAGGAAATCAGCAGCTTTAATGACACATCTCTACATTTCAGTGAAATGTTCTTGTTCTCAATGATTCAATCAATGACAATGTTGACATTTATTGTGCCACCATGTAATCCAATACTGTAATAAATCCACGTTTATACCTGGCATCATTGTAAAAATTGACCCATAGTGACTATAGAAATAACACCATGAACCTACATCGGCATGCTAATTACGGTATAGTTAGTCTCCTCATAAACTGTGCAAGAAACACAGCAGCTCTTCAAGTACACGGAAATAATCATTCAGTAAGGCACTTTTCGTAGCAGCTCTGACACATTTGCATTTTTAAACGTGTGTGAGAATTCATCAACAGGAAAATTGCCTAATCCACAATGGAACTGGATTTACATCATAACAGATTAGCCCACATTGGCAGGAGGTGTCGGCACAGACCGTTAGCAGAATAAGGGCACTGCATCACCCAGTAAAATAATCAATTCATGGAGTGTGCAGCTTTATTAATTTTCAACGGGGTAAGGCGTGGCTGGACGGCCTTTACTTTAATTCCAACTGTAAAACGCATGAGCTAAAGGCATGAAATTGTGATATAATATCTATCCCAATACTCTGGTTGTGGGAGGGGGAGGGTTGCTTGCTCAACATTCCAGGATGTGGAAGCTCCAGGCTAGACAGAGGAGGGGGTAAAAGAGGAAATGGTATTACATTATTAGTTAAGGAAATAACTACTGCAAGAGGGAGAGGTGATATCTTGGAGCGAGTATTGAATGACGCCTTCTGGATACAGCATAGGAATAAACAAAAGGAGCAGCCACTTTGTTAGATGTTTACTATAGACCTCCAGAGAGTCATCGGGAAATTGAGGAGCGGATTTGTACCCAATACGCGGAGGTGTGCAAACAAAATGGCTGGTGATTTCAACTTTCCCGGCATGTACTGAAGTAGACATGGTGTTATGGGCTTGGACGGACTGGATTTCTTGAAATGTATACACAAGAACCTTTAGACCAATATGTAAAGAGTTAAACAAGGGATGGATGCACTTGACCTAATTCTGGGGAATGAAGCTGGACAGGCAGTTGAGGTGATAATTGGGATACTTGTTCAGGATAGCGATCAAAGCATGGTCCAATTTAAGCTTCTACTAGAAAAAAAAGACACGTTGCAACAAAATCTTTTTGAATTGGAGAGAAGAGCTGAGTTAATAAGACGGCATCTGACCAAGGTCGGTACAGGAAATAAACAAAATAGCAGTAGGACCATTCATAAAGGAAATGGGAGGATACAAGCCAAACATGTTCCCTCAAGGGTGATCCGAAGATTAACAAGCCCAAAGAACTCTGGATGACCAAAGATATTCAGAATACAATGCGAAGGAAGAGAGAGTTTTTTTTATCAGGTACACGAGGACAAAATCAATAAAAAATGCAGAATGGAGCTTGAGAAAGCAATGAGGAAAGCAAAAACGGAATATGACAAGGCTCTGGTTGGTAAAAATAGGGCAAGTCTCAAAATCGTCAATAAGTATGCCAATGGGAAGAGGATAACCAAGAATAGAATAGGGCCCAGTAGGGAACAAGGGGGCAATCTGTGTGTGGGGCCAGAGGAAAACTGGTAGAGCTTTGAACTAATGTTGTATGTGAATATTCACCTGAGAGAATGGGGATGGAGCTATGGAACCCAAGGAGAGAGAGTGCGAGGTTCTTGGAGTTATTTAAAGTGTTTACGGGCTTAAAAGTGAACAAATAACTAGGTCCAGATGAATTGTGTTACAGATTGTTGTGGGAGGCAAGGGAAGCGTTGCAGAGGCACTGACCTGAATTTTGTACTTCCAATATGTGCCCGGAGGTGGGGGTGCCAGAGGACCAGAGAACAGCTAATGTGGATCCAATACTTAAAAAGGGTTGTAAAGAAACGTCAGTGGACTACAGGCCAGTGATCTCATGTCAGTGGTAGAGAAAATATTAGAGAAAATTCTGACTAAGAATATTTATCCCTACTTGGAGATACAAATGCTGCTCGAGAATAGACAGTCATGCCTATCAAATTTTATCGACTGTTTGAGGAGATGACCAGGTCGTGCATCTGATGTAGTCCGTATGGATTACAACAAAGCTTTTGACAAAATTGGTTCAGTTGTAGGAAATAGAGGGTGGTGATAAAAGAATGTTTTAGTAACTGGAAGCCAGTGTCTACTGGCATATCACAGGGGTCTGTCCTCAGTTCACTACTATTTGTCATTTATAGGTGACGTATGGGTGACATACAGTTTGGTCAGATGGTTAACAGTGAGGTTGAGTGTCTGAGGCTACAAGAGGCGAGGCATTTTGGAAAGAGTAATTTGACAAGGGAGTACTCAATTAACAGCGTGACTCTAGGAAATTCAGTTGAACAAAGGAACCCTGACATGTTTGCCCATAAATCTCTGAAGGTAGAAGGGCATGTTGGGTAGAATGATGACAACAGCAGATGGGACATATGCCTTTATCAATCGGGCAATAGGTTATATGAGCAGGCCAATCATGCTGGAGTTGCATGGAACATTGGCGAGATCACAGCGAGAGTACGGTGTGCACTGCTGGTAGCCACATTACAGGATGGATGCGATTGTACTGGAGGGGGTTGTGGGAGGGGGCAGAGCAGATTCAGCAGGATGCAGCCTGGGATGGAAAATTGAAGTTCAGAAGACAGATGGATCGGCTTGGATTGATTTTCTTGGAGCTGAGAAAACCGAGGAGCGGTCTGAGAATGTGCAGAATTAAAGGGTGTATGGACAGAATGGATAAGAAAGCAGCTGTTCCTTTTAGCTCAAGGGTCATTCACTAGGGGACACATGTTTAAGGTGACCTGTAGAAGGTTTTGAGAGAGTGTGACGAATAACTATTTCTGTATGGCGACGTTCTGGAATTCACTGGGCGGGTGGATACAGGAGAGTTACCTCACATTCTTTAACACGTCCCCAGATGAGCACTAGACACGTCCTAACATTCAATGCTGTGGGCCAAGTTCTGGCAAATGGGATCAGGTTGAAAGTCAGGTGATTCTCACCTGTGGAAGGGCCTGTTATGGCCGCATGATGCTATGACACAACGATAATAGCTGAATAAATTCACCCACTATAACAAGGTCAATAAGGCAACAGAAATGCTCTGCAGAAACAAAACAAAACATTATGCGAATTCACTCGTACTTACAGTGCCAATACTGCAATAAAACCGCATTTATATCGTGAGGTGGCAGTAAATCGACAAATAATATAAATTAAACGTTTGAAGGAATTAAATGGAGGCAACAGAAGACGGCATTTCGACATTAAACAGGGAATATCTCCCACATAATGAGAAGAAGCTGTGTTCATAAAGGGAAAGAATATATTACACGAATATATGTCGTTAGTTCAAACGGAATGACCTTATAACCTTTATAGAGGTGTTAAGACAGAGAAAGCATAAAAAAGATTCATCCGAAGAAAAACACCCCAGTCAAATGAAGTAAATACACTGTGGAAGCGGAACAATGCATCACATGAAATGGAACAAAGAGTATAGACATTCTGAAGATGCACAACGGTTAAAGTGGGAGAATAGATACAGCTAACCAATGATTCCCACAAATTACCTGGAAGGCCAATAGCTGCAAGGACGGGATAGTAAATGGCAAATACCAGCCCTCTTGGTATTCCATGCATTTCTAAGAGAAACTCTGACCATATCCAATACAACATTGAAAACCTGTCAAATTTATACAAGGTTTCAACCTCCAGGGAGCTAATTAAACTGTTTTGTTTCTACAGTAACCAATTTACTGTAAGGAAAAATGTGGCATCAACTGTTGCTCAGCTGGGCCTTCTGTTTTGATCAAATACAGTTTTGTTTTGCTTTTCCCACGCAATCAGAGATGTCTCTAAACTAAAATGCACAGCATAATCCAGGTTATATTTCTTCGCTTTTCTTAAAAACAAAAGCTGATTGTTTCCACACTGGAGCCAGACCAAATCAATGGGATTCGCCACTGACTCCAGTGAGAAACGCACGTTTTTCTTGAACAACGCAAGAAAGTTCTATCACACTGCTCTCAGAGAGTGTGACCACCAATCAGGCACAATATGTTTCGAAATCCCTGTGAGATTAACTCAGACAACTGACTTTATTCTCATCCCGGATAGATGAGCATGTTAATGTACATATTCTTCATTGTAGAAGGCATAAGTCTTCAGCTCTTATCAACGTGTTCAGGTCAGTGTCGTTATATTCAGTATTGGGGAGGGTCGTAGTTCACTGGGAACCTCTGCAGTCCAATGCAGTTACATTTAGTGTCAATATGTCCCGGCCAGTTTGTGTGAATTTAGTCCATTGCAGTAGTTACACACTATGTCAGTTTAATATAGCTCCATTTACAATACAGCGGATTCACTCCAGCTCCATCTCATCGGTCATGAAATTGCCGACTTTAGCACGCTTACAATCACAACACAAAGCCCAAAATATACTTTTTGCTTCTCGGCAAACAACCATATAGAAAACAATTAATTGTTGTCAAGACATTGAACAATGGTCTCAAGTACAACAGATGAATGACGAGAGTAAGGAGCTATTATGGACAGTTTGATGGAATGCGCCGAGCACGTGTGTGAAGAGAAGCTGATTTAATCTAATTTCCAGCACACAGTGCCAAATTTTTAACTGAGCTAATTTTTTTTAAATTTTCCACTCGGCAGTACACAGTCCTTGCATTGGCAAGTTCGTCCTGGTACCTCTTGTTGGCAGCAAACTGCTCTGGTGGTCCCAGCATGACATTCCTGAGAGCTGGTGCAGATTTAATTCCAAATAAGCAACATGGAGATTAGATCAGATTCCCTGCAGTATGGAAACAGGCTCTTCAACCCAATAAGTCCACACCGACCCTCCGAAGAGCAACCCATCTAGACCGACTCCACATTTACCCCTGACTCATGCACCTAACACTATGGTTAATAGGAACTAATACCTAACACTATGGGCAATAGCGCCTAACACTCTGGGCAATTTAGCATGGCCAATTCACCCTGACCTGCACATCTTTGGATTGTGGTAGGAAACCGGAGCACCTGGAAGAAGTCCACGCAGACACGATGAGAATATGCAAACTCCACACAGACATTCTCCCGAGGCTGGATTTGAACCCGGGTCCCTGGCGCAGTGAGGCAGCAGTGCTAACCACTGAGCCACTCGAGATGATGTGCGGCGAATAAATTAACTCCCTCACATGGACACCTTGTCCCAATGCTGAAACATAAGGAGCCTGAAAGGACTAGAGTAGATCTATTCCACATGGCTACATTCAAGAGTGTGAATTATCATTTGTAGCAGTGGTCAATGGACCGAGGGTTGGCAGATGGAGTTTAATTTAGAAAAATGTGACTTACTGTTGCAGTGCGGCGATTGAACCTTTCTGCCAATTAAGCAGAAAGCTCACCTCCCCTCATAATATGTTAAAACTGTGTGAGTGAAAGAAGATTGCTGATTTCCACTGCATAAATAAAAAGCAACAACTTATCTATTTAACCCTAAAAGGCAACACTGAGCAAAATTATTAACAAACCGAACACTCATTCCAAAACTAACCACTAGCCCTCTGCTGAACACAATTCAATTAATATGTTGTTCCAATAAAACAGTTAGAAAACTTTACACTAATTAAATTTCTCAACTTTCAAGCAGCCTCTATGTTGTCTTCCTCTGGTGTTCCCTCTGGTCTTCTGACGCTGCCGTCTCATCCCTGGGTCATCTTCCTACTTTTTTATTGCTTTTACGAGAAAAGGCACCTTTTGAGAGATAATGCCTTCGGAGATTTCTTTGAGAGCAAGATGTTTATTTCTTTGGATGGCATTTGCTCTCCAGATCTACAGCAGTTCCTCTGACCAGTTTTCAAAATGCCCGCTTTTTTTTATATACCCTCAACATGGTTCCCTCTCATTGGTCCGACATTGTCAATACCATACATTCAAACTCAACTGGGGTTTGGTACCCGGGGGCATAATCTAAATGGATTGGTTAAACTTGAATCGTTGTATAAACTCAGGAATCCATTTAACAGCCAATTGTCACATATATTTATTTCGCAACATCTCATCTCTTAGCTGTACTGTATACTGCTAGATGTAGCTGTACGTTAAAATCAGAAAACACTTGCTATCTTAAAGTGACCATCGCTCTTTCGACTTCATAGCACTTAGTGGTAAGGTTCTGAGGAGTGTTGCTGAACAATGAGACCTTGGAGTTCAGGTTCATACTTCATTGAAAGTAGCGTCACAGGTAGATAGGATGGTGAAAAAGGCGTTCGGCATACTTTCCTTTATTGGTCAGAGTATTGAGTACAGGTGTTGGGAGGTCATGTTGCGGCTGTACAGGACATTGGTTAGGCCACTGTTGGAATATTGCATGCAGTTCTGGTCTCCCTGCTTTAAGAAGGATGTTGTGAAACTTGAAGGAGGTCAGAAAAGATTTACAAGGATGTTGCCAAGGTTGGAGGTTTGAGCTCTAGGGAGAGGTTGAATAGGCTAGGGATGTTTTCCCTGGAGGGTCAGAGGCTGAGCGGTGCCCTTACAGAGGTTTATAAAGTCAGAGGGGCATGGATAGGGTAAATAGACAAAGTCTTTTCCCTGGATGGGGGGAGTCCAGAACTAGAGGGAATAGGTGTAGGGTGAGAGGGCAAAGAATAAAAAGGGACCTACGTGGCAACGTTTTCACACAGAGGGTGGTGCGTGTATGGAATGAGCTGCCAGAGGAAGTAGTGCCGGCTGGTACAATTACAATACTGAAAAGGCACCTGGATGGGTATATTAATGAGAAGGGTTTAGAGGGTTGTGGGCCGAATGCTGGAAATGGGACTCGATTAATTTAGGATACCGAGTCAGCATGGACGAGTTGGACTGAAGGGTGTTTCCATGTATACAACTCTATGATTCTAGTGACATTGTTATAATAATAACAAAAACACTAATAAGAAGGTTACTAATATTGATAATAAAACAATAACAACAGCAGCAGTATTACCAGAAATAATAGGAGTACTAGCAATAACAAGATAGCACTCGTGCCTGGCTCATCGCCTGCTGATTTTAATTCCACAGTGGCTTCCACGAATCTGGACAAAAGTGTTGTGAGTGTGCAGAGAGTAAAGAAAAAAAAGACAAGAGAATTCGAAGTTAACAGGACAGATTTCAAAATTAGTATTTAGCATTCAATCTATATTCTTTAACTGACACATCAGGGAAGATTTGAAAGCAACTGCACGTTGGAAGTGAGAATTCATGGGACTTGGACAATGTAAGGCATAGTTCATACTGTCCTATTCCTAAAGCTGCAACTTTAACCAATAGGTGATATGGATATTTCACCTTATTCTTTAACTCAGATCTGAGTTTGCCTGTACAAATGAATGATTGATGCAAACACTCAATAATTGAAGTATATATCCACTTTGTTGGAGGACAAGTGTGGAATTCCTGAAATCAAAAACAGTAGAATAAAAGACATTGGCAATTTACAATATAAGTAATCTGTATAGGCTGTAACAAAGGTAACAGGGCGAATCTTCCCGAGATGAGGAAGAGAAAAACAATAGAATTAACCTGTTTCTTCATTTCTGGGTCCCTCTGGTTCTCCAAGTTGGTTTGTGCCCGGAGTCTTTTCTGGGCTATATTGGCCACTAGAATGTGTCTGACAATCAGGACATTGAACAGTAAAATCAGAATGAAAGGTAGAAGAGGGGTTAAAATAGACCAAATTCAGGATCTAGACTAGAGTGATGCTGGAACAGCACAGCAGGTCAGGCAGCATCTGAGGAGCAGGAGGTATGTACAGTCATATATACAGTCCATGCAGGTAATGTGTAATATGTTTGTGCATTGACAAATATTGTTGATTACATACATTGGTTCACACAAAAATGCATATGTATCAACCAAGTATCAAAAGCTCAATCCAAATTAATATTGTTATGGACCAGACTAATATATATAATATTGTTATTGTCCAGATCATACCCCATCAAAATATATTAAGAAGGTTGCCGAGACCCCAAATTTTTCCGAGTTTTAAAGGCAAGTGTAAGGTGTGTTACAGATGCAATTCCACTGGTCAAACTACCAGGCTTGATGCAAAACACATTAATTCTTGCACTATAGTTAAAATGCAGACCAAGGAAAGATGAATTGGAATAACAGCACTGTTAGAAAACTACAGGCGCAATTTTCCAATCCAGGATGAAAAAACATCTAGAGAAATCTCTGAGAGAGATAACTCAAGCATTTTGCTGTAGAAGGAAGAGATGTACAGAAGCTTCCAACTCCCAACAGCGACTGAAACTTAAACTGTGATAAGAGTTCTCTGGGAGCTTGACGCCACCCCTTCGTGCTGCTTCTATTGTTTTAACTTTAACAAAAAAAAAGTTGTTCAAAGTTTGTGAGAAATTTGTAGCTCGGGTGCTCGTTGCTGTGGTTCTGTTCACCGAGCTGGAAGTTATTGTTGCAAACGTTTCGTCCCCTGTCTAGGTGACATCCTCAGTGCTTGGGAGCCTCCTGTGAAGCGCTTCTGTGGTGTTTCCTCCGGCATATACCGGCCACTACAGCGGACAGCTGAAACTGACAACCGGAAGCGGCAGGGACAGGCCACTATAAATGGTGAGAAGAAAATAGCTTAATCTATTGCAAATAATGTAGATGAAATGTTGATGTAAAAGCATCGATTATTACATTTTTGTACTCTGTTTGGAATAACAAGCAGAGAGACCTGACCTTCCTGAGAAGTGGGTGAGGTTGTATAATCAGTTCCAGATTGATGTCTGAAGTGGGGAAGGTTGAAATGACAGGAGGACGCGGACCCACTTCCTGTTGGAAGTCAGGATCATTTCCAGTGTCTGTGCTGACTGCTGCATGCAGGAGATGGGTTCAGCTGCCGCTCCTGATTTCCTGCATGGAGCACCAGATTCTGTGGACGGACTCAGGATAGAGCATCCACAAGGATGAAAATGTCATGCATAGCACGTTTAGCGAGCTAGTCACAACACTAGTAAAGACTACAGGGAAACGTTGGGTAACCGTCAGGAAGACGAGCAGTCCAGGAGGCCACTGTGGTCATTCCCCTCTTAATGACTTCCGACTGCGCATCCTCCCCCTTGAGAGCATTCTGCAGCCACTCTGAGATATCCTGGACCCTGGCACCTGGGAGGCAACACACCATCCTTATTCCCATTTGAGGGCACAGAATCTCCTGTCTGTCCCTCACCCCCTAACTATTGAGTCTCGTATCACTAAGGTCCTGTTTATCTTTTCCCTTTTCCACTGTGCCCCAGAATTATTCGTAATGCCACTGAAATGGCTACTACTGCTTTCCCTGAACGGTCATTCTAACCTAATCTCCCCTCCACGGGGGGATCCCTGCATTCTTACTTTCCTGATGGTCATGTGAGTACTCTCTGAGTGCACCTTCGGTGTGACCACCTCACTAAAACTCCTATCAATGAAAAACTCAGCATCTCGGATGATCCTGAGAGCATCTAGTTCCAGCGCCCTCAGACGGCCTCCCAGGAACTGCAGCTGGGCGCTCTTCCCACACGATGGACGATGGAAGTCTCCCCTGAGCTCCCACATCCAGCAGGCTGTGGGAGTGTGACTGCCCTAACTCCCATCTCAACTGCTGTAACACTAAGACGGCAAGTTAAAGGGACTTTAACTGAGTTTAGCGCGACTTTACCTCTATCCCATGGAGAAGGGAGATGAGGGACTTCCTCGGGCCTTGTACAAAATCCTTACATCTGCTTTAGTCACAGGAGAGGGCCAGAGAACTCGATTAGAAACAACATTGTCCATTTGTGTCAGATTGGCAGCAGAGATAATCTGGGAAGTAACAGGTCAATGGCCTTCTGTCAGTGGTATGCAAATCATTGGAGAAGATTCTCACGGATAGGATTTATTCAAATTTGGAAAAACATGGGCTTATTGGCGATAGTAGCATGGCGTTGAATAGGGAAGTTCATGTCTCACAGAGTTGATTGAGTCTTTTGAGGAAGGGACGACGACGAATGTTGGGGCTGAGTGGTAGTTCTTATCAATATGGGTTTTAGCAAGGCTTTTAACAAGGTCACTTGTGTCAGGTTGGCGCACAAGGCGAAGTCACATGGGCCCAGCAGAAAGCTGATAAGATGGATACAGAACTGGCTTCGTCATGGAAGACAGAAAGTAGCAATGCAAGCGTGGATTTTTTTAAGTTGGATTCTGTGGCCAGTGGCGTTTCACAGAGATCAGATCTGAGAGTCTGTCATATCCATAAATGATCCGGAAGAGAACGTAGGTGGCCTGATTAGCAAAGTTGCAGACAACACTTGGGGGAGCTGCAAATAATGAAGATGACTGAGGATCCAGCAGGATAGACTGGAGACATGGACAGAGAAATGGCAGATGGAGTTTAATCTGGACAAATGTGAGGTGATGCATTTTGGAACGTCTAATACGGAGTCGGGGGGGGGGGGGGGGAGGGGGGAGTGGAGTACACAGTAAATGGCAGAATCCTTAATAGCATCAACATACAAAGGGGTCAAGGCATACAGGCCCACAGTTTCCTGAAGGTGGCAAGACAAGTGAACAAAGTGGTCAAGAAGGTAAATGGCATGCTTGCCCTTCATTGATTGGGACACAGAGTTCAAAAATTGGCAAGTCATGTTGCAGTTGCATAAAACTTTAGATTGTCCAATTGGGATCATCACACTGCCAGAAGGATGTAGAGGTTTTGGTGAGTGCAGAATCAGTTTACCATGGCAATGCCTCCTGCAGCCAGCATTCCCTGTGAGGAGAGTATTCACTCCCAAGGCTCTGCCCAGGACCATAGGAACCTACAGAAGGCTGTGTGCACAGCCAGACCATCACGGAAGCCAGCCTTCCATCCATGGTCTCCATTTAGAAAGCTGATAAGATGGATACAGAACTGGCTTCGTTATAGGTGACAGAAAGTGGCAATGCAAGCATGGATTTTTAAAAATTGGAATCTGTGGGCAGTGGTGTTTCACATAGATCAGATCTGAGAGTCTGTCATATCCATAAATGATCCGGAGGAGAATGTAGGTGGCCTGATTACTAAAGTTGCAGACAACACAAAGATTGAGAGAGCTGCAAATAGTGAAGAGGATTGTGATAGTGAAAGGCTGCCAACGTCATCAAAGACCCATCAAACCTTGGTAATGCTCTCCTATAACTTCTTCAGTCAGGCAGAAGAGACAAAAGCTTTGACACATTCACCAACAGATGCAGGGACAGTTTCTTTCCTTACGTTATTCAACTGACGAATGGTCTCTCTAACTTCAATTAATGCTGATCTTACCAATGTTAATCTTGCTTCGTGCATGCTCTGTGTGATGTAACTTGTGTGTCTCTGTCCAAACTTTTCACCCTATGATCCCTATTTCCTTGCTCTCGATGAACTGGACCACTCATAAACAAAGCTTTTCACTGTACTTAGGTACACAAAAAATAAATCAAATCAAAATCAAATCTGACTCATATCAGATTGGACACATTTAGCTTATTTTCACTTGAATGTCAATGGTCCACTGCTGTTTGTCATTTTCACAAATGACTTGGAACAGGCGTAGAAGGATGGGTTTGTAAATTTGCAGATGACAATAAGATCGGTAGAGTTGTGGATAGTGCCAAAGGATGTTGTAGGTTACAAAGGGACATAGAAAAAACACAGAACTGGGCTGAGAGGTGGCAAATGGAGTTTAATGTGGATACGTGTGAGGTGTTTCACTTTGCAAGGAGTAACAGGAATGCAGAGTACTGGGCTAATGATAAGATTCCTGGTAGTGTCGATGAGCAGAGAGATATCGGTGTCCATATACATGGATCCTTGAAAGATGCCATCCAGGTTGATAGGGCTGTTAAGAAGGCATACAGTGTGTTAGCATTTATTGGTAGAGGGACCGAATTTTGGAACCATGAGGTCAAACTGCAGCTGTACAGAACTGGTGCAGCCACACTTTGAGTATTGCGTAAGGTTCTGGTCACTGGATTACAAGAAGGATATGGAAGTGTCAGCAAGGGTTCAGAGGAGATTTACGAAAATGTTGCCTGGTAGGGAGGAAACGTCCTATGAGGAAAGCCTGCAGAACTTCCGTTAGACTGAAGAAGCTGAGAGGTGATTTAATTGAGACTTATGAGATAATCAGAGGGTTAGATGGGGTGGACAGTGAGAGCCTTTTTTCTCGACGTCGATGGTTAACATGAAGGGATAGATATAGGACGGATATCAGAGATGGTTTCTTTACTCAGAGAGTAGTAGGGGCGTGGAACACACTGAATGCAACCTTAGTAGACACGCCAACTTTAAGGGCATTTAAACTGTCATTAGATAGACATATGGACGAGAATGGAATAATGTAGGTTAGATGGGCTTCAGATTGGTTCCACAGATCAGTGCAACATCGAGGGCCAAAGAGCTTGCATTGCGCTGCATTGTTCTATGTTGAAGGGTGACCTGATACATGGTTGCAAAATTATGAGAGACAAAAATGTCTCCAAGAAAAGACATTTTTGGAGTCTTTTTCCTAGGTTAGAAATACCAATTACTAGGAGTCATAGGTTTAGGTAAAAGGGGGTAAGTACAAAGGAATTAGAGAAGCACGCTTTCTTTCACAGAAGATGGCAAGTGCCTGGAGTGTGCTGCCAGAGGAGGTGGAGGTGAATACAATAGAATGTTTAAGAGGCATCTTGATCAATAGATGAATAGGCATGGAGTTTGCACATTCACCTCGTCTATGCATGGGTTTCCTCCAGGTGCTCTGGTTTCCTCCCACAGTCCAAAGTGAATCGGCCATGCTACATTGTCCATCGTGTTCAGGGATGTATAGATCAGACGCATTAGTCAGGAGTAAATGTAGAGCAATAGGGTAGGGGAATAGGTCTGTGTGGGATAGTTTGCAGAGGGTTGGACTTGTTGGGCCAAATGGCCTGTTTCCACAGTGTAGGGATTCAGTAATGTTTCGGCTGTTTGAAATCAGGACCAAATACTACAATTGCGACAGTCCTGGACACTGCTGACTGTTTGTAACAGAACCAAATCTCGCAATTTAGGATCATTAACCAATCAGAACAGATTACCTGTGCTCACATTGACCTACAGACTGACAGCAGTGCTCTGGGATTTAGTGGCAAACACTTCCACATGTATGCACCGATAATATTGTGATAACTCGTCCACTGTAACAGCAACAATAACACATTGTAATCGACCGAGCAGTTTGATAATGGTGAGAGGATTCACCAGAGGGACTGTTTTAAAATAACAACAGAACTATGTTTGCACTGTTTCTTTTGTTAGTATTTTGCCATCAACGGTCGAAGAGTGTGGGGCTGGAAAAGCACAGCGGGTCAGGCAGCATCCCAGGAACAGGAGAGTCGACATTTCGGGCATAAGCCCTTCATCAGGAATGAGGCTTGTGGGCCAAGGAGACTGAGAGATAAATGGGAGGGGTATGGGGCTGGGAAGGAGGGGAGGGGGAAGATAGCTAGGAATGTGACAGGTCGATGAATGTAATGGAGAAGATGACAGGTTGGAAAAGAGGGTGGAGCGGATAGATTGGAAAGGTGATGGACAGATCAAGAGGGTGTTGCAGAGTAGGAGGCTTGGGACTGGGATAAGGTGGGGGGGATGGGGAAACTGGTGAAATTCACATTGATCCAGTGGGGTTGTAGGGTTCCAAGTCGGAAGATGAGGCGTTCTTCCTCCAGGCGTCGAGTGGTTAGGGTTTGGTGATGGAGGAGGCCGAGGAGCTGCATGTCCTTGGGTGGAGTGTTCAGCCACAGGGCGATGGAGTTGGTTGGTTGGTGGGGGTGTCCCAGAGATATTCTCTGAAATGATCTGCAAGCTGGCACCCTGTCTCCCTGACATAGAGGAGATCACACCGGGTGCAACGGATGAAGGTGCCATCAGCAACATATTCAAGAACTCACTAGAGTTGTCTGCAAAATTGTACGAACATGATAATTCATCTTGTGTCAAAGCTGACAAGGTATATATGTAATATGAAGGAATAAATGAAGGCAATGGGAAATGAGAAGATATAATGGATGCAAAACAATAATATTTACTGATATGTTACTTCAGTCAATGGACAAAAGCATGGTATCCAGCATACAAACCATAGGCAGTTCTTACTTGTACAAGGTTATATTTACCTATATTTGCCTCGGGGGGCAAGTTAACTGAATGGACTCACATTTCACTTCAGAAGGAAGACTTCAGATGGTAGATTCTCCCCATCATGTGTTGGGGGTAGCTGCCTTAAACTTTAGTGCATCCCTCAGCACAGAGTCCTGCACCTCAGAATGTGCCAGCCTGCAACACTCAGTCGAGGACTACCCCTAGGTCAGGAAGACCAACAGGTTTCGGGCAGACCCTGGAGCGCCTTTCACTGAGTTGGTGACCCTCCAGGTGCAGTTGACCTTTGTCTCGGTATGCATCTCAGGGAACAGACTGGATAGGAGAAGGGTCCCGTGTCATGGAGCTGCTCGGGACGAACCTCGACTCAAACCGCTGCATCTTCCTCCAGCCTGCTTCTGCAAAGGAGATGGGTGATAGTCTCACCGTCAGCCGCAGCCACTTCAAGGGTGACGTGTGGTGGAGCAGGCAGACCGAGCATACAAGGAGGATATCACAGATAGTGCACTTCTCACTACCAGGCAAGCGATGTTTTGGTGCTGGTCGAAAAGTTCTGGTGATGAGGCATTCTGCCAAATGACATTGACAGCCCGCTGAGGGAGCAAACTGACAGGATCCACCCCACTCCTATCCCCACTGGGTCTTGAGGACCACTACGTGCTGACCATCTCTTGATGGACCTCTTTGAAAATTTCCCCACAAGGGACGGGTGACATAGTACTGTCCAACTCCTTGCAGCGTTCCGCGACAGGAAAGCCAGTCCCATCCTTTACAGCACAGAGGACAGGTCAAACCACAGTAAAAAGTGACACTTGGTGTTTGGAAGAGAGAGTGGCAAGATGGCAGTGGTGACCTGGTCTACAACTGCCTGAGTACACAATACCTGCCCGACCTCCCTCCTATACCTATCTCCCCTCCCCTTCTCATACTTCACTTGACCTCTCCTGCTCACACAGCTCCAGGAACCAAGGCATGGGCACTGCTTAACCCGTCTCCTGGGTGCCTTCGATCTCAGTCTTCTAAAGCTCGGAACGGGGACCAGCAGGGACTGCACAGCCCTCAAGCCCCTGATTTTCATTCCACTCGCCTACAAACAGGCTAGTTTTCTTGTAACCCTCCCAATCATTTTATAACAAAGAACCCCAGTCCAGTGTTTGTAAAGTACCGCCAGCCCACCGATAACATAAACCCTCAGCCCTGTGTTTATATAGCATCCATCCCAGTTTTCACACAACCGCCCGACCTAGTGTCTACTCAACCACCCTGTCTGGTGTTAATATAAGCCGCCCAGTGCCGTGATTCTACAATACCTGCCAGTTAATTTTCTAACACTCCCAGCAACAGTGTTTATATAATGCTGCCACAGTCATTTTATAACAACCTCCCCCAGCAGCATTGATATAACATTGCTCCAGTAATTTTATAACTGCTCCAAATGTCAGTGTTTATGATATTCACATCCCCAAGTAATTTTATAACAAATACCAAAACCAGTATTTACATAAAACCCGAAATAATGTTATAACAATCCTACCAGTCCACTGTGTATATAACATAAGCCCCCAGTAATTTCATTACAACCCTCCCAAAACAGTCGATATATAACACAGCCCCCAGTAATTTTACAATGAACAATTCCAGTCCAGTGTTTATATAAACACTCGCCAGAATTTTTTTAATAGATATTTTTATTAGAAATTTAACATTTTTACAAGTTTACAAAAATAAACAAAACTCTCAAGTACAAACATTGATATACAATTAAATCTTAAATATACAATAGCCAAAATTTAACAAAAGAAAAAATGCCTTATCCTTTCCAGTAAATGCACAAAGTTAGCCTTGTATAACTGACCAAATACTGGGGTAATAAAAATGCCTAAATATAAGAAACCCTCCAGGGACCACCGAAAGGGAAAGTGGGATCCGTCCACTAAGTGGGGTATCATAGCAAGGCCACCCATTGGCATAGCCTCCGATTTTGAAAAATTAATTTTATAGCCTGAGAATGCGGTAAATGTATTAATAACTTGGATTAAGCGAGGTACGGACATCAGAGGATTACTGAGGAATAGAAGAACATCATCTACATACAGGGTAATTTTATGTTTACCTGTGCCAATCCTCTGGGCCGTTATATTAGGATCAGCTCGTATAGCTTCTGCTAGTGGTTCAATTATTAGCGTAAATAACAATGGCGAGAGAGGACATCCCTGACGGCAGCTGGAAATGTGTTGCTGGAAAAGCGCAGCAGGTCAGGCAGCATCCAAGGAACAGGAGAATCGACGTTTCGGACATAAGCCCTTCTTCAGGAAACTCCTGAAGAGGGGCTTATGCCCGAAACGTCGATTCTCCTGTTCCCTGGATGCTGCCTGACCTGCTGCGCTTTTCCAGCAACACATTTCCAGCTCTGATCTCCAGCATCTGCAGGCCTCACTTTCTCCCCATCCCTGACGGCAGCCCCTACCCACACTGAAGCTATCCGAGCCTAATCCATTGGTAACCACAACTGCTTAAGGATCACTATACAATGTTGAGACCCATTTGGTAAACATCTTTCCAACGCCAAACCTTTCCAATGTGTAAAACAAATACGACCATTCAACCCTATCAAATGCCTTTTCCGCGTCTAATGAAACTACTACCCCAGGTATCTTTGCTTGATGGCAGGCTTGAATCATATTCAAAACCCTTCTAATATTATTGGATGATCTACGGCCCTTAATAAACCCCGTCTGATCATCCTTTATAATATGTGGCAGTACCCTTTCTAGTCTCAATGCTAACGTTTTAGAGAGGATTTTAAAATCTACATTTAGCAAGGATATTGGTCTGTATGACACGCAATCTTCAGGGTCCTTTCCTATTTTAAGGATAAGAGAGATATTTGCCTCTTACAGCGAAAGCGGGAGACAGCCCTGACTATATGCATAGTTATACATGTCCATAAGTGGACCAGCCAATATTTCTGTAAATTTTTTATAGAATTCAGCTTGAAAACCATCTGGGCCCGGCGCCTTACCGCTCTGAAGTTGCCTGATTGCGTCAAGTATTTCTTGGACTGTTAGGGGAGCATTTAAGACCGATACCTGTTCCGGAGTTAGGCCCGGAAAGGTCAAATTTTTAAAAAATGATTGCATACTCCTAGTCCTGTCTTCACAATCCTGCGATTTATATAAATCAGAATAAAATTTTCTCAGGATTGCATTAATCTTTTTATGATCATGAGTCAAAATACCCGTACTTTCCTTGATAGACGTGATAGTTTGAGGGGCCTTTATTTTCTTTGCAAGAAATGCTAAGTATCTACCTGGTTTGTCGCCAAATTCATATAACCTTTGTTTTGCAAATAATATTTCCCTCTTAGCCGCTTGGGTAAGCGTAGTGTTTAGAGCTGTCCTAAGGGCCGTAATCCTTTGCAATTTAATAATAGAAGGTCTATCAGTGTAGCTGTTTCAGCTGCTTTTAAGTGAGCTTCGAGCAGACGCTGTTGTTCTCCCTTTAATTTTTTCTGGGTCGCTGAGTAGGAGATGATCAAACCTCGCGTGTAAGCTTTGATGGTCTCCCACATCATTGATGGGTCGCTAGCCGTGCCTGAATTAATTTCTAAAAAATTTTAAATTCGCGAGAGAAGTACTTTACAAATTTACTATCTTTCATCAGGAAGGGGTCCATACGCCAATGCCGAGGAGATGTCCCATTGTTCCTCGCCTTGATTTCCATATATACAGCAGCGTGGTCGGAAATTGCTATACTACCTATTTTACAGGATGATATGGAATTTTAAAAAATCGAGAGGACAAAACACATATCAATTCTGCTATGACATTTATGTGGATTGGAGTAAAAAGAAAACTCTCTGCCCTGTGGATGAAGACATCTCCATACATCTACTAATCCTAACTCTTTATTCAGATCCACCAATTGTCTAGATCTGGGAGATACTCCTGCAGTACTCTTGGGAATCCTATCTATTTCCGGATCCATAATACAATTAAAGTGTCCCCCTATAATTGTATGACTGGCACCAAAAGTCATCAATTTTGAAAAGGCTTCCGCTATAAATTTAAAGGAGTGTGCCGGGGGGCAGTACAAATTTAAAATCCCATATTCCTCTCCATTTATAAGGGCTTTAATCAAAATATATCGTCCAGGTTCGTCTTTTATCTGATTTAGGATTTTGAAAGGGAAATTCTTCCGAACAAGAATAACAACTCCCCTACTTTTTGAGCTAAAAGAAGAAAAAAAGGCCTGATCAAATCCACCCTGTCGTAATTTCAAGTGTTCTTTATCCAACAGGTGTGTCTCCTGTAGGAGAGCTATATCAACCCTTTCTTTCTTAAGATTTGATAATATTTTCTTCCTTCCGACTGGCGAATTACTCCCCTTGACATTCCAGGTGCACCACTTAACCGACTGATCAACCATAATCATCGGGGCAAATCCGAGAGCCCTCGGGAGGGGAAACCTTATCCAGAACATCCCGAGCATAGAGCATATAAAATTCACAAAAATAAAGGCTCTCTAATACACTCACAACAGTATAATAAAAAACTATTTCTAAATTTAAAAAATATAAAACGTATTTAAATGGAGATTTCCCCCCTTGTTCCCAGGGGGTTTCACTTCCTTTCCAAAGGTCCATCGTATCCTCTCCCAACCAGTGCCCCACCCTTGACCCAGGCGCTCCTCAATAGGATGAGGAGAATTCAAATATACTACAGAGCTAGAGTTAACAGTGAGCACCCTACCCCTACCCCCACCCACACCAACACCTGGATATATTTGGTAATGTTAATACCATGTATAAACATATATAACTATAAAATTACAACCTCAACAAATAATAACTAAATATAATAATACAAAATAACAAGGGAAAACAACCCCGCTCCTAGAGACAGAGGTAAAATAGAATAAGGTAACCACCTCCCCCCCACCAACATTAACTAAACGCCCAACCAGCGCATTATTGTAAAACACACAACCCCCATAGTAATTTTATAACAGCCTCCCAGCCCAGTGTTTATATAACACACACCCCCACAGTGATTTTATAACAGCCTCCTAGCCCAGTGTTTATATAACACCACCCCCACAGTGATTTTAGAACAGCTGCCCCAGCCCAGTGTTTATGTCACACACACCCCCACAGTAATTTTATACCAGCCCACCAGCCCAGTGTTAATATAACATACACACACAGTAATTTTATAACTTGCAACCCAACGCAGTGTTTATATAACACACAACCCCACAGTAATTTTATAACAGCTGCCCAGACCAGGGTTTATATAAAACACACCTCCAAGGTAATTGTATAACAGCTACCCCAGCCCAGTGTTTATATAACACACATCCCAATCGTAATTGTATGACAGCCCCCCAACCTAGTGTTCATATAAAATACACACCCACAGTAATTTTGTAACAGCACCCAGGCCAGTGTTTATATAATACACAGCCCCACTGTAATTTTATAACAGCACCCCCAGCCCAGTGTTTATGTAACACACATTCCCACTGTAATTTTATAGCACACACCCCATCCCAGTGTTTATATAACACACACACCCCAGCCCAGTGTTTACATAACACACACCCATCCCAGTGTTTATGTAACACACACCCCAGCCCAGTGTTTATATAACACATACCACCCCATCCCAGTGTTTATATAACACACACCCCCATCCCAGTGTATATAACACACACACACCCATCCCAGTGTTTATATAACACACACCCCCATCCCAGTGTATATATAACACACACACACCCATCCCACTGTTTATATAACACACACACCCAGCCCAGTGTTTATGTAACACACTAAACACGCACCCCCAACCCAGTGTATATATAACACACACACCCAGCCCAGTGTTTATATAACACACACCCCCATCCCAGTGTTTATATAACACACACCCCCATCCCAGTGTTTATATAACACACACCTCCAGCCCAGTGTTTATATAACACACACACCCATCCCAGTGTTTATATCACACCCCCATCCCAGTGTTTATATAACACACACAGCCAGCCCAGTGTTTATATAACACACACACCCATCCCAGTGTTTATATAACACACACACCCATCCCAGTGTTTATATTACACACACACACCCATCCCAGTGTATATATAATACACACACACCCATACCAGTGTTTATATAACACACACCCCCATCCCAGTGTTTATAGAACACACACACACACCCATCCCAGTGTTTATATAACTCACATCTCTATCCCAGTGTTTATATAACACACACACCCAGTCCAGTGTTTATATAACACACACACCCCAGCCCAGTGTTTATATAACACACACAATCCCATCCCATTGCTTATATAACACACACTCCCATCCCGGTGTTTATATAACACACACACCCAGCCCAGTGTTTATA
The DNA here is from genome assembly GCF_037043375.1 of Chiloscyllium plagiosum. NCBI lineage: Eukaryota > Metazoa > Chordata > Chondrichthyes > Orectolobiformes > Hemiscylliidae > Chiloscyllium > Chiloscyllium plagiosum. The sequence goes on from NW_028270165.1 coordinate 27,323,261, forward strand.
TAACACACACACCCCAGCCCAGTGTTTATATAACACACACACACCCATCCCAGTGTTTATATAACACACACACCAAGCCCAGTGTTTATATAACACACACACCCATCCCAGTGTTTATATAACACACACACACCCATCCCAGTGTATATATAACACACACACCCAGCCCAGTGTTTATATAACACACACCCCCATCCCAGTGTTTATATAACACACACTCCCATCCCAGTGTTTATATAACACACACCCATCCCAGTGTTTATGTAACACACACCCCAGCCCAGTGTTTATATAACACATACCACCCCATCCCAGTGTTTATATAACACACACCCCCATCCCAGTGTATATAACACACACACACACCCATCCCAGTGTTTATATAACACACAACCCCACAGTAATTTTATAACAGCTGCCCAGACCAGGGTTTATATAAAACACACCTCCAAGGTAATTGTATAACAGCTACCCCAGCCCAGTGTTTATATAGCACACATCCCAATCGTAATTGTATGACAGCCCCCCAACCTAGTGTTCATATAAAATACACACCCACAGTAATTTTGTAACAGCACCCAGGCCAGTGTTTATATAACACACATCCCCACTGTAATTTTATAACAGCACCCCCAGCCCAGTGTTTATGTAACACACATTCCCACTGTAATTTTATAGCACACACCCCATCCCAGTGTTTATGTAACACACACCCCCAGCCCAGTGTTTATATAACACACACACCCCAGCCCAGTGTTTATATAACACACACCCATCCCAGTGTTTATGTAACACACACCCCAGCCCAGTGTTTATATAACACATACCACCCCATCCCAGTGTTTATATAACACACACCCCCATCCCAGTGTATATAACACACACACCCATCCCAGTGTTTATATAACACACACCCCCATCCCAGTGTATATATAACACACACACACCCATCCCAGTGTTTATATAACACACACACCCAGCCCAGTGTTTATATAACACACTAAACACGCACCCCCAACCCAGTGTTTATATACCACAAGCACAAACCCACATCCCAGTGTTTATATAGCACACACACCCATCCCAGCCGAGTGTTTATATAACACAACACACACATCCCAGTGTATATATAACACACACACACCCATCCCAGTGTTTATATAACACACACCCCCATCCCAGTGTTTATATAACACACACAGCCAGCCCAGTGTTTATATAACACACACACCCATCCCAGTGTTTATATAACACACACACCCATCCCAGTGTTTATATTACACACACACACCCATCCCAGTGTATATATAATACACACACACCCATACCAGTGTTTATATAACACACACCCCCATCCCAGTGTTTATAGAACACACACACACACACCCATCCCAGTGTTTAAATAACTCACATCTCTATCCCAGTGTTTATATAACACACACACCCAGTCCAGTGTTTATATAACACACACACCCAGCCCAGTGTTTATATAACACACAACCCCATCCCAGTGTTTATATAACACACACTCCCATCCCAGTGTTTATATAACACACACACCCAGCCCAGTGTTTATATAACACACACCCCCAGCCCAGTGTTTATATAACACACACACCCCAGCCCAGTGTTTATATAACACACACACACCCATCCCAGTGTTTATATAACACACACACCCAGCCCAATGTTTATATAGCACACACACCCATCCCAGCCGAGTGTTTATATAACACAACACACACATCCCAGTGTATATATAACACACACACACCCATCCCAGTGTTTATATAACACACACCCCCATCCCAGTGTTTATATAACACACACAGCCAGCCCAGTGTTTATATAACACACACCCATCCCAGTGTTTATATAACACACACCCCCATCCCAGTGTTTATAGAACACACACACACACCCATCCCAGTGTTTAAATAACTCACATCTCTATCCCAGTGTTTATATAACACACACACCCAGTCCAGTGTTTATATAACACACACACCCCAGCCCAGTGTTTATATAACACACACAACCCCATCCCAGTGTTTATATAACACACACTCCCATCCCAGTGTTTATATAACACACACACCCAGCCCAGTGTTTATATAACACACACTCCCATCCCAGTGTTTATATAACACACACACCCCAGCCCAGTGTTTATATAACACACACACACCCATCCCAGTGTTTATATAACACACACACCCAGCCCAATGTTTATATAGCACACACACCCATCCCAGCCGAGTGTTTATATAACACACACAACCCCATCCCAGTGTTTATATAACACACACTCCCATCCCAGTGTTTATATAACACACACACCCAGCCCAGTGTTTATATAACACACACCCCCAGCCCAGTGTTTATATAACACACACACCCCAGCCCAGTGTTTATATAACACACACACACCCATCCCAGTGTTTATATAACACACACACCCAGCCCAATGTTTATATAGCACACACACCCATCCCAGCCGAGTGTTTATATAACACAACACACACATCCCAGTGTATATATAACACACACACACCCATCCCAGTGTTTATATAACACACACCCCCATCCCAGTGTTTATATAACACACACAGCCAGCCCAGTGTTTATATAACACACACCCATCCCAGTGTTTATATAACACACACCCCCATCCCAGTGTTTATAGAACACACACACACACCCATCCCAGTGTTTAAATAACTCACATCTCTATCCCAGTGTTTATATAACACACACACCCAGTCCAGTGTTTATATAACACACACACCCCAGCCCAGTGTTTATATAACACACACAACCCCATCCCAGTGTATATATAACACACACCCCCATCCCAGTGTATACATAACACACACACCCCATCCCAGTGTTTATATAACACACACCAATCCCAGTGTTTATATAACACACACACACCCATCCTAGTGTATATATAACACACACCCCCAACACAGTGCTTATATAACACACACCCCCAGCCCAGTGTGTATATAACACACACCCCCAGCCCAGTGTTTATATAACACCCCCCATCCCCGTGTTTATATAACACACACCCCATCCCAGTGTTTATATAACACACACCCCCAGCCCAGTGTTTATGTAACACACCCCCGTGCCAGTGTTTATATAACACACACCCATCCCAGTGTTTATATAACACACACCCATCCCAGTGTGTATATAACACACACACCCAGCCCAGTGTTTATATAACACCCCTCATCCCCGTGTTTATATAACACACACCCCCGTCCCAGTGTTTATATCACACACACCCATCCCAGTGTTTATATAACACACACCCATCCCAGTGTTTATATAACACACACACCCAGGCCAGTGTTTATATAACACGTACACACCCATCCCAGTGTTTATATAACACACACACCCATCCCAGTGTATATATAACACACACACCCAGCCCAGTGTTTATATAACACACACCCCCATCCCAGTGGTTATATAACACACAACCCCATCCCAGTGTTTATATAACACACACACACACCCATCCCAGTATTTATAAAACACACACACCCATCCCAGTGTTTATATAACACACACCCCTACCCCAGTGATTATATAACACACACCCCATCCCAGTGTTTCTTATAACACACACCCATCCCAGTGTTTATATAACACACACACACACCCATCCTAGTGTATATATAACACACACACCCAGCCCAGTGTTTATATAACACCCCTCATCCCCGTGTTTATATAACACACACCCCCATCCCAGTGTTTATATAACACACACCCCCAGCCCAGTGTTTATATAACACACCCCCGTCCCAGTGTTTATATCACACACACCCATCCCAGTGTTTATATAACACATACCCATCCCAGTGTTTATATAACACACACCCCTACCCCAGTGATTATATAACACACACCCCATCCCAGTGTTTCTTATAACACACACCCATCCCAGTGTTTATATAACACACACACACACCCATCCTAGTGTATATATAACACACACACCCAGCCCAGTGTTTATATAACACCCCTCATCCCCGTGTTTATATAACACACACCCCCATCCCAGTGTTTATATAACACACACCCCCAGCCCAGTGTTTATATAACACACCCCCGTCCCAGTGTTTATATCACACACACCCATCCCAGTGTTTATATAACACACATCCATCCCAGTGTTTATATAACACACACACCCAGGCCAGTGTTTATATAACACATACACACCCATCCCAGTGTTTATATAACACACACACCCATCCCAGTGTATATATAACACACACACCCAGCCCAGTGTTTATATAACACACACCCCCATCCCAGTGGTTATATAACACACAACCCCATCCCAGTGTTTATATAACACACACACACACCCATCCCAGTATTTATAAAACACACACACCCATCCCAGTGTTTATATAACACACACCCCTACCCCAGTGATTAGATAACACACCCCCAGCCCAGTGTTTATATAAAACACACCCCCAGCCCAGTGTTTATATAACACACACCCCTTTCCCAGTGTTTATATAACACACACCCCCAGCCCAGTGTTTATATAACACCCCCCCGCATCCCAGTGTTTATATAACACACCCCCATCCCAGTGTTTATATAACACACACCCCCAGCCCAGTGTGTATATAACACACACCCCCATCCCAGTGTTTATATAACACACACCCCCAGCCCAGTGTTTATATAACACACCCCCGTCCCAGTGTTTATATCACACACACCCATCCCAGCCCTTATATAACACACACCCCCATCGGAGTGTTTATATAACACACACCCCCATCCCAGTATTTATATAACACACACACCCCCATCCCATGGTTTATATAACACACACCCCCATCGGAGTGTTTATATAACACACACTCCCATCCCAGTATTTATATAACACACACACCCCCATCCCATGGTTTATATAACACACACCCCCATCCCAGTGTTTATATAACACACACACACCAGCCCAGTGTTTATATAACACACACCCCCAGCCCAGTGTTTATATAACTCACACACACCCCCATCCCAGTGTTTATATAACACACACCCATCCCAGTGTTTATATAACACACACACCCCCATCCCAGTGTATATATAACATACACACCCCATCCCAGTGTTTATATAAAACACACCCATCCCAGTGTTTATATAACACACACACACACACCCATCCTAGTGTATATATAACACGCACACCCAGGCCAGTGTTTATATAACACACACCCCCAGCCCAGTGCTTATATAACACACACCCCCAGCCCAGTGTTTATATAACACACACCCATCACAGTGTTTATATAACACACACACCCCCATCCCAGTGCATATATAACACACACACCCCATCGCAGTGTTTATATAAAACATACCCATCCCAGTGTTTATATAACACACACACACACCCCTCCCAGTGTTTATATAACACACACCCCCAGCCCAGTGTTTATATAACACACACCCCCAGCCCAGTGTTTATATAACACACACCCCCAGCCCAGTGTTCATATAACACACCCCCAGCCCAGTGTTTATATAACACACACCCCCATCCCAGTGTTTATATAACACACACCCCATCCCAGTGTTTATATAACACACACACCCAGCCCAGTGCTTATATAACACACACCCCCATCCCAGTGTTTATATAACACACACACCCCCATCCCAGTGTATATATAACAAACACACCCCATCCCAGTGTTTATATAAAACACACCCATCCCAGTGTTTATATAACACACACACACACACCCATCCTAGTGTATATATAACACGCACACCCAGGCCAGTGTTTATATAACACACACACACCCATCCCAGTGTTTATATAACACACACCCCCAGCCCAGTGTTTATATAACTCACACACACCCCCATCCCAGTGTTTATATAACACACACCCCCATCCCAGTGTTTATATAACACACACACCCATCCCAGTGCTTATATAACACACCCCCATCCCAGTGTGTATATAACACACACCCCCAGCCCAGTGTTTATATAACACACACCCCCATCCCAGTGCTTATATAACACACACCCCCATCCCAGTGCTTATATAACACACACCCCCATCCCAGTGTTTATATAACACACACCCCCAGCCCAGTGTTTATATAACACACACCCCCATCCCAGTGTGTATATAACACACACCCCCAGCCCAGTGTTTATATAACACACACCCCCATCCCAGTGCTTATATAACACACACCCCCATCCCAGTGCTTATATAACACACCCCCATCCCAGTGTTTATATAACACACCCCCCCAGCCCAGTGTTTATATAACACACACCCCCATCCCAGTGCTTATATAACACACACCCCCATCCCAGTGTTTATATAACACACACCCATCCCAGTGTTTATATAACACACACCCCCATCCCAGTGCTTATATAACACACACCCCCATCCCAGTGTGTATATAACACACACCCCCAGCCCAGTGTTTATATAACACACACCCCCATCCCAGTGTTTATATAACACACACCCTTCCCAGTGTTTATATAACACACACCCCCAGCCCAGTGTTTATATAACACACACCCCCATCCCAGTGCTTATATAACACACACCCCCATCCCAGTGCTTATATAACACACACCCCCATCCCAGTGTGTATATAACACACACCCCCAGCCCAGTGTTTATATAACACACACCCCCATCCCAGTGCTTATATAACACACACCCCCATCCCAGTGCTTATATAACACACACCCCCATCCCAGTGTTTATATAACACACACCCCCAGCCCAGTGTTTATATAACACACACCCCCATCCCAGTGTGTATATAACACACACCCCCAGCCCAGTGTTTATATAACACACACCCCCATCCCAGTGCTTATATAACACACACCCCCATCCCAGTGCTTATATAACACACCCCCATCCCAGTGTTTATATAACACACACCCCCAGCCCAGTGTTTATATAACACACCCCCATCCCAGTGCTTATATAACACACACCCCCATCCCAGTTTTTATATAACACCCCCCCGCATCCCAGTGTTTATATAACACACCCCCATCCCAGTGTTTATATAACACACACCCCCAGCCCAGTGTGTATATAACACACACCCCCATCCCAGTGTTTATATAACACACACCCCCAGCCCAGTGTTTATATAACACACACCCCCATCCCAGTGCTTATATAACACACACACCCATCCCAGTGTTTATATAACACACACCCCCAGCCCAGTGTTTATATAACACACACACCCATCCCAGTGCTTATATAACACACACACCCATCCCAGTGCTTATATAACACACACCCCCATCCCAGTGTTTATATAACACACACCCCCATCCCAGTGTTTATATAACACACACCCCCAGCCCAGTGTTTATATAACACACACCCCCATCCCAGTGCTTATATAACACACACCCCCATCCCAGTGTTTATATAACACACACCCCCAGCCCAGTGTTTATATAACACACACCCCCATCCCAGTGTGTATATAACACACACCCCCAGCCCAGTGTTTATATAACACACACCACTATCCCAGTGCTTATATAACACACCCCCATCCCAGTGCTTATATAACACACACCCCCATCCCAGTGTTTATATAACACACACCCATCCCAGTGTTTATATAACACACACCCCCAGCCCAGTGTTTATATAACACACACACCCATCCCAGTGTTTATATAACACACACCCCCAGCCCAGTGTTTATATAACACACACCCCCATCCCAGTGTGTATATAACACACACCCCCAGCCCAGTGTTTATATAACACACACCCCCATCCCAGTGCTTATATAACACACACCCCCATCCCAGTGCTTATATAACACACACCCCCATCCCAGTGTTTATATAACACACACCCCCAGCCCAGTGTTTATATAACACACACACCCATCCCAGTGTTTATATAACACACACCCCCAGCCCAGTGTTTATATAACACACACACCAGCCCAGTGTTTATATAACACACACCCCCAGCCCAGTGTTTATATAACACACACCCCCATCCCAGTGTTTATATAACACACACACCCAGCCCAGTGCTTATATAACACACACACCCATCCCAGCCCTTATATAACACACACACACCAGCCCAGTGTTTATATAACACACACCCCCAGCCCAGTGTTTATATAACACACACCCCCATCCCAGTGTTTATATAACACACACACCCAGCCCAGTGCTTATATAACACACACACCCATCCCAGCCCTTATATAACACACACCCCCATCGGAGTGTTTATATAACACACACCCCCATCCCAGTATTTATATAACACACACACCCCCATCCCATGGTTTATATAACACACACCCCCATCGGAGTGTTTATATAACACACACTCCCATCCCAGTATTTATATAACACACACACCCCCATCCCATGGTTTATATAACACACACCCCCATCCCAGTGTTTATATAACACACACACACCAGCCCAGTGTTTATATAACACACACCCCCAGCCCAGTGTTTATATAACTCACACACACCCCCATCCCAGTGTTTATATAACACACACCCATCCCAGTGTTTATATAACACACACACCCCCATCCCAGTGTATATATAACATACACACCCCATCCCAGTGTTTATATAAAACACACCCATCCCAGTGTTTATATAACACACACACACACACCCATCCTAGTGTATATATAACACGCACACCCAGGCCAGTGTTTATATAACACACACCCCCAGCCCAGTGCTTATATAACACACACCCCCAGCCCAGTGTTTATATAACACACACCCATCACAGTGTTTATATAACACACACACCCCCATCCCAGTGCATATATAACACACACACCCCATCGCAGTGTTTATATAAAACATACCCATCCCAGTGTTTATATAACACACACACACCCCTCCCAGTGTTTATATAACACACACCCCCAGCCCAGTGTTTATATAACACACACCCCCAGCCCAGTGTTTATATAACACACACCCCCAGCCCAGTGTTCATATAACACACCCCCAGCCCAGTGTTTATATAACACACACCCCCATCCCAGTGTTTATATAACACACACCCCATCCCAGTGTTTATATAACACACACACCCAGCCCAGTGCTTATATAACACACACCCCCATCCCAGTGTTTATATAACACACACACCCCCATCCCAGTGTATATATAACAAACACACCCCATCCCAGTGTTTATATAAAACACACCCATCCCAGTGTTTATATAACACACACACACACACCCATCCTAGTGTATATATAACACGCACACCCAGGCCAGTGTTTATATAACACACACACACCCATCCCAGTGTTTATATAACACACACCCCCAGCCCAGTGTTTATATAACTCACACACACCCCCATCCCAGTGTTTATATAACACACACCCCCATCCCAGTGTTTATATAACACACACACTCATCCCAGTGCTTATATAACACACCCCCATCCCAGTGTTTATATAACACACACCCCCAGCCCAGTGTTTATATAACACACACCCCCATCCCAGTGCTTATATAACACACACCCCCATCCCAGTGTTTATATAACACACACCCCCATCCCAGTGTTTATATAACACACACCCCCAGCCGTGTTTATATAACACACACCCCCATCCCAGTGCTTATATAACACACACCCCCATCCCAGTGTTTATATAACACACACCCCCAGCCCAGTGTTTATATAACACACACCCTCATCCCAGTGTGTATATAACACACACCCCCAGCCCAGTGTTTATATAACACACCCCCCCATCCCAGTGCTTATATAACACACACCCCCATCCCAGTGCTTATATAACACACACCCCCATCCCAGTGTTTATATAACACACACCCCCATCCCAGTGTTTATATAACACACACCCCCAGCCCAGTGTTTATATAACACACACCCCCATCCCAGTGTGTATATAACACACACCCCCATCCCAGTGCTTATATAACACACCCCCATCCCAGTGTTTATATAACACACCCCCCCAGCCCAGTGTTTATATAACACACACCCCCATCCCAGTGCTTATATAACACACACCCCCATCCCAGTGTTTATATAACACACACCCATCCCAGTGTTTATATAACACACACCCCCATCCCAGTGCTTATATAACACACACCCCCATCCCAGTGTGTATATAACACACACCCCCAGCCCAGTGTTTATATAACACACACCCCCATCCCAGTGTTTATATAACACACACCCTTCCCAGTGTTTATATAACACACACCCCCAGCCCAGTGTTTATATAACACACACCCCCATCCCAGTGCTTATATAACACACACCCCCATCCCAGTGTTTATATAACACACACCCCCATCCCAGTGTGTATATAACACACACCCCCAGCCCAGTGTTTATATAACACACACCCCCATCCCAGTGCTTATATAACACACACCCCCATCCCAGTGCTTATATAACACACCCCCATCCCAGTGTTTATATAACACACACCCCCAGCCCAGTGTTTATATAACACACACCCCCATCCCAGTGCTTATATAACACACACCCCCATCCCAGTGTTTATATAACACACACCCATCCCAGTGTTTATATAACACACACCCCCATCCCAGTGCTTATATAACACACACCCCCATCCCAGTGTTTATATAACACACACCCTTCCCAGTGTTTATATAACACACACCCCCAGCCCAGTGTTTATATAACACACACCCCCATCCCATTGTGTATATAACACACACCCCCATCCCAGTGTTTATATAACACACACCCCCATCCCAGTGTTTATATAACACACACCCATCCCAGTGTTTATATAACACACACCCATCCCAGTGTTTATATAACACACACCCCCAGCCCAGTGTTTATATAACACACACCCCCATCCCAGTGCTTATATAACACACACCCCCATCCCAGTGTTTATATAACACACACCCATCCCAGTGTTTATATAACACACACCCATCCCAGTGTATATATAACTCACACCCCCATCCCAGTGTTTATATAACACACACCCCCAGCCCAGTGTTTATATAACACACACCCCCATCCCAGTGCTTATATAACACACACCCCCATCCCAGTGCTTATATAACACACACCCCCATCCCAGTGTGTATATAACACACACCCCCAGCCCAGTGTTTATATAACACACACCCCCATCCCAGTGTTTATATAACACACACCCTTCCCAGTGTTTATATAACACACACCCCCAGCCCAGTGTTTATATAACACACACCCCCATCCCAGTGCTTATATAACACACACCCCCATCCCAGTGCTTATATAACACACACCCCCATCCCAGTGTGTATATAACACACACCCCCAGCCCAGTGTTTATATAACACACACCCCCATCCCAGTGCTTATATAACACACACCCCCATCCCAGTGCTTATATAACACACACCCCCATCCCAGTGTTTATATAACACACACCCCCAGCCCAGTGTTTATATAACACACACCCCCATCCCAGTGTGTATATAACACACACCCCCAGCCCAGTGTTTATATAACACACACCCCCATCCCAGTGCTTATATAACACACACCCCCATCCCAGTGCTTATATAACACACCCCCATCCCAGTGTTTATATAACACACACCCCCAGCCCAGTGTTTATATAACACACACCCCCATCCCAGTGCTTATATAACACACACCCCCATCCCAGTGTTTATATAACACACACCCATCCCAGTGTTTATATAACACACACCCCCATCCCAGTGCTTATATAACACACACCCCCATCCCAGTGTTTATATAACACACACCCTTCCCAGTGTTTATATAACACACACCCCCAGCCCAGTGTTTATATAACACACACCCCCATCCCATTGTGTATATAACACACACCCCCATCCCAGTGCTTATATAACACACACCCCCATCCCAGTGTTTATATAACACACACCCCCAGCCCAGTGTTTATATAACACACACCCCCAGCCCAGTGTTTATATAACACACACCCCCATCCCAGTGTGTATATAACACACACCCCCAGCCCAGTGTTTATATAACACACACCCCCATCCCAGTGCTTATATAACACACACCCCCATCCCAGTGCTTATATAACACACCCCCATCCCAGTGTTTATATAACACACACCCCCAGCCCAGTGTTTATATAACACACACCCCCATCCCAGTGCTTATATAACACACACCCCCATCCCAGTGTTTATATAACACACACCCATCCCAGTGTTTATATAACACACACCCCCATCCCAGTGCTTATATAACACACACCCCCATCCCAGTGTTTATATAACACACACCCTTCCCAGTGTTTATATAACACACACCCCCAGCCCAGTGTTTATATAACACACACCCCCATCCCATTGTGTATATAACACACACCCCCATCCCAGTGTTTATATAACACACACCCCCATCCCAGTGTTTATATAACACACACCCATCCCAGTGTTTATATAACACACACCCATCCCAGTGTTTATATAACACACACCCCCAGCCCAGTGTTTATATAACACACACCCCCATCCCAGTGCTTATATAACACACACCCCCATCCCAGTGTTTATATAACACACACCCATCCCAGTGTTTATATAACACACACCCATCCCAGTGTATATATAACTCACACCCCCATCCCAGTGTTTATATAACACACACCCCCAGCCCAGTGTTTATATAACACACACCCCCATCCCAGTGCTTATATAACACACACCCCCATCCCAGTGTTTATATAACACACACCCATCCCAGTGTTTATATAACACACACCCATCCCAGTGTATATATAACTCACACCCCCATCCCAGTGTTTATATAACACACACACCCCATCCCAGTGTTTATATAACACACACCCAGCCCAGTGTTTATATAACACACACCCCCATCCCAGTGTTTATATAACACACACCCCCATCCCAGTGTTTATATAACACACACACCCAGCCCAGTGTTTATATAACACACACACCCCATCCCAGTGTTTATATAACACACACCCCCATCCCAGTGTTTATATAACACACACCCCCATCCCAGTGTTTATATAACACACACACCCAGCCCAGTGTTTATATAACACACACACCCAGCCCAGTGCTTATATAACACACACACCCATCCCAGCCCTTATATAACACACACACCCCATCCCAGTGTTTATATAACACACACCCAGCCCAGTGTTTATATAACACACACCCCCATCCCAGTGTTTATATAACACACACCCCCATCCCAGTGTTTATATAACACACACCCCCAGCCCAGTGTTTATATAACACACACCCCCATCCCAGTGTTTATATAACACACACCCCCAGCCCAGTGTTTATATAACACACACCCATCCCAGTGTTTATATAACACACACCCCCAGCCCAGTGTTTATATAACACACACCCCCATCCCAGTGTTTATATAACACACACCCCCAGCCCAGTGTTTATATAACACACACACATCGTGCAGTACGTTACCATCCCATTGTTCGGAACATTACGCATGCGCGGTCGCGTATCATTCCCGCGCATGCGCTGACCGTCGGGTGGGGGATGTTTTTGTCTTCGGTCGAACGACGGTGTGGTGGAACGTTATGGTCCGGCCCGGTTACGGGAGACTTCCTGAGCTTCTTCTCTCAGCAGAAACCGCCGGAAAGATAGAGTGAACCGTGGCCACTTTGCGCGGAGTGATGGCAAGTTTTTTTTTTAAAACCTTTTGCACTCGGCTTAAAAATACAGGCCCCGCGATAACGTCCGCCATCTTGTTTTGACGCCGTGCCGCAGGGAGCATGCGCGGCCGCCATAACTGTGCGTCTGTTTGCAGCAGTGAGCATGCGCGGACGCCGTACCTGAGCATGTTTGTGGCAGTGAGCATGCGCGGCTGCCGTGTCTGTGTGGCAGTGAGCATGCGCGGCCGACACCTTTATTGAGTTATAGTCCAACAGGTTTAATCGGAAACACTAACTTACTGAGGGACGCTCCTTCATCAGGGGGATCCTAACACAGAATTTACAGCAAAACTTTACAGTGTCAGGTCACTGAAATTATACATTGAAACATTGATTGTCTGTTAACCCTTTCATCTGTTAGAATACAGTGAGAGTTTCACTTCATTCACGTGTAAATCACAAAACCTTTTATTTAAAGTTGCATTCTCGGGTTAGCTGTTAACAATGGTGATAGCTGGGCAGTATGTTGAAGGTGTTAGCCCCCTGTGTTCTCTGTCTATGACCTGATGTTTAGATTGATTCTAATCTAAAAAGTGAGATAATGGAGTTTTACATAAATTCATGCAGTTTTTGAGTTCAGAGTCCTACGTGAATGTATGCAGTTTTTGAGCAAAGTGCAATGTGAATCTGCAAGTACAAATTCACCCCACAAAATATATGTGTGCATGTGGGTCTTTGTGTGTGTGTGTGTGTGTCTGTCTGGGGTGGGGGTTGTGAATGTGCGAAAGTGTATGTGTGTGTGTGTGAGTGCAGAGTGTCTTAAGTCTGTGAGGAGGTGCATGTGGGAGTGTGTGTGTCTATAAGGGTGTGTGTGTGTGTCCGTGTGTATGTGAGAGTGTGTGTGTGTAGTGCAATGGTGGTCACCTGTAATGTGACATGAACCCAAGGTCCCGGTTGAGGCCCTCCCTATGGGTACCAAACTTAGCTAACAGCTTCTGCTCGGCCACTTTTCTCTGCTGCCTGTCCCGAAGTCCACCTTGGAGGATGGTCACCCGAAGGTCCGAGGCTGAATGTCCTGGACCACTGAACCCTCCTGTCTGTTGATTGTTGTGCGGTGCCCATTCATCCGTTGTCGTAGCCTTTGCGCTGTTTTCCCAATGTACCATACCTCCGGGCATCCTTGCCTGCAACGTATAAGATAGACAACGTTGGCTGAGTCACATGAGTTGAAAATATGTTGCTGGAAAAGCGCAGCAGGTCAGGCAGCATCCAAGGAACAGGAGAATCGACGTTTTAGGCATAAGCCCTTCTTCAGGAATCATTCCTGAAGCGCTTTTCCAGCAACACATTTTCAGCTCTGATCTCCAGCATTTGCAGTCCTCACTTCCTCCTCTGAGTCACCTGGGTACCTGCCATGTACACGGTGGGAGGTGTTCCCACACGTAATAGTGGTATCTATGTCCACAATCTGACATGTCTTGCAGAGTCCACCGTGACAGGGTTGTATGGAGTTGTCCTGAGAGCCGGGCAATTTGCTACAAACGATGATCTGTTTGAGGTTTGGCGGTTATTTAAAGGCAAGGAATGGAGGTGTGGGGAAGGTCTTGGTGAGGTGCTCATCCTCATTGATAATGTGTTGCAGGTCACGAAGGACATTTTTTCAGCTCCTGGGAAGTACTGAACAACGAAGGGTACCCTGTCACTTGCAGGACATGTCTGTCTCCTGAGGAGGTCATTACGGTTCCTTGCTGTGACACGTCCGAACTGGCGGTGGATGAGTTGAACATCGTACCCCGTTCTTGTGAGGGCATCCTTGAGTGCTTCCAGGTGTCCGTCACGTTCCTCCTCATCTGAGCAGATCCGGTGTATGCGTAGGGCTTGTCCATCGAGAATGGCTGTTTTAATATGTTTTGGGTGGAAGCTGGAGAAGTGTAGCATTGTGAGGTTGTCTGTGGGTTTGCGGTAGAGTGTGGTGCTGAGGTGTCCATCCTTGATGGAGACGCATGTGTCCAAGAATGAGACAGACAGTCGAGAGTAGTCCATGGTGAGTTTGATGGTGGGATGAAACTTGTTGATGTCACTGTGTAGTTTTATCAGTAACTCCTCGCCATGGGTCCAGAGGAAGAAAATGTCATCAATGTACCTGGTGTACAATGTCGGTTGGAGATCCTGCATAGAGAAGAAATCTTGTTCGAACCTGTGCATAAAAATGTTGGCATATTGGGGTGCACATCTGATCCCCATGGCTGTTCCGTGTGTCTGGATGAAGAACTGGTTGTCAAAGGTAAAGACTTTGTGATCGAGGATAAAGCGGATGAGTTGTAGGATGGTGTTTGGAGATTGGCAGTTGTTGGTATTGAGTACTGAGGCTGTTGCCGCGATGCCATCATTGTGGGGGATGCTGGTGTAGAGTGCAGAAACGTCCATTGTGACGAGGAATGTTCCTGGTTCGACTGGTCCGTGGGTGCTGAGTTTCTGTAAGAAATCCGTAGTGTCGCGACAGAAGCTGGAGATTCCCTGTACAATAGGTTTCAAGATGCCTTCCACATAGCCGGAGAGTATCTCACATAGGATCCCATTGCCCGACACGATGGGACGTCCCAGTGTGTTGGCTTTGTGTACCTTTGGAAGGCAGTAGAAGTCACCTACACGAGAAGTACGTGGGATGAGGGCGCGTAGGGAACTCTGAAGGACTGGATCCAAAGTTCTGATCAGTGTGTTTAATTCTTGGGTGTGTTCTTTGGTCGGATCAGCTGGTAGTTGCCTGTAGTGTTCCTGGTTGTTCAGTTGTCGGTACACTTCCTTGCAGTAATCTGTTCTATTCTGAATGACAATCGAGTTACGATCAAGCCCTCCACTATCACCTGATGAAGGAGCGTCGCTCCGAAAGCTAGTGCTTCCAATTAAACCTGTTGGACTATAACCTGGTGTTGTGTGATTTTTAACTTTGTACACCCCAGTCCAACACCGGCGTCTCCAAATCATGACCTTTATTGAGCGGTGTGCAGCAAGGAGCATACGTTCCTTCCATCTTTGTAAAGGGTGTGTCTTGGAGTGACTGGGAGGAGGTTGCTTCCCATGCTGCAGCATGGAGAAAGTTTGTCCATCAGTGTTGCACGTCCAGAGTCTTGTTCGTGCGATAGAGCGGCTGCACGGAAAGAAAAGGAAGCAAATCTTAGTTTGCAGGTCCCACTACCTCATGCACACCCTTTTGACAGGGAGTTAAAAGAGGGAGTTGATAACAGCAAAGTCATAAGTTGGATGAATTCTTTTTCTTCACTGAATTCCTGTCCTAGACTGACCGTGATGGGTGTTGCAAACCTCTTTTACAGACTACGACGTGGGGATTTACAGACAAGAAACTGAAACGTGAAAACCTGTCAATGCCTTTCTCCAAATCATTGGCCTGTAAAAGTTAGCATTGATATCCAGATTATTAGCACTTGCTGAATAAAACCTTACCTCCCATCCTTCCAAGTGGCTCCTTACCAAAATCTTCAGTCAGTGTCCTAATTTTTTATTCTGACCAGGAATGACTTTTCCTAATCTATCACATATTAATCTCTGATAAAAGCATCTACCTCGTATCTCTCTAAACCTTTCCTATTCGTACACCTATCCAGATGCCTTTTAAATGCTGTAATTGTACCAGCCTCCACCACTTCCTCTTGTGGCTTGTTCCATACACGCACCACCCTCTGCGTGGAAAAAGTTGCCCTTGGGTCTCTTTTAAATCTTTTCTCCCCTCGCCAAAAACATATTCCCTCCAGTTTTGGACTCCCCTACCCCAGGGAAAAGACCATGGCTATTCAACCTATCCCTGCACTTCATGATTTTATGAACCTCGATGAAGTTACCCGTCAGCCTCCAACGCTCCAGGGAAAATAGCTCCTGCCTGCTCAGTCTCTCCATATAACTGCAACCCTACAACTCTGGCAAAAGCCTTGTAAATATTTTCTAAACCCTTTTTAAGTTTCATAATATCTTTCCTGTAAAAGGGAGACTAAAATTGCATGCAGTATTCCAAAAGTGGCCTAATCAATGTCCTGTACAGCTGCAATGTGACCCCACAACACCTATACTCAATGCAGTGACCAATAAAGGAAAACTTACCAAATGCTGCCTTCACCATCCTATCTACTCCATTTGCAAGGAGCTATGAACCTGCACTCCAAGATCTCTTTGTTCAAAAACATTCCCCAGGAGCTTACCATTAGGTGGTTAAGTCCTGCTCTAATTTGCCTTTCCAAAATGCAGCACCTCGCATCTATCTAAATTCAACTCCATCTACACTCCTCAGCCCATTGGCCCATTTGATTAAGATCCCATTGTACTCTGAGGTAACCTTCTTCAATGTCCACTTCACCTCCAATGTTAGTGCCCTCTGAAACCTTACTAACCACCCCTCCTATATTCACATCCCAAATATTTATATAAATGATGAAAAGCAATGGACCCAGCATTGATCCTTGTGACACACCAGTGGTCACAGGCCTCCAGTCTGAAAAGCAACCCTCCCCAACCACCACTCTCTGCCTCCCACCTTCATACTAGTTCTGTATCCAAATAGCTAGTTCTCCCAGTATTCCATGAGATCTAACCTGCTAACCAGTCTACTGTGAGGAACCTTTTTGAATGCCTTACTGAAGTCCATATAGATCACATCTACCGCTCTGCCCTCATCAATTCTTTGTGTTACTTCTTCAAACAACTCAATCAAGATTTGAGACATGACTTCCCCCCCCCCCCCCACACACAGCCATGTTGACTATCCCTAATCAGTCCTTGCCTTTCCAATTACACGTAAATGCTGTCCCTCAGGATTCCTTCCAATAACTTGCCCACCACCAACGTTAGTCTCACTAGTCTATAGTTCCCTGGCTTGTCCTTACCATCCTTCTTAAACAGTGGCACCACGTTTGCCAACCTCCAGTCTTCCGGCACCTCACCTGTGACTATCGATGATACAAATATCTCAGCAAGAGGCCCAGCAATCACTTCTCTAGCTTCCCACAGAGTTCTCAGGTACACCTAATCAGGTCCTGGGGACTTATCCAACGTTATGCATCTTCTCCTCAGTTATATGGACATTTTTCAAAATATTGCTATTTATTTCCCCATGTTCTCCATCTTCCATATCCCTCACCACAGGAAACACTGATGCAAAATACTCAGTTAGTATCTCTTCCATCTCCTGTGGTTCCACACATAGGCAGGCTTGCTGATCATTACTGTGACCCTATTCTCTCCCAGTTCACCTTTTGTGGTTAATGTATTTGTAGAATCCCTTTGGATTCTCCTTAACTCTATTTGCCAAAGTTGTCTCATGTCCCCTTTTTTTGCACTCCTGATGTTTTCCTTAGGTGTACTTGCACTGCCTTTTACACGGTTCTAGGGATTCACTCGATCTCTGCTGTCTAAACAGTTGGTTCTGATGTAACGCGATCGTTCCATTCTCGTGCAATCTTGTATTATAAGATGATTGTTTAAATGGCTCTATTTAAACTAACGGAGCCAGAATCATGTTACAGACAAAACAGGGAAGGAAACTTTGCGTTCTCCAAACTACAGTCTAAATTCTTCATTGGCGTTAAAGCCAATTTGCGTTGAAGAAACATATATGTTTTTGCAGAACCGACTGACCAAACCCTCAACTTCTCTAGTCATCCAGCATTCCGTACACCCACCAGCTCTTCCTTTCACTCTAACAGGAACGTAATGTCTCTGGACTCTCGTTATTTCATTTCTGAAGGCTTCCCATTTTCCAGCCGTCCCTTTACCTGCAAACATCTGTCCCTAGTCAGCTTTTGAAAGTTCTTGCCTAATACAATGAAATTGGCCTCCCTCCAACTTAGCACTTTAACTTTTCGTTCCAGTCTAGCCTTTTTCCATCACTACTTTGAAACTAATAGGATTATGGTCACTGGCCCTCAAGTGCTCCCCCACTGACACCTGCCTTAGAGTCATAGAGATGTACAGCATGGAAACAGACCCTTCAGTCCAACCCGTCCATGCTGACCAGATATCCCAACCCAATCTATTCCCACCTGCCAGCACCCGGCCCATATCCCTCCAAACCCTTCCTTATCATGTACCCATCCAAATGCCTTTTAAATGTTGCAATTGTACCAGCCTCCACCACTTCCTCTGGCAGTTCATTCCATACACGTACAACCCTGTGAGTGAAAAAGTTGCCCCTTAGGTCTTTTTTATATCTTTCCCTTCTCACCTTAAACCTATGCCCTCTAATTCTGAACCCCCTGACCCCAGGGAAAAGACTATGTCTATTTATCCTATCCGTGCCCCTCATAATTTTATAAACCTCTATAAGGTCACCCCTCAGCCTCCGACACTCCAGGGAAAACAGCCCCAGCCTATTCAGCCTCTCCCTGTAGCTCAAATCCTCCAAACCTGGCAACATCCTTCTAAATCTTTTCTGAACCCTTTCAAGTTTCACAACATCTTTCTGATAGGAAGGAGACCAGAATTGCACGCAATATTCCAACAGCGGCCTAACCAATGTCCTGTACAGCTGCAACATGACCTCCCAACTCAAATCTATCATTTCTCGAGCCATTGTGGTAAATCTCGTCGGCCTGCTTTCAGGGACCCTGCCATCATTCACAAGCTGTAGCGATCTCTGGTTTGTAGAGACCCAGATACACGGTGTCCCTGTGTGTGGTGACATCTCACAGCAGCGATTTCCAAATGACATCACACGCACTGCTCCCGAGGGATTTCCTCAAACTGGGAGATTTACCTTCGACTCCGGTCCTTCTAATACCCTTCCAGCAAGTTACAGCGGGAGGTTATGAAATTGAAACCGGTGAGATGGCTTCCCGGGTGAGTATTTTTGAGAACTTAGCTCGTGAAGCTTTTCCCCGGTTACCCGTTACCGGAGCGAGGTTCTGTGAATCTATGGCTGGTGACGTACCTTTACCGTGGGTCTGAATCCATAACCCTCCATAACTGCACCCCCAAAGCCCCGATCATTTCTCTGCCATTGACGATTTAATTCCTCTCTCTCTAGCAATGTCTCTGTAGTCTAGTGTTTAAAGTCGTGTAGTCACACAGCACGGAAACAGACCCTTCGGTCCAACCAGTCCATGCTGGCCGTAAACTCGTCCCACCTGCCTGCGCTTGGCCCATAAACCTCCGAACCTTTCCTATTCACGTACTTATCTAAATGTCTTTTAAACATTCTAAGTGTTACCGCTTTCTCTGGAAGTTCATTCCACACACGAACCACTGTGTGCAAAATAAAGAATTGCCACTCCCCCACCCCGTCTTTTTAAATCTTTCTCCTCTTGCTTTATGCCCTCTCGTCTTGAAATATCCCATATGAGGGAAAAGACTTCCGCCATCTACCTGATCTATACCCCTCGTTATTTTCTAAGCCTCTCTAAGATCACCTCTGAACCTCCGAGGCTGCAGTGAAAGACATCCCAGCCTCTTCTTATAACTGAAACCCTCCTTATAACTGAAACCATCCTGGTCAATCTATTCTGAACCCTCTCCAGCTTAATAATAGCCTTCCTATAATAGGGAGACCCAATACCCCAGAAGAGTGCTGGGGTAGCATGTTGGCTCAGTGGTTAGCACTGCTGCCTCACAGCACCAGGGACCTGGGTTTGATTCCAGCCTCAGGCGACTGTATCTGGGTGGAGTTTGCACATTCTCTCTGCGTCTGCGTGGGTTTCCTCCAAGTGCTCCGGTTTCCTCCCACAGTCCAAGGATGTGCAGGTTAGGGTGAATTGGCCATACTGTCCAGGGATGTGTAGGTTAGGTGCGTGAGTCAGGGTACTAAGGTAGGGGAATGGGTCTGGGTTGGTTACTCTTTGGAGGGTCGAAGGGCCTGTTTCCACACTGTAGGGATTCTATGATTAACTCATGAACATCCTGTACTCAGTGAGCAATGAAGTATGCTCAACGTCTTCTTAACCACTCTATTTATACATGATGCAAACTTCAAACAATTATGAATCTGAACCCCTAGATCTCTGTGTTCTACAATACTGCCGAAGGTGCTACTTATAATTACATAGTCTTGCCTCTGTTTTACCAAATGCAATACCTCGCAATTGTGTAGCTCGGTGGTTAGCACTGCTGCCTCACGGCGCCAGGGAGCCGGTTTCGATTCCAGTCTCGGCGAGACTGTGTGGAGTTTGCACATTCTCCCCGTGTCTGCGTGGGTTTCCTCCGGGTGCTCCGGTTTCCTCCCACAGTCCAAAGGTGTGCAGGTCAGGGTGAATTAGCCACGCTAAATTGCCCACAGTGTTCAGGGATGTGCAGGCTAGGTGCCTTAATCAGGGGAAATGTAAATTAATTAGGTAGGGAAATGAGTCAGGGTGGGTTACTCTTCTGAGGGTCAGTGTGGACTGGTTGGGCCGAAGTATTCTAGGATTCGAAACTCCATCTGCCACTCTTCAGCCCGTTGACCTCTTCCTAATCTTAAATAACCTTCCTCACTGTCCAGTCTACTTCCAATCTTGGTGTTATCCACAAAACATGCCTTCTACTTTCTCATCTAAATCATTTATATAAATGACAAATAAAAGTGGACCCAGCTCTGATCTCTGTGGGATCCTGCTAATCATAGGCCTCCAGTCCAAAAACACAACCCTCCGTCACCTCTCCTGCTGTTTGGCCAATTTTGTATCCAATTGGCAAGCTCCCCCTGAATCCCATGTGACCTAACTTTACTGATTGGTCTACAACGTGGAACCATGTGTAAGCTTTCCTGAAGTCCAAGTAAACAGTGCTGTCATTGAGTCTTTTGAGAAAGTAACCAAAAAGATTAATCAAGTTTGTGAACCACTATTTCCCTCGCACAAAACAATGCCGAATATCCCTAATTGTTCCTTATCTCCAAATGCATATAAATCCGATCTTTCAGAATCATTTTCAACAACTTACCCACTGCTAATGTCAGACTCACATGTCTACAGTTCCCAGGCTTCTCTTTACACTGAGTCATTGAGACGTCCAGCATGGAAACAGACCCTTCGGTCCAACCCGTCCATGCCGACCAGATATCCCAACCCAATCTAGTCCCATTTGCCAGCACCCGGCCCATATCCGTCCAAACCCTTCCTATTCATATACCAATCCAGATGCCTTTTAAATGTTGCAATTGTACCAGCCTCCACCACTTCCTCTGGCAGCTCATTCCACACACGTATCACCCTCTGTGTGAAAAAGTTGCCCCATAGGTCTCTTTTATATCTTTCCCCTCTCACCATAAACCTATGCCCTCTAGTTCTGGACTCTCCCACCCCAGGGAAAAGACTTTGTCTGTTTACCTATCCAAGCTCCTCATGATTTTATAAACCGCTATCAGTTCACCCCTCAGCCTCTGACTCTCCAAGGAAACCCGCCCCAGCCTATTCAGCCTCTCCCTGCATCTCAAACCCTCTAATCCTGGCAACATCCTTGTAAATCTTTTCTGAACTCTTTCAAATTTCACAACATCTTTGATAGGAAGGAGACCAGAATTGCACAATTTCACTGTTACTTCTGCCTACAGTGTTTAAATGAGACTGTGTGCAGCTGTACTACCAGCTACGCACAGGTCGAAGGATTTTGTGTAATCTCAGGATGAGAGAGACGTTGTTATGTGGTGGACAGCCTGGAATCTGTTAGGATGGAGATAACAAAGAAATGGATGAGAGTTTTCGCAGCCAGTGAGCTGAGACTAGGGTGGATTTGGGTGGTTTTACTGAGGTGGAAGTCGGTGGTCTTGGTGACGATGGGGATATGTGGTGGGAAATATTTCACTCGAGTTGTGAACAGCCTGTTCAGTTCCACACCATTACCAGAGAGGGGGCTGGAGTCAGTGGGGGGGGAGTTAAGACAGTGCCTTCAGTCTTCATAAACACTTAAACAGAGAAAGTTTCTGCTCATCCGTTACTGGGTGTCAAACAAGTCGGGATAGTGTGTGACTGAAAGGTGATAGTGTTCACATACGTATATGTAAGTTAGCTCGCTGAGCTGGAAGGTTTGTTTTCAGACGTTTCGTCACCATGACTAGGTAAGGTCATCAGGGAGAGTCTCTGGTGAAGCACTGGTGGTATGTCCTGCCTCTCTGTTTATAGGTCTTGGTTTCTCAAGGTGGGTGTTGTCATTTCCAGTTCTTTTTCTCAGGGGGAGGTAGATAGGGTCTGTATCGATGTGTTTATTGATGGAGTTTTGGTTAGAATGCCAGGCCTCTAAGAATTCTTGTTTGGCCTGTCCTAGGATATGTGTGTTGTCCCAGTCAAAGTGGTGTCCTCCTTTGTCTGTATGTATAGAAACTAGTGACAGTGTGTCGACTTTTGGTGTTCATGTATCCCTGGTGGCAAGTGTCCTGCTAGTTTTTTTTTACAGTTCCTCTATGGTATCTTGTAAATGACATTAGTTTTGCTGGTAGTATCTAACGGAACCTTTCGGTTCATTAGTCACTGTTTAAGTGTGTTGGTAGGTGTGTGGGCTACCACATACACCTGGTACCCTGGACCTCTAGGTAATGGAGGTTTGGTAGTGGTTTCAGAGATGCTGTTAAAGTTCTGATCGGGTTAAAGTCCTATACCTCTCCTTTACCACGTGCCTCTCTCTTCCTGCTTTTTCTCCCATAGAGGCCAGAGTCTCAGGTAGGTGTGGATTGGATGCAGATGTTGTGCTAAAGTTGTTGATAATACAAAATCCCTCGCTCTGTCTCTCCCAAATTACTTTGGCTTCCTCCACCACCACCACCTGAAAAGCAGTCTGAATTTCCTGTAGGACCAGACCTGGTGGCAACTGAAGGGAACCAGCTGGATTCTTGTGACAGTGTGGCAGCTTTCATGGTGACTTTCTCCCAGTGCTCCCCCCCCACAAAATTACTAGCTTCATTTGCTCAATTTCCCAACTTTGTTTTGTGTGCCTTCTCTGATATTTCTTTCCCCCCTGTTTTAAACCGTTTTCACAGGATATTAGAGGCTTCGGATTTGCAGTCAGAAAACTCAAACCGATGTGGTGATCGAGTCACCCAATTCGGCGTAACTGGCATTTCGAACATGGAAGGAAACGGCGCCATTTCCGACGTAGAGAAACCGCACACGTGTTCCGTGTGTGGGAAAAGCTTTGCTGATTCGTCTTACCTGTCAGCACACCAGCGCGTTCACACTGGGGAGAAACCATTCAACTGCCCCCAGTGTGGAAAGGGATTCACTTGGTCCTCCAGCCTGCTGAGGCATCTGCGAATCCATAGCGGAGTGAAGCCGTTCACCTGCTCGGAGTGTGGGAGAGGGTTCGCTCAGTCATCCCACCTGCTGACCCACCAGCGAGTGCACACCGGAGAGAGACCGTTCATCTGCTCAGTGTGTGGGAAGGGGTTCGCTCAGTCAACCCACCTGCTGATACACCAGCGGGTGCACACCGGAGAGAGACCGTTCATCTGTTCGGAGTGCGGAAAAGGATTCACACATTCTTCCAAGCTGCTGGAACACCAGCGAATCCACACGGGGGAGAAACCATTCACCTGCTCTGGCTGTGGGAAGGGATTCACTCAGTCGACCCACTTGCTGATACACCAGCGCGTTCACACCGGGGAGAGACCGTTCACTTGCTCCGTGTGTGGGAAGGGATTCACTCGGTCGTCCAAACTGTTAATACACCAGCGGGTTCACAAAGAACCACAGTTGAATGACTTTGCACTTCCTCAGACCAAGACATGAACTGTGGCCGTTGGGTGATTTGGCCCGACTCTGCTGTATCAGAGGAGCTGGTGCTGCGGTTGGAATGTTGAGAACAAGTAGGTATTTCTCGGTTAGCTTTTGGAAATGATGCCAACTCGCTGTACCTCAACGCATTAACACTGGACGCAGACTGTCCACCTACGCGGTTTGGGAATTGGGATTTTCTGGTTCATCAGGACTGGGTAAACACCAATGTAACTGCAGGGGTCAGAGTTTGCTATCGACATTCAAATCCAAGCCCGTGCTTCCTGGGGTCTGTATTCTGATGATGTTTGGAAACACCACCAAGTTCGGTCGTCTGTTTGGACCAAAATAAGGTAAATCAGTTTCTGGTTCGAACTGTGGTGCATCAAGCCGTTATCGTGACCTCGAAGGCAGACGAGTTTCTTCAGAAGGGCTCTCTGTCTCCCACTGTGTTCTCCATCCTCACCTCCAAAATTTCTTTGTCACTGAAAATGAGACGATCAGTATGCTTCACACAAGCAGTTGGGCGAAGCTGCGTCCAGAGGGAGGTAGGGTGTGTGTGTGTGTGTGTGTGTGTGGGTGTGTGTGTGTGTGTGTGTGTGGAAGTTCAGTGCTTTGAATTCTGTGCACAGGGGAAGAGAGATTTTATTTTGTTGTTTTTTTTTTCTTGAATACGGTTCGTGGGTCATTTCTCAGCATTGCGATTTGTAAGGGTGGTACTGCTCAGATTCAACCGAGCAGAGAGGAAGGATTCCTAGTTTACCAGCTGCACCTTTAGGGAGCTGATAACTGGGAAAATGAAGAAAAGCAGGCCAGCACAGGAAAGAGGCGAATTGATTCGCTTCTGGTATTTCTTATGGAAGAAGATATTAAATGAGCAACACAGTAATAAGTGAAAAAGTCAAGGCTAATCTAATAAAGGAATATAAGCAAGCAAAGTACAGGAACGAAATTGTAGATAGCATAACTTAACAGTGTTCATACATAAGCAGAACGATTATAGTTACTGGAAGAAATCAGACCTCGCACACATGATATGCTTCTCCTGTGCTAGGCGGCAAATCAGTTGTCCCTGTTGACCCCATGTGCAGAAGTGGTGGCTAGTTGCTGATTTCAGAGCTGCAGCTGCAGAGAACTTCCTGTGGATAGCACGCCCACTGTGGTGGCCACATCATAGGTGAAAATTGAACAGGCCATGGCACGGATGATCGCCAGGCGGTAAGGAAGGGAGGGAGGGAGGGAGTGCGTTGTGACCTCCTAAGGAGATACTGTTTTGCACACTGTTCAGGAAGATCACTACAGGGAAGAGCGGGCGTAGCCAGTTTCATGGTGCCATGCATGGATCTGCTGTCAAAGAGGAGGAGGGGAAACAGTGGTAGCATTATAGGGATTCATAGGGTCATACAGGACAGAAACTAAGGGCGGGCATGGTGGCTCAGTAGTTAGCACTGGTGCCTCACAGCGGCAGGAACCCAGGTTCGATTCCAGCCTCGGGGGCGACTGTCTGTGTGGAGTTTGTACATTTCCCCCCGTGTCTACGTGGGTTTCCTCCGGCTGCTCCGATTTGTTTTAAATTGCCCACGGTGTTGGTGCATTAGTCAGAGGGAAATGGGTCTGGGTGGGTTACTGTTCGGGGGGGTCAGTGGGGACGTGTTGGGCCGAAGGGCCTGTTTCCACTCTGTAGGGGAATCTAATCTAATCAAACCCTTCAGTCCGACCCATCCATGTCAAGCAGGTTTCCCAAACTAAACTCGTCCCATTTTCCCCGCACTTAGCCCATATCCCCCTCAGCTTTTCCTATTCACATACCTGTCCACATGTCTTTTAAATGTTGTAACAGCACCCGCATCTACCACTTTCTCCCTGGCAATTCATTCCATACACGTAGCACCCTCTGTGTGAAAATGTTACCTCTCTGCTCCCTTTTAAATCTTTCCCTTCTCACCTTAAACCAATACCCTCTGGTTTTTAATTCCCCTACCCTAGGGATTACTATCTTTACTATTCATCTTACCTATGCCTCTCATGATGTTATAAATGTCTGTAAGGTCACCCCTCAGCCTCTTACACTCCAGGGGAAAATGCCCCAGTCTATCCGGCCTCTCCTTGTAACTCACGCCCTCCTGGTGACATCCTTGTAAATCTTTTCTGCACCCTTTCCAATTTAGTAGCATCCTCCCTGTAGCAGGGTGACTGGAACTGGAAGCAGTACTCCAAAAGTGGCCTGTCAGATGTCCCATACAGCTGCAGCGTGACATCCCAACTCCTCTGCTCAGTGCTCTGACCAATAAAGGCAAACGTGCCAAAAGTCTAGTTCGTCCTCCTGTCCACCTGTGAGATCAGTTCAAGGAACTATATGTACCTGAACTCAGAGATTTTGCTGTTCAACAACACTCCCCAGGGTGCTAGCATATAACTGTGTAAGTCCTGGCCTGGTTTGCCTTGCCAAAATGCAAAACCTCACATTTATCTACATTAAATGGCATCTGCCACTGTTTGGCCCACAGTGGGGTGGATGGTATAGTGGCATTACCGCTGCACTGTTTATCCAGAGACCTAGGTAATGTGCTGGGGGCCTGCGTTTGAATCCTGTCACAGCCTGGTAGAATCTGAATTTTTTAAAAAGATCTGCAATCCAGTGTCGAAGAACCCATTGTCCATTATTGGGAAAACCAGTCTGATCCAGTCATGCCCTTTTGGGATGGAAACAGCCACCCTGTCTAAATACTCTTCCCAGTTATTAGCAGGTCATCCAAAGACATGGTGACCTGGAGCATCAATTGTAGCATGTTTCGTGAAGGACAGCTTGCAAGTCCTCTGTGTGAGGGACTTATCCAGTTGCAAGAATTGATTTCCCATTTGTTTAAAGTTTCCACAAAGACAAACTGACCCATTGGGCTTCACAAATGGTACCACCGGTGCTGCCCATTTCTCAAACTCTCCTAATTTGATGATTCCTTCGCTTTCCAGCTGCCTGATTTCTGCCTCTTCTTTTGCCCCAAAGGCCAATAGCACTGGGAGGGCCTTGCTAAATGGTGGAATTACTTCCTGGTCAATGTGCATGGTGGCCTTGGCTCCTCTGATAGTCCCTAAACCTTCCTGAAAAACTTCGGCGGTATTTAATTCGGACTTGCCTCAGGCAGCCATTTTCTCACTGAAAAATGTTGAGCCAATCAAAGTGAATCGGAGGCTGAGGGGTGACCTTATAGAGGTTTACAAAATTATGAGGGGTATGGGTAGGGTAAATAGGCGAGGTCTTTTCCCTGGGATGGGGGAGTCCAGTACTAGAGGGTATAGGTTTAGGGTGAGAGGGGAAAGATTTAAAAGAGACCTAAGGGGCAACTTTTTCACACAGAGGGTGGTACGGGTATTGAATGAGCTGCCAGAAGAAGTGGTGGAGGCTGGTACAATTGCAACATTTAAGAGCCATTTGGATGGGTATATGAATAGGAAGGGTTTGGAGGGATATGGGCCGGGTGCTGGCAGGTGGGACTAGATTGAGTTGGGATATCTGGTCGGCATGGACGGGTTGGACCGAAGGGTCTGTTTCCGTGCTGTACATCTCTATGACTCTGAATCTTTCTCTGCTTGGGCCTGTCAGAGCGGTGACAGTGAATGAAGACTCTGGGGGCAGGCAGGACCTGGGCAAGTGGAAGTTTATTCCTACAGAAACCAGTTAAAGCAGAGAGAGGGCCAAAGGATCTTTTCTGAATCTGGCCTTGACGTACCAATGCAGTTCATCGTTTAATCTTTGGCTCAGATCAGAGGATAGATCAATGGCGCACTCAAACTCGTACAGTAAAAAGCAGTATTTTTATACATTTCTGTATTACAATGATCACATACAAGATGGTCTCAGCCCTTCCCTCCCGATCCACTAAAACACCTAGTCAATGATGAGCATCCCCGTGGTCCGCCTCAGGTTCCCATTACCTCAAGGTGTTTACCATGTACTAAAAATCCCCTCGTCCTTGGGATCTTTCTATGCATCCTATTCACTCACATTCCAAAGTCACTGGTTGTACTCCCTCAGATCTGTTTCAGGCTGGCTTACCAATTAAAGACAGTTTGAATTCTTTTATTCACTGCATTCCTTTCAATTACTCCCTTCACGTTTCCCATTGTTCTAATCATATATGTAAAAATATGCAAGACAGTTAATTGTAACCAATTGCTGTTTCTATTCTGAGGTTAATGAAGGTTAGGTATACCGATTTCTACTGTTAGTCCTCCGCAGTTATTGGCCATGAACAATCTAGTTTGTCCAAGGTGAATGAGAGAGTACAGGTACACAATCCTTGATCTGAAATCCATGTCTTTCTCGCAAAGTTTCTTTCTCCGTAACAATATTGATTGGCGTGCAAACTGTTAACCCAACTCTACACCCACGCGACCTGCGTCACTCAGCTGTGACATGGCTTGGCGTGGCCCAGCTCTGGCAGACCTCAATTCTGTCTCAGGGCCTGTAGTACTCACCGGTGCGTCTGCTGTTCAGTAAGATTTATTTCATTTCACCATTGAACTGTCACTTATTCCGAAATCCAAAAAATTCCGAAAACCAACTAGCCCTGAGGGTTTCGGATAAAAAATTATGTATCTGTACTTCCTAAAGTTAACTAACTTTCACACACAAGCAGAAAGGTTTTGGTTATATGCATCTATATTTATGTTGGAGAATCTCCAACTGGAAACTCTTGCTTAATATTGCAGAGTAATTGGGAAGCAATGGTTTATTATGAAACAGCTAACTGTTGTTCTGGTAGTTATTTAGAGATTTAGAATTTTATATCTTGCACCTGGTATTTATTCCTTTAGTGGCACAATCACCCTTTCATTAATGAACTGATTTTATAGAGACATACAAGATGATCAGAGGATTAGAGAGGGTAGACAGTGACAGTCTTTTTCCTAGGATGATGACGTCAGCGTGTACGAGGGGGCATAACTACAAATTGAGGGGTGATAGATTTAAGACAGATATCAGAGAGTGGTACTTTACTCTGAGAGTGGTAAGGGTGTGGAATGCCCTTCCTGCTAATGTAGTCACCTCAACCACAAAAGGGAGATTTAAACAATCCTTAGATAAGCACATGGATGATGATGGGATAGTGGAGGGGTCAAGCTGAGAATAGTTCACAGGTCGGTGCAACATCGAGGGCCGGAGGGCCTGTTCTGCGCTGTATTGTTCTATGTTCTATGTCTCAGGTATGTTTTTATTGTAACTGCACAGGATGGTTGCTGCTCAGGGTCCCCTTTACTGGCTTTGGAGTAGTTTTCATAGAATCCCTACAGTGTGGAAACAGGCCCTTCGGCCCAACAAGTCCACACTGACCCGCTGAAGAGTATCCCACCCAAACCCATACCCCATTACTCCGCATTTTCCCCTGACTAATGCACCTAACCTACACATCCCTGTACACTACGGGCAATTTAGGACGGCCAATCCACCCTAACCTGCACATCCTTGGATTGTGGGAGGAAACCCACGGGAGAATGTGCAAACTCCTCATGGACAGTCACCCGAGGCTGGAATCGAACCAGAGTCCCTGGCGCTGTGAGGCAGCAGCGCTAATCACTGAGCCACCGTATCATGTTGGTTCTGTAATCAGTGACTGAGCTGGGTCAGTATCAACCTCCATTCGAACCAGGTGACCATTTAACCAGATTTTTGTTGTGATTGCTCCTGACTTGCATGTTGCTCAATAGTTTCACTGTTCCAAGCCAGATGTTGGTGGGCTATCCAGCATGTGCACTTTCCTGGGTACTGGCTGCCTATGAGTTCTCTTATGCAATTCAGGCCAAGTGGTACTCTTTTGCTGTCTCAAGTCTATATACCAGCAACATTTACAACGGCCTGCAGACCTGGATCCCGAAGAAA
This sequence comes from Chiloscyllium plagiosum, assembly GCF_037043375.1. Lineage (NCBI taxonomy): Eukaryota > Metazoa > Chordata > Chondrichthyes > Orectolobiformes > Hemiscylliidae > Chiloscyllium > Chiloscyllium plagiosum. The sequence continues at coordinate 27,354,588 of NW_028270165.1, forward strand.
AGGTTAACCATTTGGTCAAGGCTTGGCTTTGTTTTGGAGGTTTTGCTGTGGGCTGACCTGGGGTTGCTCTGTTCAGGATATGTCCAGATGCTGCACAATCACCTTCACTCAAGTGGTTAGCACCCAAGCTCCGCCCCCCCCCCCCCCCCCCCCCCCGAGGGTGGGGTGTCCACTTTCATCAGCAAACACAGTGCCTCATACGGCCCCTGCGTTTTTGAATGACAAAGCCAGCTGTAGTGCCTGCTTGAAGTCCACTTGGGCCTGTAGGTGGATTGTAATGGTTGCATCGTTAATTCCACATACCAAACAGTGCCTCAGCAGTTTGTGAGGGGTTAAACCAAGGTCACATGCCTCTTAACCTCGTCAGAAATCCCGACATGGATTCCTGTCATTCTCTAGTAAAACCACTGAGTGAAACTGAAGGCCTCTCAGAATTAGGGGAGTGGGGTCTGAATATTCCTGAACTAAATCTGTCAACTCTTAAAAGATTTTAGTATCTAGTGCCTCAGGAAATGGGAGGCTCCTAACAACCACGAGCTGTCAGAGGAATTATCGTTGCTTTGGGACATCTGCCCCAAATGTCATTTGTCCAAAGAAAATCGCATTTGTTCCATATACTGGGCCCAGACTTTGACAGCAGTATCGAACAAATCAAGTTTCCCAAATAATGGCATGTTACCAGAAACACTGGTCCCAATCTAAAGACAACTGTTGTGAGCGAATGTCTGCAGGAGCATATCCCAGTCTCGTTGCCACTGAGAAACCTCCACAGAGACCAGTATCCCGTCACCAAGTCACCCTTTCTTTACACGTGCATAGTACTTGACACCAGAGCCGTAGGGACTTGGCTGTGTACTGTTGAGAATGCGTATAGGGTATAGCAGGCAGGGAAAGAGTTAAATTGAGTTTTGTGCAACAAGAGGTTCAGCTGAGCATGACTCAGATCAGATAAGAATGTACAGTAAACAATGGGGTGCTGGAGGCAAGGGTAATGGGTTAACAAGGTGGAAAAGCATTTATTATGTCGAGCCATTTAACAAGATGAGGTACCATTCAGTATGTGAGGTCAGTTTAACATGGTGAAAAGTATTCATTATGTGAAGCCAGTTATTCATTGTGTAACAGCAGATGGCTTAATCTTGACAATCAGTGAGTGTCAATAGTAATGGTCACCCGAGTAATATTTATGTTGCCTGATCTGAATGCTCCTCCCTGTAAAATGACTATATAGTTCATTGAGAAACTGCTCTTCCAGAGAAGACAGAGAACTCATGTCCCTGTGCACATGGGCAATCGTTCTCTCTCCCTCCAGGGCCTGGAATAAAGATGAAGGAGGTAAAACCAAACTGTGTTTCTGAGGGTTTTGCTTTGACTTGGTGGGGGCGGGAACGGGACAACACGGCCACTCGCCGAAGAGAGCGTCGCATTCTTAACAAGGTCACTAATGAAGGTGGAGGAGAAGTAAGCTCAAATGGGAAAGGAAAGATTGGACATCATGTTCGGTATTGAGGAGTTCACTCATTTCCTTCAGACCAGTTGGGTTTCTCCAGCATTTTCTGTTTAATATGATTACTGTATGGCACTCTTTGATGCATGAAACAGTGACAAATCTTTGCAGAGGTAATTTCTTGAAGCACAGTGTGGTGACTGTCCTGCATAAATACTCATACTGCTTATCCCACTTATATCTCCACCCTGGAGGCTCCCTGCCTCCATTCCTGATGAAGGGCTTTTGCCCGAAACGTCGATTTTTCCTGCTCCTCGGATGCTGCCTGACCTGCTGTGTTTTTCCAGCACCACTCTCTAATGTAAACTCTGGTTTCCAGCATCTGCAGTCCTCATTTTTGCCTACTTATTCTGCTGTCTACCCATGGGATGGAGTGCACGTTGCTCAACTTTCAAAGCCAGCACACAAGCCATGTGAGCCACTCACTTGCTGAAAAGTAAAGGAAATTTTGTTGCACTTCTCTCAAGCTTCTTACAGATACCCTGGGCGGTACAGTGGCTCAGTGGTTGGCACTGCTGCCTCACTGTGCCAGGGACCTGGGTTCGATTCTAGTCTTGAGTGACTGTGTGTAGTTCATATGTTCTCCCAGTGTATGCGTGGGTTTCCTCCCACTGTCCAAAGACACGCAGGCTAGGGTGGATTAGCCATGGGAAATGCAGGAGTGCTGGGACAAAGTGACATTCTCTTCAGGGAGTCAGTGCAGAGTTGATGGAGCAAATGGCATGTTTCCATGCTGTAGGGATTTGCAGCAGTGCTGCTGACAGGCCACCTCCATTTCTGGCCCGCATACAGGAATACAGTATTCCTGATGAAGGGCTTTTTCCCGAAACGTCGATTTTACTGCTCCTCTGATGCTGCCTGAACTGCTGTGTCTTTCCAGCACCACTACTCCAGATCCAGGAATACAGTTAACACCGCAGCGATTGGTTCTGTCAGCTGATTAAATCAAGACACCGACAGTTGGCGAAGCCGGGTAATGCGGATGCTTTGTCAAGGCTACTTTACCTGTCCAGGAACTGGGAGTTGTCCTTATCAAGTGGCTTTTAATCTGGGGAATGAGTTTTTATCCTTCTCTCTTGTGAATAGGAATTGAGGAAGTTAGAAAGCCAGAAAGGGAACCGTTCCATGTTTTACTTCTCTTTTCAAGACGTACTGTGGGCTCAAGGGTTAAACATTTCACTACCAAAGAGACTCGCTGCAGTATCAATTCCACGTCTGTCCTCTTACAGAATAGAGAGAACATCTCAGGAGGGGGGAGAGGCTGACTGTATCCCAAAAAAGGAGTCCAGTGGAGCCACACATGTGGATTCCTCTGCAGCCTCAGACAGTGGTATCCTGTCCTTCCCAGACAGGACTGATAGCCTTGGCCACAACCCAGTTAAAAACTGCCTCCTGCTCCTATTATCTTGCTTCCCCTCCGTATTAGCATAGCTATGTAAATCCCCCATTGAGAACAGGCAGAACCCTGCTGCCTTACTCTCTTCCCATCAACACATGATCATGAAGAATGTGATAATCAGTCTCTGTAATCCATTCACATGTTATCACAGGATATCAACATGCACTGGGTTTTGTAAGGTCATGTAATGTAATGACAGTCAACCATGTGACTGATAGACCTTTTGTTTTAGCCCTATAAAGAATACCATCTTTGTGTGTAGATTTGTGAAGAGGTGTCACCACAAGTAGACGGATGACTCCTTCTGGTCAGATTGAGAATCTCTCACCAGCTGTCTGCTAATAAAGCATGTACTTTTAAGCAGAAACTTCTGTCGTCCGGATTTGTGGAGGAAAGACACCAATAGAATAAGTGCAACGAGAGCATCCTGGCATAATCCGAAATATCCAGGAGCTGCTTTTTGTGCTGAAGGAGGACTGCCAGATTGAGGAGAAAACCGGATTGTGCGAATACCGCACGTGACATCCGGAAGGTGCCAATGACTGCTTCACCCATGGGACTGGCTTCAGTCACCCTGGCTCTGGATTCAACTTGATTTTGCGGGACCAGTAGAGGATGTTCCTGGGTGATTGTGGATGCCCACACCAAGGTGGCCGTCATGAAGTCAGCAACAAAAACCACGATGGTACTGACAGGATGAAATATTTGCCAGGTTTGGGAACCCCGAACAGGTCGTAAGTGACAGTAGTCAATCGTTTGTGGAGCAAGCGTTTGAGGAGAAGCTGGAAAATCACGGAGCCAGATGCATGAGATCAGCTCCATATCACACTCTGTGTCAAGTGGCCAAGAGGAGAGATTTGTACAAACTATGAAGCAGACCTTTGAAGACCTCTCAAGGGACGGGTTCACTGGGATGATGACTCAAATAGTTCCTCACCTTGTACAGGAACACACCACACACGATGACCCAGTGCTTGCTCGTGACCTTAGTTCTCAGCTCACAGTTGAACATTATGTTTGACTTACTGCAGCCAGAAGAGACCAGAGTTGGGACAGCAAAATCAAGAAGGATAGATCATCAGAATCATAGAATCCCTATGTTGTGGAAACAGGCCCTTTGGCCCAACAGGTTCACACCAACCCTCTGAGACCCATTCCCTGAACAGTATGTGCAGTTTAGCATGGCCAATTCACCTAGCCCTCGCAGCTTTGGATTGTGGGAGGAAACCGGAGCACCCGGAGAAACAATACAGATGGGTGAAAATGTGCAAGCACCACACAGTCAGCCGAGGCTGGAATCGAACCCAGGTCCTTAGCACTGTGAGGCAGCAATGCTAACCGCTGAGCCAGGAGAAAGTGACAACTGCAGATGCCAGAGACCAGAGGTGAGAGTGTGGTGCTGGATAAGCACGGCCAGTCAAGCAACATCCGCAGAGGCAGGAGAATTGACGTTTCAAGCATAAGCTCTTCATCAGGCGTGTGTATACTCGCATACACCTCCTACTACCCCCTTGATCACAACCTCGCCTCCACTCACCAAACTACAGATAGATATAAGTAAACGAGTATGGTGTTGGAAAAGCACAGTCGGTCAAGCAGCATCCGAGGAGCAGGAGAGTCGACGTTTTGGGCATAAACTGCTTCTCGGATGCTGCCTGAGCGGCTGTGTTCTTCCAGCGCCATACTCTTCGACTCTGATCTCCAGCACCCGGGTTCAATTCCAGCCTCGGGGGAACTGCACATGCTCCCCGGGGCCGGGTGGGTTTCCACTGGGTGCTCTGTCTTCCTCCCACAGTCCAAAGATTAGATTAGATTACTTACAGTGCGGAAACAGGCCCTTCAGCCCAACAAGTCCACACCGACCTGCCAAAGCGCAACCCACCCAGACCCCTCCCCCTACATTTACCCCTTCACCTAACGCTACGGGCGATTTAGCACGGCCAATTCACCTAACCTGCACGTGTGCAGGTCAGGGTGAATTGGCCGTGCTAAATTGCCCGCAGCGTCCAGGGCTGTGAAGGTTAGGTGCATCAATCAGGGGTGATTGGGTAGGGGAATGGGTCTGGCCGGGTGACTGCTGAGGGTCAGTATGGACTGGTTGGGCTGAAGGGCCTGTTTCCCCAGTGTAGGGATTCTGGGTACGTTCTGCAGTGCTCACTTTCTCCCGAGATAGATACAAGGGCGAGCCATTTCCAAGGAAAGTGAGTTGAGGATTGTCAGATGAGCCATGACTTTATGGTTCAAGGTGAGGGCGGACACATGGAGTTCCCACAGGGCTGTTTTTGTTTGGTCACAATGAGGTCTAGCTGATTGACGGCGACGTCGACCAATGGAAAGGGCGCGCTTCGGGCCGGTGGGATGACAACTAACGGGGATAGAGGGGGGGCGGGGCTGACGGTCTGACGTCACGGGCAGGGGGGGCGGGGACGACGTGACGAACCCAGGGGCCGGGATGACGCAATGACGTCGGGGGCGGACGGTGGAGCGGAAGGTCGAGGAGGAGACATGGCGGCCCCGTGAGTGGGGGAGCGGGAGGTGTCATTGCCGCACCGTGGGTAGGCTGCCAGAGCCGTATCGGCAACGTCCGGTTCTGCGCTTGCAGCGAAAGGAAAGAGGCGACGGGCCCGCTTACCGTCGTCGCCATTTTTATTGGGAGGCAACTCAGGAATGAGCCCCCGCCCCCCACTGAGGTGGCCGCTGGTGTCACAGGGCGCATGCGCGCTCTTCTCTGTGATGTCAGAGACAATGGCCTCATGGGAAGGCAGGTTGCCCAGTGGGGAGGCAATGGCCTCATGGGAAGGCAGGTTGCCCAGTGGGGAGGCAATGGCCTCATGGGAAGGCAGGTTGCCCAGTGGGGAGGCAATGGCCTCATGGGAAGACAAGTTGCCCAGTGGGGAGGCAATGGCCTCATGGGAAGACAGGTTGCCCAGTGGGGAGGCAATGGCCTCATGGGAAGGCAGATTGCCCAGTGGGGAGGCAATGGCCTCATGGGAAGGCAGGTTGCCCAGTGGCAATGGGCTGCCCTTGTGGGGGGAAGAGCTGGCTCAATGGGAGGGGGCGGCGCCGTGGGGAGGGGATGGGTCAGTCAGCCCCACGCGGAGGGGATAGTCCACCCTGTGTGGAGTTGGTGCCTTAGTGGTATTATTGGCGGACTATTGATCCAGAATAACGGTCTGGGGTCCTGGGTTCGAATCTCGCCACGGCAGATGGTGGAATTTGCATTCAGTGAAAAACAAATTAAGGGTCTAACGATGAGCATGAATCCACTGTCGATTGTGGGAAAGACCCACCTCATTCACTAATGCCCTTTTGGGAGGGAAACTGCCACCCTTACCTGGTCTGGCCTCTGTGTGACTCCAAGCCCTCAGCAATGTGGTTAACTCTTAACTGCCCCCTGGGCGATAAATGCTGGCCAAGCCAGCAATACCTTAGTCCCATGAATGAGAAAAAAGGAGGGAGGATTTATACACAGCAAAATCAAACCAGGTGAGATGTTTGTCTGTTTGGAATTTCTGCCCTGCACTGACAGCGATGGGTTTTGGAAACTCCATGAAACGTTGGTAAAGCGTTGAATCAACAAATCAGCTGCTTTTCTTCGAGCTCCCGCTGAAACAGTGCTGGAGGCTAAGGACAGAAGTTAGTGTGGGAGTGAGTGGAGAATTAAAAATGGCAAGTGACTCCCGATAGCAGTGTAAAGCAGATTTGGTTGCGAGCAGTGAATACAGCGCATAGATTACAATTAGCCCAAAGAAATCTCCGATCAGTTTCAAAGTTCAAAACTTTAACCGCAGCCTGGAAAAGGGCTCATTCTTTGATGAGTAAGTGATACAAAGTAAAATGAAACAATTCCCAGGGTATGAATTTCTGCCCCTGTTGTAGGATTTAAAAAGTATCACTGTGACCACAATCAACTAAATCTGTACCTACCTATTGAACCCCATTTCTGGTATGATCTCCAGTGTGTGTGTTTGGAGGTGCTGGGTTTCTATGGCCCGACTGCTCTTGTTCGAGATTTTTGGGGCTTAGGAGATTCCAGTGTACGTCTGGTCGAGTTGCAGTTGGATAAAGCTATCTTCTTTCTCACTATCTCTTCCTTTGTGAGGTTCACATCTCGTCTAGTCCCAGACTAGATGCCGGGTTCCCACCTTTGAGTGACATTAGTGAATCGGTCTGATGTGTTTGTGGCTTAGCCACGGTCACGGTTTACTGTGTTACCTTCATTTTACAGGGCATTTGTGAAGGGTCGTTTCTGAGAAACAAGGCTCAAACTGGACATTGTGCCAAGAGCGCCCTAAGTAGTTTAATTCATCGGGACCTGGATTCTGAACATGGAAGGAAGAGGTACCATTACCAGTGAGGAGAACCCTTACACCAGTTCTGGGGCTGGACAAGGATTCAGCCAATCATCTAGTCTGTCAAGAGATGGAGTTCTTCATAGTGAAGAGAAACTGTGGCATTGTGGGGACTGTGGCAAGGGATTTAAGTATCCCTCTCAACTGGAAGCTCATCGACGCAGTCACACAAGGGAGAGGCCATTCATCTGCTCCGAGTGTGGGAAGGGATTCATTCAGTTGTCTCACCTGCTGACGCACCAGAGGGTTCACACTGATAACAGGCCTTTTAAATGCTCCGACTGTGGGAAGTGCTTCAAGAGTTCCAAGCAACTGATGTCCCATCAACGCATTCACACTGACAAGAAACCATACAGGTGCTCTCACTGTGGGACTGGCTTCAGGCAATCATCTGATCTCACTGTACACCAGCGGGTTCACACTGGGGAGAGGCCGTTCATCTGCTCCAAGTGTGGGAAAGGATTCATTAATTCGTCCCACCTGCTGACCCACCAGCGAGTCCACACCGAGGAGAGACCATTCACCTGCAGGGAGTGCGGGAAAGGATTCACTCAGCTATCCAATCTGCTCAGGCACCAACGGGTTCACAGCGATGAGAGACCCTTTACCTGCCCGCATTGTGGCAAGTGCTATAAAAGTTCCGGAGAGTTGGTGCGCCATCAACGTGTCCACACGGATGAGAGACCGTTTCGGTGCTCCCACTGTGGGACTGGGTTCAAGCGATCGTCTGAGCTGACTGTACACCAACGAGTCCACACTGGGGAAAGGCCTTTCTCCTGCTCCGAGTGCGGGAAGGAATTCACTCAGTCATCCCACCTACTCCAACATCAACGAATTCACACCGGGGAGAGACCGTTCAGCTGCTCCAAGTGTGGGAAGGGATTCATTAACTCATCCAACCTACAGAGTCACCAGCGAGTTCACAAGTAACTGCAGCATTGGCGTTTTGCTGTTTATCCCAGCTTGGACTGAACTGTCTTCACTGGAATCTGGTATTAATGACTTTCAACCTGGCTGTAGGTGTTAATATTCTGGACAAAATGCAAATTCAGCCTTCCATTAAATTATGTGCTAAGGCTTTTTAATATCTTGAGCACAAGTTAGTTCCGTTTGAAAGTGTTTCCTTTCCCCCCCTGTCCAACAGCTGTGAGGAGCTAGGAAAGGTTCCTTGCCAGAGATTGAGACAACCCAATCAGCTGTCCCTGCTACTTCCCTTTCCCACAGACCAAACTGTCTCCGAAATTCCTCTTGCCTGAGCCCTGAATTCCCATCTGTCTCTAATTTCTCTCCTATCTCCAGTTATGCCGTGGCAGAGTTCATTGTGACCAGCCTTTTGCTCCTGTGATCCTAGTCCCAATTAATTGCTGCCCATTTAAATACCCCAGGCTGGCTGAAACAGATCTCATTCCTGGTGAAGGGCCTTTGTCCGAAACATGTATTCTCCTGCTCCTCAGATGCTGCCTGACCTGCTGTGCGTTTCCAGCACCACACTCTCGACGCTGATTCCCCCAGCGTCTGCAGTCCTCACTTTCTCCCTCGCTAAAATAGAAGCTGACTTTGCAAAAGCAAAATACTGCAAATTGGTGGAAATCTAAAATAAAAACAAAGTGTTGGAGAAACTCAGCAAATTTGGTAGCCCCTGGTCGTGAGAGATCACTGTTAGCAATGTGACGCTTGCTTGGAACTGAAGAATCATCAGATTTGAAAGGTGAATTCTGGCCTCTCTTCACAGGGGCCGCCAAACCTGCCAGCTTTCTCCATTCCAACTCCCCTTTCCTGATTGCAGTGGGTCAGATCCGGGATGGGGTTTAATAGGAAGGAACTTTCCCAGTTCGTCAAAGGATCAATAACTGGGGCTTAGATTTCTGGTAAAGGGCAGGAGATTTAAGGGAAGAATTTTGTACCCAGTGGGATGCGTGTAGAGAGGAACCTCGATTATCCGAAGGACACGGGCGGTGAGTATTTTGTGCGGTTAATTGAATGCCCGATCACATAAGTCGGCCAAGCATCGGAAGTTTGTGATCTTGTTCGGCGAATGCCAAATTTGGTTAATCGAATGCTGGATCATCGAGATTCCTCTGTACCTGGAACTTGCTACCTGAAAGGATGGTAGGGGCGGAAATCATTTCAACATTTAGTTGGTATTTGGATGATCGGTTGAGGTGCCGTAGCACAACTTTCCAAGTACTGGAAAGTGGGGTGAGAGGAATCACGTGGTGTAAAACTCTTATCTGAAAAAAATCTCACACAAACTCCAGGTTACGGTCCGACAGGTGGATTTGGAAGCAGCTGCTTTCGGAATGCTGCTCCTTCAGCAGGTGGCTGAACCTGATGAACACACGACCGCCTGCTGAAGGAGCAACGCTCCAAAAGCTTGTGCTTCCAAATCCACCTGTCGGACCGTAACCAGCTGGTGTGCGCGATTTGTCCAGCCCAGTCTGACACCGGCACCTCCACATGGTTGTTAACATCTGCCTCTCCAGGCCAGGTGGAGAAATTCCTCTGAGGCACTGTGGGATATTGTTTTCTCAATGTAAGTTAATTACAAAACTCCACAAACTGCAATCAAACACGTGAACAGTGCAAGGATTCAAAGTTGTTGCAAATGTACACATAAACACACACACATACATACATACATACATACATACATACATATAGATATAATTAAGGTCATTGGTATATTGAGCCAATTCAACACATCTCACAAATTCAGAATTTCTCCAGGACTGATCCTTGAGGTACGAATGAGTGATGGAAGCAGTCAGGGGGAACAATTCCCGGGGAATTTCGGAAGCAGGAATGGTAAATCGACTGAACAGAGGAGAGAGAACATTCTTATCCCTCAGACTCGACAAGCTCTCAGTTGCTAACAGCAAGGGAGCTTTGACTTTGTCCAGATTTGATGTGGCTCAGTTGAATTGTCACCAGAGCAGTAATGGGGATGCTGCGCCAAAAAATGTCTGGAAATCTTGAATATTTGTGCTTAATTTAGAGGATCTTGGTGCCATATTCATTCAAGACTCAAAGGATTGAGCTCCCCAAACCGGGAGGGTTCCCGTCCCCAATCCGGGAGGGATCACTCAGCCCGCCGTCCCCAAACCCCCCAGCGCACCGTCCCCAATCCGGGAGGGATCACCCAGCCCGCCGTCCCCAAACCGGGAGGGTTCACCCAGCCCGCCGTCCCCAAACCCCCCAGCGCACCGTCCCCAAACCGGGAGGGTTCACCCAACGCACCGTCCCCAAACCGGGAGGGTTCACCCAGCCCGCCGTCCCCAAACCCCCCCAGCCCGCCGTCCCCAAACCGGGAGGGTTCACCCAGCCCGCCGTCCCCAAACCCCCCAGCGCACCGTCCCCAAACCGGGAGGGTTCACCCAGCCCGCCGTCCCCAAACCCCCCCAGCCCGCCGTCCCCAAACCGGGAGGGTTCACCCAGCCCGCCGTCCCCAAACCCCCCAGCGCACCGTCCCCAAACCGGGAGGGTTCACCCAACGCACCGTCCCCAAACCGGGAGGGTTCACCCAGCCCGCCGTCCCCAAACCCCCCAGCGCACCGTCCCCAAACCGGGAGGGTTCACCCAGCCCGCCGTCCCCAAACCCCCCCAGCCCGCCGTCCCCAAACCGGGAGGGTTCACCCAGCCCGCCGTCCCCAAACCCCCCAGCGCACCGTCCCCAAACCGGGAGGGTTCACCCAGCGCACCGTCACCAAACCGGGAGGGCTCACCCAGCCCGCCGGCCCCAACCCGGGAGGGTTCACCCAGCCCGCCGGCCCCAAACCGGGAGGGCTCACCCATCCCGCCTGCCCCAAACCGAGAGGGCTCACCCAGCCCGCCGGACCCACACCGAGAGGGTTCACCCAGCCCGCCGGCCCCAAACCGGGAGGGCTCACCCAGCCCGCCATCCGGAAACCGGGAGGGCTCACCCAGCCCGCCGTCCCCAAACCGGGAGGGCTCACCCAGCCCGCCATCCGGAAACCGGGAGGGCTCACCCAGCCCGCCGTCCCCAAACCAGGAGGGGTCACCCAGGCCGCTGGCCCCAAACCGGGAGGGCTCACCCAGCGCACCGTCCCCAAACCGGGAAGGTTCACCCAGCGCACCGTCACCAAACCGGGAGGGCTCACCCAGCGCACCGTCCCCAACCCGGGAGGGCTCACCCAGCGCGCCGTCCCCAACCCGGGAGGGTTCACCCAGCCTGCCGTCCCCAAAGCGGGAGGGCTCACCCAGCCCGCCATCCGGAAACCGGGAGGGCTCACCCAGCCCGCCGTCCCCAAACCGGGAGGGCTCACCCAGCGCACCGTCCCCAAACCGGGAGGGGTCACCCAGCGCACCGTCCCCAAACCGGGAGGGTTCACCCAGCGCACCGTCACCAAACCGGGAGGGCTCACCCAGCCCGCCGGCCCCAACCCGGGAGGGTTCACCCAGCCCGCCGGCCCCAAACCGGGAGGGCTCACCCATCCCGCCTGCCCCAAACCGAGAGGGCTCACCCAGCCCGCCGGACCCACACCGAGAGGGTTCACCCAGCCCGCCGTCCCCAAACCCCCCCAGCCCGCCGTCCCCAAACCGGGAGGGTTCACCCAGCCCGCCGTCCCCAAACCCCCCAGCGCACCGTCCCCAAACCGGGAGGGTTCACCCAGCCCGCCGTCCCCAAACCCCCCCAGCCCGCCGTCCCCAAACCGGGAGGGTTCACCCAGCCCGCCGTCCCCAAACCCCCCAGCGCACCGTCCCCAAACCGGGAGGGTTCACCCAACGCACCGTCCCCAAACCGGGAGGGTTCACCCAGCCCGCCGTCCCCAAACCCCCCAGCGCACCGTCCCCAAACCGGGAGGGTTCACCCAGCCCGCCGTCCCCAAACCCCCCCAGCCCGCCGTCCCCAAACCGGGAGGGTTCACCCAGCCCGCCGTCCCCAAACCCCCCAGCGCACCGTCCCCAAACCGGGAGGGTTCACCCAGCGCACCGTCACCAAACCGGGAGGGCTCACCCAGCCCGCCGGCCCCAACCCGGGAGGGTTCACCCAGCCCGCCGGCCCCAAACCGGGAGGGCTCACCCATCCCGCCTGCCCCAAACCGAGAGGGCTCACCCAGCCCGCCGGACCCACACCGAGAGGGTTCACCCAGCCCGCCGGCCCCAAACCGGGAGGGCTCACCCAGCCCGCCATCCGGAAACCGGGAGGGCTCACCCAGCCCGCCGTCCCCAAACCGGGAGGGCTCACCCAGCCCGCCATCCGGAAACCGGGAGGGCTCACCCAGCCCGCCGTCCCCAAACCAGGAGGGGTCACCCAGGCCGCTGGCCCCAAACCGGGAGGGCTCACCCAGCGCACCGTCCCCAAACCGGGAAGGTTCACCCAGCGCACCGTCACCAAACCGGGAGGGCTCACCCAGCGCACCGTCCCCAACCCGGGAGGGCTCACCCAGCGCGCCGTCCCCAACCCGGGAGGGTTCACCCAGCCTGCCGTCCCCAAACCGGGAGGGCTCACCCAGCCCGCCATCCGGAAACCGGGAGGGCTCACCCAGCCCGCCGTCCCCAAACCGGGAGGGCTCACCCAGCGCACCGTCCCCAAACCGGGAGGGGTCACCCAGCGCACCGTCCCCAAACCGGGAGGGTTCACCCAGCGCACCGTCACCAAACCGGGAGGGCTCACCCAGCCCGCCGGCCCCAACCCGGGAGGGTTCACCCAGCCCGCCGGCCCCAAACCGGGAGGGCTCACCCATCCCGCCTGCCCCAAACCGAGAGGGCTCACCCAGCCCGCCGGACCCACACCGAGAGGGTTCACCCAGCCCGCCGGCCCCAAACCGGGAGGGCTCACCCAGCCCGCCATCCGGAAACCGGGAGGGCTCACCCAGCCCGCCGTCCCCAAACCGGGAGGGCTCACCCAGCCCGCCATCCGGAAACCGGGAGGGCTCACCCAGCCCGCCATCCGGAAACCGGGAGGGCTCACCCAGCCCGCCGTCCCCAAACCAGGAGGGGTCACCCAGGCCGCTGGCCCCAAACCGGGAGGGCTCACCCAGCGCACCGTCCCCAAACCGGGAAGGTTCACCCAGCGCACCGTCACCAAACCGGGAGGGCTCACCCAGCGCACCGTCCCCAACCCGGGAGGGCTCACCCAGCGCGCCGTCCCCAACCCGGGAGGGTTCACCCAGCCTGCCGTCCCCAAACCGGGAGGGCTCACCCAGCCCGCCATCCGGAAACCGGGAGGGCTCACCCAGCCCGCCGTCCCCAAACCGGGAGGGGTCACCCAGGCCGCCGTCCCCAAACCGGGAGGGCTCACCCAGCGCACCGTCCCCAAACCGGGAGGGGTCACCCAGCGCACCGTCCCCAAACCGGGAGGGTTCACCCAGCGCACCGTCACCAAACCGGGAGGGCTCACCCAGCCCGCCGGCCCCAACCCGGGAGGGTTCACCCAGCCCGCCGGCCCCAAACCGGGAGGGCTCACCCATCCCGCCTGCCCCAAACCGAGAGGGCTCACCCAGCCCGCCGGACCCACACCGAGAGGGTTCACCCAGCCCGCCGGCCCCACACCGAGAGGGTTCACCAGCCCGCCGGCCCCACACCGAGAGGGCTCACCCTGCCCGCCGGCCCCACACCGAGAGGGCTCACCCTGCCCGCCGGCCCCACACCGAGAGGGCTCACCCAGCCCGCCGTCCCCAAACCGGGAGGGCTCACCCAGCCCGCCGTCCCCAAACCGGGAGGGCTCACCCAGCCCGCCGTCCCCAAACCACCCAGCGCACCGTCCCCAAACCGGGAGGGCTCACCCAGCCCGCCGTCCCCAAACCACCCAGCGCACCGTCCCCAAACCGGGAGGGCTCACCCAGCTCGCCGTCCCCCAACCGGGAGGGCTCACCCAGCCCGCCGTCCCCGCACCGGGAGGGCTCACCCAGCCCGCCGTCCCCAAACCGGGAGGGGTCACCCAGGCCGCTGGCCCCGCACCGGGAGGGGTCACCCAGCCCGCCGTCCCCAAACCGGGAGGGCTCACCCAGCGCACCGTCCCCAAACCGGGAGGGCTCACCCAGCCCGCCGTCCCCGCACCAGAAACGAATACCATAAACTGAAACTGCATTGGATTCCAATTGTACAGCTTTTTCTGAGCTTCCCCATGCTAAGTTGTTCGTAATGGTGATGTAAATGAGCGTAATCTTTGGCAGGGCTATTTTTGACTCTTTGCCAGTATTTATTTGAAGAGAAACACCCGATGTTTTGAACAGTAATTGCTCTTGGTCCTGAAACAGACAAAGCAGGGAGAGCTTACCGGGTCAGGCAACATCCGTGGAAAGGACAAACGTCCTGCCCTTCCTCAAACCTAGTCCGTTCTGTGCAAGGGTCAACAAGTCTCTGCACAGATGACATCGTCCCAGCAGACAGCTGACTTGCTGATTTAACAGTTCGAAACACTGAAAATAAATTCAGAAATGTTGATGGTTATGGATTCATTTTGTGCTGTCAAAGCTGCACAAAGCAGTTTCCTTGAGATCCACATGATTCAATTTGTTTTCAGCATTGAAAATTTATACTGGTGTCACTACTTTATTCGACAATGTCGGAAGCACCCGTTTGTTTCAAATTAAAAACTCTCCAGTTTTCATTGGTCTCGGTTTCTATTCTACAAGTTTTCAGTCCCGTGAACTTCTCTTAGCAGAATCACTCCTTGTCAGAAAAAACAACTCAGCCATGTGAGAACGATCAGAGCAAAGCATGAACCAACACTGCCGGCCATTAACAGGTCCAGGCAGCGGGCCGTGGAGGGGGTCGTTAGGGCCGACTGCCTGCCCCTCTTCCGCGGTTACGTTAAAGCCCGGGTGTCCTTGGAGAAGGAGCACGCGGTGTCGACCAACACCCTGGAGTTGTTCAGGGAGAGGTGGGCGCCGCAGGGAGTGGAGTGTATCATTTCTCCCTCCAACTCTATTTTGATTTAGTCCCTACCCTCCCCTTCACTGTTTTGATCACACAGCACTGCCCTTTGATGTGAAGGGCAGTGTTTGTCACTGGCCACCCAGGTGTTTTCCTTTCTTCCTGGTGGTGGAAATTGAATAAAGATTGGTGCACTTTGTGTCTTTCACTGTGTCTCACACCTGCACACACACACACCATGGGTGCTGGGGATAAAATAAGCACTACCGCATTTAGGTGGTAGTGTGGGGGTTTTAAAAAAAAAAGAAAGAGAAAAAAAAGTAAGAAAAAAAAAGTGAACCAACACTGCCAGCTGAAAGAAATGTAGGGTCAGATTGCAGTTTCCATGAAGGAGAAATGATGAGTCAGTCTTGAAAAGAGGGAGAGGTGGACATGCAAGAGGATGGGAAAGGGTTAACCGAGTGTGGGATCAAAAGTAAGAGCCCAGGAGTTTGCTCTCTGGTCCAGCCTGGGCTCAGCTGGACTTCCATCCAACCTTGCCTCCATTCTTTCGTTACTGAAAAGCTTTCCAGGCTCAAGTGACGCAGATTCCTTGTTCGATTCAGTTAGGAAAGGCAAAGGAGTCAGGTAAAAACAAGGACTGCAGATGCTGGAAACCAGAAACTTGATTAGAGTGGTGCCGGAAAAGCACAGCAGGTCAGGCAGCATCCGAGGAGCAGGAGAAGGTAACGGAGTAAGAGCATCTGACAGAGATTTGGGACAAAAGCAAAAAACTGCCAGAGAAACTGAGCAGCATCTGTGGAGACAGTAACACAATTGATTTGTTTTGAGGCCACTGCCCCTTTCTGAGGAGATTGGGAGGTTTCCGTCCCAGAGGGGTACACGTTCCAGTCAGCCGGACAATTCTTGGTGATTCCTTCACCATCTCCCAAGTTCCGAGGGGTAATTTAGGTCAACGCCTTCTTTCATCCCAACAATCGGAACGTTTAGACACCACTGTCACAGCCAGTTTGGATTTCTTCACTTGGCTGATCAGGAGAACGTGAGCATTGCAGACGCTGGAGGAGATCAGAGTGGTGCTGGAAAAGCACAGCAGGTCAGGCAGCATCCCAGGAGCAGGAAAATGATGAAGGGCGGGCTTCTGCCCGAGATGTCGGCTCTCCTGCTCCCCAGATGCTGCCTGACCAGCTGTGCTTTTCCAGCGCCACCCTCTCTCGGCTCTGATCAGTGTTTATCTCCACATTATATCCCTGCCTTTTCTGTAACGTCTTGACTACTTGCTAGAAGTGCAATGTTCGAGCTGGTGAGCATTAGGGTCAGCCTTGCTTTTTGTCTCAATTACAGGGGTCACCTCCACTGCCTCAGTTTCCAACTCCGCCTGCATTGTGGGTTCTGTCTCGTACTGACTGAACTCAATAACTTCCAAATATCCATATCGGTTTAGGAAGCTTCTATTGATCTGCCTGTGAAACAGTTCAATATTTTCAGTACTTTGTCAGTTTAATCTGATATGATTCGCATCCAACAGCATTTATGGCAGATACAATCCACAGTAACCCTTAAACTCTCTTTAAACTCCCACATCTGACAAGAAGTACATCTCACTGCAAAGGCCATTTTTGCTCCTTCACAATCTACAGACCCAGAAAATAACACCGTCTTATTCCTCTACAAACACTGCCCCCAGGTTAAGTTAATAGCTGTGGCTTATATATTAAGTTTAATCAAGAGACTTGTCTCCAAAAACATATAACCAAGAAAGAACCCACTGTACTCACTAATACAGCCTTTCTCTTGGACAGACTTAAAACAACAATTAACTGATCTGATTCTGTGTTGTGAACTTCGACCAAACCGGTTCCTCCCAGATTAGTTGTGAATTTTGTTAATTTTCCCAGACGCACTCAGATGTCCAGCGACACATGAATTCAAATACAGCAAAGGCGGTAACTGTGTCGGTTCTCTCTCTCTCTCTCCCTCTCCCCCCTGCACTGTCCTCACCATGTGCTTCCCTTGTCTGCTCTTCTCCCTTTTAAAACTGCTGTTGTTTTGACTTTATTTTTTCCCCAAAGTTCCAAAACAATGCGACAGCATCTAAAACAGTAATTACTGCTCCTGGAATTCGAGGAAATCACCTCCAGCTCCTAAAATACCTCAAAAAAAAGGAGCAGATCTTACAACTAGAAATTTTTCCCGTCCTCCAACGGGCTGAGAAGTGGCAGATGGAGTTTAATTCAGAAAAACACGAGGTGCTGCATTTTGGGAAAGCAAATCTCAGCAGGACTTATACATTTAATGGTAAGGTCCTAGGGAATGTTGCTGAACAAAGAGACCTCGGAGTGCAGGTTCATAGCTCCTTGAAAGTGGAGTTGCAGGTAGATAGGATACTGAAGGCGGCATTTGGTCTGCTTTCCTTTATTGGTCAGAGTATTGAGTACACGAGTTGGGAGGGAAAAACAATGACTGCAGATGCTGGAAACCAGATCCTGGATTAGTGGTGCTGGAAGAGCACAGCAGTTCAGGCAGCATCCGAGGAACTTCGAAATCGACGTTTCGGGCAAAAGCCCTTCATCAGGAATAAAGGCAGAGAGCCTGAAGGGTGGAGAGATAAGCTAGAGGAGGGTGGGGGTGGGGAGAGAGTAGGAAGAGCTTCAGGGCCGAGGAAATGACCTGGGAGTTGCAGTGGGAGAGAGACTCCCTGAGATTCTTGTAGAGAGAGGAGGAAAACTTCTTCAAGGCAGGCATCCTTGCAAGAGGATTCGCAGTAGGGTTAAAATCAACGAGGTAAAAACAATGACTGTAGATGCTGGAAACCAGATTCTGGATCAGTGGTGCTGGAAGAGCACAGCAGTTCAGGCAGCATCCGAGGAACTTTCCCAGGTCATTTCCTCTGCCCTGAAGCTCTTCCTACTCTATCCCCACCCCCACCCCCCTCTAGCTTATCTCTCCACGCTTCAGGTTCTCTGCCTTTATTCCTGATGAAGGGAGGAGAAAGTGAGGACTGCAGATGCTGGAGATCAGAGCTGAAAATGTGTTGCTGGAAGGGCTTTTGCCCAAAACGTCGATTTCGAAGTTCCTCGGATGCTGCCTGAACAGGAGTTGGGAGGTCATGTTGCGGCTGTACAGGCCATTGGTTAGGCCACTGTTGGAATATTGCGTGCAATTCTGGTCTCCTTCCTATCGGGAAGATGTTGTGAAACTTGAAAGGGTTCAGAACAGATTTACAGGGATGCTGTCCAGGGTTGGAGGATTTGAGCTACAGGGAGAGGCTGAACAGGCTGGGGCTGTTTTCCCTGGAGTATCGGAGGCTGAGGGGTGACCTTATAGAGGTTTATAAGATCATGAGGGGCAAGGATAGGGTAAATAGACAAAGTCTTTTCCCTGGAGTGGGGGAGTCCAGAACTAGAGGGCATAGGTTTAGGGTGAGAGGGGAAAGATATAAAAGAGATCTAAGGGGCAAGTTTTTCACACAGAGGGTGGTACGTGTATGGAATGAGCTGCCAGAGGAAGTGGTGGAGGCTGGTATAATTGCAACATTTAAGAGGCATTTGGATGGGTATATGATTAGGAAGGGTTTGGAGGGATATGGGCCGGGTGCTGGCAGGTGGGACTAGATTGGGTTGGGATATCTGGTCGGCATGGACGGGTTGGACTGAAGGGTCTGTTTCCATGCTGTACATCTCTATGACTTTATGACTCTAATCTCACAATGGAGATGCCGCTGTGAAGCACTTTCTAATTGGAGATATAGGATGCCCTCTAGTTCTGGACGTCTGGACCCCAGGGAAAAGATCTTGTCTATTTACCCTATCCATGACTCTCATGATTTTATAAACCTCTATAAGGTCACCCCTCAACTTCCGACGCTCCAGGGAAAACAGCCCCAGCCTATTCAGCCTCTCCCTGTAGCTCAAATCCTCCAACCCTGGCAACATCCTTGTAAATCTGTTCTGAACCCTTTCAGGTTTCACAACATCTTTCCGATAGGAGGGAGACCAGAATTGCATGCAATATTCCAACAGTGGCCTAACCAATGCCCTGTACAGCCGCAACATGACCTCCAAACTCCTGTACTCAATACTCTGACCAATAATGGAAAGCATACCAAACGCCTTCTTCACTATCCTATCTACCTGTGACTCCACTTTCAAGGAGCTATGAACCTGCACTCCAAGGTCTCTTTGTTCAGCAACACTCCCTAGGACCTTACCATTAAGTATAGAAGTCCTGCTAAGATTTGCTTTCCCAAAATGCAGCACCTCGCATTTATCTGAATTAAACTCCATCTGCCACTTCTCAGCCCATTGGCCCATCTGGTCAAGATCCTGTTGTAATCTGAGGTAACCCTCTTCGCTCTCCACTACACCTCCAATTTTGGTGTTATCTGCAAACTTATTAAGTGTACCTCTTCTGCTCACATCCAAATCATTTACGTAAATGACAAAAAGTAGAGGGCCCAGCACCGATCCTTGTGGCGCTCCACTGGACACAGGCCTCCAGTCTGAAAAACAACCCTCCCCAACAACCCTCTCTTTTCTACCTTTGAGCCAGTTCTGTATCCAAATGGCTAGTTCTCCCTGTATTCCATGAGATCTAACCTTGCTAATCAGTCTCCCATGGGGAACCTTGTCGAATGCCTTACTGAAGTCCATATGGATCACATCTACCACTCTGCCCTCATCAATCTTCTTTGTTACTTCTTCAAAAAAACTCAATCAAGTTTGTGAGACATGATTTCCCACGCACAAAGCCATATTGACTATCCCTAATCAGTCCTTGCCTTTCAGAATACACGTACATCCTGTCCCTCAGGATTCCCTCCAACAACATGCCCACGGAGGTCAGGCTCACCGGTCTATAGTTCCCTGGCTTGTCCTTACCACCCTTCTTAAACAGTGGCACCACGTTTGCCAACCTCCAGTCTTCCAGCACCTCACCTGTGACTATCGATGATACAAATATCTCAGCAAGAGGCCCAGCAATCACTTCTCTAGCTTCCCACAGAGTTCTAGGGTACACAATAGACAATAGGTGCAGGAGTAGGCCATTCAGCCCTTCGAGCTTGCACCGCCATTCAATATAATCATGGCTGATCATTCCTAATCAGTATCCTGTTCCTGCCTTATCTCCATAACCCTTGATTCCACAATCCTTGAGAGCTCTATCCAACTCCTTAAATGAATCCAGAGACTGGGCCTCCACCACCCTCTGGGGCAGAGCATTCCACACACCCATCACTCTCTGGGTGAAGAAGTTTCTCCTCATCTCAGTCCTAAATGGTCTACCCCGTATTTTTAAGCTGTGTCCTCTGGTTCGGCACTCACCCATCAGCGGAAACATGTTTCCTGCTGCCAGAGTGTCCAATCGTTTCATAATCTTATATGTCTCGATCAGATCCCCTCTCAATCTTCTCAGCTCAAGGGTATACAAGCCCAGTCGCTCCAGTCTTTCAGTGTAAGGTAATCCTGCCATTCCAGGAATTGACCTCGTGAACCTACGCTGCACTCCCTCAATAGCCAGAATGTCTTTCCTCAAATTTGGAGACTAGAACTGCACACAATATTCCAGGTGCGGTCTCACCAGGGCCCTGTACAGCTGCAGAAGAACCTCTTTGCTTCTATACTCAATTCCTCTTGTTATGAAGGCCAGCATGCTATTAGCCTTCTTCACTACCTGCTGTACCTGCATGCTTACCTTCATTGACTGGTGTACAAGAACACCCAGATCTCTCTGTACTGCCCCTTTACATAAATTGACTCCATTTAGGTAGTAATCAGCCTTCCTGTTCTTGCCACCAAAGTGGATAACCATACATTTACCCTCTGTGTGAGGTCCTGGGGATTTATCCACCTTTAACCATTTCAAGATATCCAGAACTTCCTCCTCTGCAATCTGGACATTTTGCAAGATGTCACCATCTATTTCCCTACAGTCTACATCTTCCATATCCTTTTCCACAGTTAATACTGATAGCACATTTAAAAAGCGAACATCTGTGACATATCCAGAATGTTAAATTCCACAGTTATGGGATTGTAACATCAACCGAAACAATGCTGTTTTCAGACTGTCAATCCTATGTGATTAACAGCAGCAATAACAATGGCATCCAAACTCTGCAGTCACTCACAAACTCACCAGTGTCAGAGCATTCATCAATCAGTGATCAGTTATTCTCCCCACTATGAAGCCGCTGGTGCATCAGCAGGTTCGATGAAGTACTGAACTCCTTCCCGCACTGCAAGCAGCTGAATGGTTTCTCCCCGGTGTGAACTCTCTGGTGGGTCAACAAATTGGATGACTGAACAAATCCCTTGCCACACTGCGAGCAGGTGAACGGTTTCTGCTCGGAATGGACTCGTTGGTGCGTCAGAAGGCTGGACAACTGAGTGAATCCCTTCCCGCACTCTGAGCACGTGAACGGCCTGTCCCCGGTGTGAACTCGCTGGTGTATCAGCAGAGTGGAGGACTGAATAAATCCTTTCCCACAATCGAAACAGGTAAACGGTCTCTCCCCGCTGTGAACTCGCTGGTGAGTCAGCAGGTTGGAAGAAGTAACGAATCTCTGCCCACAAGTGGGGCAGCTGAATGGCCTCTCGCCTGTATGAACTCGCTGGTGTGTCAGCAGGTTGGTTGACTGGTTGAATCCTCTCCCACACTGCGAGCAGGAGAACGGTTTCTCCTCAGTGTGTAGTCGCTGGTGTGTCAACAAGCTCGATAACTGAGTGAATGCCTTCCCACACACAGAGCAAGTGAACGGTTTCTCCCCACTGTGAACGCGCCGGTGTGCAGTCAGGTTGGACGAATTCCTGAACTTCTTTCCACAGAACAAGCAGCTGAATGGTCTCTCTCCGGTGTGAACCCGCTGGTGTGCCACGAAGCTGGTGGACTGGGTGAACGCCTTGCCGCACTCGGAGCAGGCGAATGGCCTCTCCCCGGTGTGCCCTCGCTGATGCTTCAGGAGGTTGGATGACTGCGTGAATCCCTTCCCACACTCGGGGCAGACGAACGGCCTCTCTCCGGTGTGACTGCGTCGGTGAATTTCCAGCTGGGACGGAGATCGGAATTCCTTTTCACAGTGCCCACATTCCCACAGTTTCTCCATGCCGTCGAGCGTCTCTGCGGGTGGCTTGAACACTCGCCAACAAGCGGAGCACGCAAGTGGTTTCTCCGTGCCGTGAATGATTCTTTTTTTCCGTCCGTGTGACCGGGTAAAGCTCCCTCCCACGGTCGGAGCCCCGTCTCTCAGTCCGTGTGACCGGGTAAAGCTTCCTCCCACGGTCGGAGCCCCGTCTCTCAGTCCGTGTGACCGGGTAAAGCTCCCTCCCACGGTCGGAGCCCCGTCTCTCAGTCCGTGTGACCGGGTAAAGCTTCCTCCCACGGTCGGAGCACCGTCTCTCAGTCCGTGTGACCGGGTAAAGCTTCCTCCCACGGTTGGAGCCCCGTCTCTCAGTCCGTGTGACCGGGTAAAGCTTCCTCCCACGGTCGGAGCACCGTCTCTCAGTCCGTGTGACCGGGTAAAGCTTCCTCCCACGGTCGGAGCACCGTCTCTCAGTCCGTGTGACCGGGTAAAGCTTCCTCCCACGGTTGGAGCCCCGTCTCTCAGTCCGTGTGACCGGGTAAAGCTCCCTCCCACGGTCGGAGCCCCGTCTCTCAGTCCGTGTGACCGGGTAAAGCTTCCTCCCACGGTTGGAGCCCCGTCTCTCAGTCCGTGTGACCGGGTAAAGCTTCCTCCCACGGTCGGAGCACCGTCTCTCAGTCCGTGTGACCGGGTAAAGCTCCCTCCCACGGTCGGAGCACCGTCTCTCAGTCCGTGTGACCGGGTAAAGCTCCCTCCCACGGTCGGAGCCCCGTCTCTCAGTCCGTGTGACCGGCTGAGGTTCTTCCTACGAGCACGCCTCGACGCTTTTCAGATCACGCCGAGGTTAGAAATCTCTTGCCGCCTGGACACAACAAGTATGTTTCTTCATCCACGTTCAGGGGCCAGTGAAGTTCAACTTCTGACCGATGGAGACACTGGGCCAGGTCCCTGTGGCTCCACGTTCAACTGGAATTCCCTCCTCTTCAATCATCTGTGCCAGGAAATCAAAATAAAAACTGACAGCCAGGCAGACAAATCCCCATGGAATAGTCTCCTCTCCTGTTCCCCCAAACCCTGGGAATCTTCATTGCACACAATCTCCCTCCTGGGCTGGGGGGGGGGGGGGGGCTGTTGGTCCTCCAGCCAATGGGAGAGCAGGGGCCGGTGGTCCTCCAGCCAATGGGGGAGCAGGGGCCGGTGGTCCTCCAGCCAATGGGGGAGCAGGGGCCGTTGGTCCTCCAGCCAATGGGAGACCAGGGGCCGGTGGTCCTCCAGCCAATGGGAGACCAGGGGCCGGTGGTCCTCCAGCCAATGGGAGACCAGTGGCCGGTGGTCCTCCAGCCAATGGGAGACCAGGGGCCGGTGGTCCTCCAGCCAATGGGAGACCAGGGGCCGGTGGTCCTCCAGCCAATGGGAGACCAGGGGCCGGTGGTCCTCCAGCCAATGGGAGACCAGGGGCCGGTGGTCCTCCAGCCAATGGGAGACCAGGGGCCGGTGGTCCTCCAGCCAATGGGAGACCAGGGGCCGGTGGTCCTCCAGCCAATGGGAGACCAGGGGCCGGTGGTCCTCCAGCCAATGGGAGACCAGGGGCCGGTGGTCCTCCAGCCAATGGGAGACCAGGGGCCGGTGGTCCTCCAGCCAATGGGAGACCAGGGGCTGTTGGTCCTCCAGCCAATGGGAGACCAGGGGCTGTTGGTCTTCCAGCCAATGGGAGACCAGGGGCTGTTGGTCTTCCAGCCAATGGGAGACCAGGGGCTGTTGGTCTTCCAGCCAATGGGAGACCACGGACTGTTGGTCTTCCAGCCAATGGGAGACCAGGGGCTGTTGGTCATCCAGCCAATGGGAGACCAGGGGCTGTTGGTCATCCAGCCAATGTGGGAGCAGGGGCTGTTGATCTTCCAGCCAATGGGAGACCAGGGGCCGTTGGTCCTCCAGCCAATGAAACTGCAGGAGATGTTGGCCCTACAACCAATGAGAGAGCGCGGATGATTGGCCCTCCAGCCAATTCGAGAGCGGGGCCGGTGAGCCCTCCAGCCAATGGGACACTAAGGTGGTCCGGCAACCAATCGGAGAGCAGGAGCAGCGGTTGGTCCTCCAACCAATGAGAGTGAATGGTGGGCGGAGCTGATCTTCAACCAATAGAGGGGGCAGCGACGTGACCGGAGGACTGAACGAGCGCGTTGGTCCTCCAACCAATGAGAGTGAATGGTGGGCGGAGCTGATCTTCAACCAATAGAGGGGGGAGCGACGTGACCGGAGGACTGAACGAGCGCGTTGGTCCTCCAACCAATGAGAGTGAATGGTGGGCGGAGCTGATCTTCAACCAATAGAGGGGGCAGCGACGTGACCGGAGGACTGAACGAGCGCGTTGGTCCTCCAACCAATGAGAGTGAATGGTGGGCGGCGCTGTCCCTCGACCAATAGAAGTGAGTGAGGGGCGGGGCGGGTCTCGTGTTGCGGAAGTGGGTGCATTTCAGATCTTACTCAGAGCCAGGGGAGGTCAGTGGGATTTGCAGATTGGGATATCATATCCTCCATTGTGGAGCTACAGTGAAAAAGCTTTTACAGTGGCATATGGTGTTTTGGCTTACATTAACAAGGGGGATCGAGTTTAAGAGCCATGAGGTTTTGCTGCAGCTCTACAAGTCCCTGGTGAGACCACACTTGGAATATTGTGTCTGGTTCTGGTCACCCTGCTACAGGAAAGATACAGGGGCTTTGGAGAGGGTGCAAAGAAGGTTTACCAGGATGCTGCCTGGACTGGAGGGGTTGCCTTATGAAAAGAGGCTGAATAAACCCGGACTTTTCTCTCTGCAGAGAAGGAGCAAGCGAGGTGACCTGTTCGAGGTGGACATAATAATGAGAGGCATGGATACAGTCAATAGCCAGAGACTTTTCCCCAGGGCAGGATGGACTGATACGAGGGGTCATAGTTTGAAGGTATTAGGAGGAAGGTATAAAGGAGACCGCAGAGGTAGGTTCTTTACGCAGAGAGTTGTGAATGCATGGGATGCGTTGCCAGCGGTGGTGGTGGAAGCAGAGTCATTGGGGACACTAAAGTGACTGCTGGACATGCACATGTACGACAGTGAGTTGAGGGGTACGTGGGTTAAGTTACTATATTTTACGTTAGGATTAAATCTCGGCACAACATCGTGGGCCAAAGGGCCTGATCTGTGCTGTACTTTTCTATGTAATGTCTGCCTCATATGGTGCGACCTCAGGTACAAATCTTGGATACAAAAAGAGAGCTGAGGAAATGACTTAGAAATCAGCCAGGTAACAAGACTACATTGCAGCGAGTGCTGCTGAATGTCATCTGATCATGCCAGGCCCCAGTCCAACAGCCATCCCCGCTCCGAACCAAGCCTCCAGTCTGCTCCGTGCTGGCAGTCAGCTACCCGACTCCCTCCCCCGCACCACTCTCTGACTGGGCCTTTGTCCCTCACTCCTGCAGCTGCTCCCAGATTTGCCTCTGGGCTCAAGGTTAGAGGAAAAAAAAGACAAAGGGCCAGAGCAGAGGAGCTCCAGCCACCGTCTTGTCTGAGCGTGTGAGAAAGGAAGCTCCTCAGAAGTCAGATTCGTCTCTTGCAATTTCTGTCATGCAGCTAGAGTGAGGAGTAAAGAACATGGAGCAGGAGTAAATCATCTGGCCCCTCAAACCCTCTCCACCATTCAATAAGAAAGTGACTGATCTTTCTGTGGTCTCAGTTTACCCAGCTCTTGCGGCATCCCTTAATTCTCATTCTCTCTCTCGCGCTCTCTCTCGCAGGCTCTCGCTCTCTCCCCCTCTCTCGCACTCTCTCCCCCCCCCCCTCTGTCGCTCTGTACGTGACAACCAGCAAGGGTCCCAGCACCGACGGCTGTTGGACGTCTGGTCACAGGCTTCCAACCAAAAGGAAGCCAATCTTCCAGCACCACCCTTTGCTTCCTACGTGCAAGACAGTCTTGGATTCAATGGGCTCTTGCTTTTTGAACCAGACCCCCATGTGGGATCTTGTTAAAGGCCTTACTGAATCCTGTCTATGCCTGCATCACCCTCATCAATATATTTAGGCACCTTTTCAAAAAAGACTCAATTAAATTCGGCAGGATTTCCCTCTAACTATCCCCGCCTTTCCAAGTGTTGATTAATCCTGACCCCGGAATCGTTCCTCAGGATATCCCACTTCCACTAACAGATTAACTCCTCCAATTACAAGGCCTACCCCTGATGCCCTTCTTGAACAAACAGACTGCATTATCTAGCCTGCACTCAGCTGGCAGTTTTCCTGTGGCCAGCTAAGTATTAAATATCTCTGCCAGGGCCCCACCAACCTCCGCCCTCACCTCCCACAGCAGCTCTGGGGTGCGTCAGTCAGGCCCCAGGCACTTATGCACTTTAAATATTCAAAATCTCCTCCTCATTAGTCTTAACATATTCTAGAACTTCACCATCCCAACTAAGCCCACGTCGACAGTGTGTTTCTCTGTTGAGTACAGATGAGAAATATTAACTGGACACCTCATCCACCTCATCGGGCTCCATGTACAGCTTACCTCTTTGGCCATTCTGAGGCTGCACTCTGTCTCTGGTAATCGTCTTGCTGTTAATGTTTATGAAATGCCTTGGGAGGGTTTTCTTGAATCCCTAATTTCTTTTTTAAGCACCCCTTCTCTCCCCTCCCATTTTGAAAGGGTCTCCCCTGCTGTACCTAACATATGCTGCTTTTTTTAAAATCAAACTCTTGTAAATCCCAGATTCGAGAAATTCCAGCTGTCTTTTAGAACATAGAACGCTGGACTGTACATCCCTTCAGCCCACGATCTTCAGCCGAGCATGATGCCAAATTCAGCTAATCCCTTTTGCCTACCCTTGGTCTGTATCCCTCCGTTTCCTGCATATTCACACACTTTACCTAAACACCCCTATCATACTTGCCTCCAGCACTGCCCCTATCAGCGCGTTCCACACGCTGTGTGAAACAATTTGCTCCTCAAATCTCCTTTGAACCCTCCCCCACTTGCCTTAAATGCATGCCCCCTAGTTTTTGACATTTCAACTCTTGGGGGGGAAAAGGATTCTGACAGTCATCCCTATCTGTTACCACTTTATAGTCTTCTATCAAGTCTCCTCTCAGCATCCGCCGCTCCAGAGAAAACCGCCTGCGTTTTTCTGGCTTCTCCTTACAGCTCTAACCCAGGCGGCATCCTGGTTTACCTCTTCTGCGCCCTCTCCAAATCCTTCCTGTTATGTGGCGACCAGAACTGAATGCACTGGAAAAGAAGTGAAGCCGAACCAAAGTCTTACAAAGCTGCACCGTGTCTTCCTGACCCTTGTACTCAACTCCCCGACCAATAAAGGCGAACATGCCGTCTGCCTCCTTTCCCACCCTATCTACTTGTGTGGCCACTTTCAGGGAGCGACAGACTTGAATCCCAAGATCCCTCAGTACATCAGTGCTGTTCAGGGACCTGCCATTAACTGGATACTTCTCCTTTCATATTTGATCTCCCAAAGTGCAGCTCCCCACACTTACCCGGATTAAACATATACCACAAACATCAGAGATCCGATACAGATCCCTGCAGAACGCAACTCGCCACGGACCTCTAGCCTGAGAAACACCCTTCGCTACTACCCTCGGCTTTCTACAGGCAAGCCAATTCAGAATCCAAGCGGCCTAGTCATTGTGGATCTCCTGCATCTGGATGAGCCGGCCGCGAGGGACCTTGTCGAAAGCCTTACTAAAATCCATGGAGATAACGTCCACTGCTCTACCCTCATCAACCACCTTCATCACCTCCTCAAAAGGTTCAGTCATGTTCGCAAGACCTGACCTGTCCTGCACAAAGCGATTCTGACTGTCCCCAGTTAGGGCCGCCTTGGCCTAAACGGGTGTAGATCCTATCGCTCGGAGTCCGGCCCAATAACTTGCCAACCGCTGACGTGAGCCGACCGTTTCCTGGATTATCCCGGTTTCCCTTCTTGGAATAGAAGAGTCACACGCCAGTCCTCCTGGACCTCTCCAGTAGCTAATGCAGATACAAAACTCTTGGTCAAGGCTCCAGCAATCTCCTGTCTTGCCCATCAGTCGGCTGGGGCCGGTACGATCAAGCCCTGGGGACTTAGCCACCTTCATGCTCTTGAAGAGATCCAACACCATTTAAACAGTCACAGATGTACAGCACCGAAACAGACCCTTCGGTCCAACCCATCCATGCCGACCTGATATCCTAAATTAACCTACTCCCATTTGCAGCACCCGGCCCGTATCCCTCCAAACTCTTCCTATTCACATATCTATCCAGACGCCTCTTAAATGTTGCAATTGTACCAGCCTCCACCACTTCCTCTGGCAGCTCATTCCATACACGGACCACCCTCTGTGTGAAAAAGTTGCCCCTTAGGTCTCTTTTATATCTTTCCCCTCTCACCCTAAACCTATGCCCTCTAGTTCTGGACTCCCCGACCCCAGGGAAAAGACTTTGTCTATTTACCCTATCCATGCCCCTTATAATTTTATAAACCTGTATAAGGTCACCCCTCAGCCTCCGATGGTCCAGGGAAAACAGCCCCAGCCTATTCAGCCTCTCCCTGCATCTCGAACCCTCCAACCCTGGCAACATCCTTGTAAATCTTTTCTGAACCCTTTCACGTTTCACAACATCTTTCCGATAGGAAGAAGACCAGAACTGCACGCAATATTCCAACAGTGGCCTAACCAATGTCCTGTACAGCCGCAACATGACCTCCCAACTCCTGTACTCAATACTCTGACTCATTAAGGAAAGCATACCTAACGCCTTCTTCACTATCCTATCTACCTGCAACTCTATTTTTCACCACCCTCTGTCTTCTACCTTCCAGCCAGTTCTGTATCCAAATGGCTTGATCTCCCTGTATTCCATGAGATCTAACCTTGCTAATCAGTCTCCCATGGGGAACCTTGTCGAATGCCTTTCTGAAGTCCATATAGATCACATCTACTGCTCCACCCTCATCAACCTATTTGTTACTTTTTAAAAAACTCAAATCAAGTTTGTGAGACATGATTTCCTATGCAAAAAGCCATGCTGACTATCCCGAATTAGTCCTTGCCTTTCTAAATACATGTACATCCTACCCCTCAGGATTCCCTCCAACAACTTGCCCACCACTGAGGTCAGGCTCACTGGTCTATAGTTCCCTGGCTTGTCCTTACCACCCTTCTTAAACAGTGGCACCACATTTGCCAACCTCCAGTCTTCCGGCACCTCACCTGTGACTATCGATGATACAAATATCTCAGCAAGAGGCCCAGCAATCACTTCCCTAGCTTCCCACAGAGTTCTCGGGTACACCCGATCAGGTCCTGGGGATTTAGCCACCTTTATGCATTACAAAACCCCCAGCACCACCACCTCTGTAATATGGGCATTTTTCAAATGTCAGTATCTATTTCCCCACATTCTGTATCTTCCACGACCTTCTCCACAGTAAACGCTGATGCAAACTACTCGTTTAGTATCTTCCCCCATCTCCTGTGTTTCCATACAAAGGCCGCCTTATTGATCTTTGATTTGATTAGATTCCCTACAGTGTGGAAACAGGCCCTTTGGCCCAACAGGTCCATACTGACCCTCCAAAGAGCAACCCGTCCAGACCGATTTCCCTCTGAGTAATGAGCAATTTAGCACGGCCAATTCACCTGACCTGCACATCTTTGGATTGTGGGAGGAAACCGGAGCACCCGGAGGGAACCCACACAGTCACGGGGAGAATGTGCAAACTCCACACAGACAGTCGCCCAAGGCTGGAATCGAACCTAGGACCCTGGTGCTATGAGGCAGCAGTGCTAACCACTGAGCCACCATACTTTGAGAGGCCCTATTCACTCCCTAGTTACACTTTTGTCCATAATGTATTTGTAAAAACCCTCTGGATTCTCCTTAACCCTATTTGCCAAAGCTATCTTATGTTCCCTTTTTGTCCTAGACAAAAGATGGAAAATTATAGGCCGATTAGCCTAACCTCAGTTGTAGGTAAAATTCTAGAATCCATCGTTAAGGATGAGATTTCTAAATTCTTGGAAGTGCAGGGTCAGATTAGAACAAGTCAGCATGGATTTAGTAAGGGGAGGTTGTTCCTGACAAACCTGTTAGAATTCTTTGAAGAGGTAACAAGTAGGTTAGACCAGGGAAACCCAGTGGATGTTGTTATCTATCTAGACTTCCAAAAGGCCTTTATTACCGTGCCTCTCGGGAGGCTGCTGAGTAAGGTGAGGGCCCACAGTGTTCAAGGTGAGCTACTGGCATGGATTGAGGATTGGCTGTCTGACAGAAGGCAGAGAGTTGGGATAAAAGGTTCATTTTCGGAATGGCAGCTGGTGACAAAGTGGTGTCCCGCAGGGTTCAGTGTTGGGTCTGCAGCTGTTCACGTTATATATTAATGATCTGGATGAAGAGACTGGGGGCATTCTGGCGAAGTTCGCTGATGATACGAAGTTAGGTGGACAGGCAGGTAGTACTGAGGAAGTGGGGAGGCTGCAGAAAGATTTAGACAGTTTAGGAGAGTGGTCCAGGAAATGGCTGATGAAATTCAACGTGAGCAAATGCGAGGTCCTGCACTTCGGAAAAAAGAATATAGGAACGGACTATTTTCTAAGCGGTGAGAAAATTCATAAAGCCAAAGTACAAAGGGATCTGGGAGTGCTAGTCCAGGATTCTCTAAAGGTTGTCTTGCAGGTTGGGTCTGTGGTTAAGAAAGCAAATGTAATGTTGCCGTTTATCTCAAGAGGGTTGGAATGTAAAAGCAGCGATGTGCTACTGAGACTTCATAAAGCTCTAGTTTGGCCCCTTTTCGAATACTGTGTCCAGTTTTGGGCTGAAAATGTGTTGCTGGAAAAGCGCAGCAGGTCAGGCAGCATCTAAGGAACAGGACAATCGATGTTTCGGGCATAAGCCCTTCTTCAGGAAGCTGTGGGAAGCTAGGGAAGGCTCATTCCCGAAACGTCGATTCTCCTGTTCCCTGGATGCTGCCTGACCTGCTGCGCTTTTCCAGCAACACATTTTCAGCTCTGTTCTCCAACATCTGCAGCCCTCACTTTCTCTCCAGTTTTGGGCCTCACACCTGAGGAAGGACAGACTGGCACTGGAGCGTGTCCAGCGGAGATTCACACGGATGATCCCTGGAATGGTTGGCTTAACATACGATGGACAGCTGAGGATCCTGGGATTATATTCATTAGAGTTTAGAAGGTTGAGGGGGACATCTAATAGAAACTTACACAATAATGCATGGCTTAGAAAGGGTGGATGCTGAGAAATTGTTTCCGTCAGGCAGGGAGACTAGGACCGTGGGCACAGCCTTAGAATTAGAGGGGGTCCATTTAGAACAGAAATGAGGAGACATTTCTTCAGCCAGAGAGTGGTGGGCCTGTGGAATTCATTGCCGCGGAGCACAGTGGAGGCCGGGACGTTAAACGTCTTCAAGGCAGAGATTGATAAATTCTTAATCTCGCAAGGAATTAAGGGATACGGGGAGAGTGCGGGTAAGTGGAGTTGAAACACCCATCAGCCGTGATTGAATGGGGGTGAGAAAGTCTGCAGCCTTAAAACATGTCTTTAAACATTCAGACTAAAATGTAATGCGGAATTATGGAACACTAGAAAATAGACAGGCGGGAAGGCTCTGAAAAAGGGGGGAATCTTAAGGAATAAAGAAGATGGGGACGCCTGGGCTCAGCAAGTGATAACAGGATGCTCGAAGGCTATTAAGAACATTTGCCTTAGCATCAGTGAACCTGTGTGAACAGGACATCAGGATAACATTCACAGCTATTCCTTTGTGAAGTTAATGACCGTGTTTGATTCTGACCCTGAAATATCAAAAGCTTTGTAATTAACGGTTAAATGCTGCCAATTATAATGGATCCTTATTACCCCTTGCAAATGGGACAGTCACAGAGAGAAAAGAAACCTTTGTTGTTACAAGACCCTGACTTGAGAGTTCAAAAGGACACTAGAGAGAGAGAGAGAGACCATTTTAGTGTTGAGGCTGTTGGAATTAACTCTTATTGCTTATCTGCTAATGGATTGAATTTAATTGCAGGTTGGGACTCTATGATGATATTGAGTAGCCATTACCAGTTATTAAATACAAACTCTGTAAAAGGTAATATTGATGAAGCTTTAACTTGCTGGTCTTGCGGACCACTCTACAGACCGCCCCACTGTCAATTCCAACTAATCAGATCTTATGTCTTATTTGAATTTGAATCAGAAACTTGAAAAGAAGCCATGTTTAATTCAGGACTAACTAATCATTTTAAATACAACCTTGCAGTAATATTTCAGCCTCAGGTACAGAATGATTCTGTGCTTCAGGTAAAAAGCAAGAATCTGCTCCCAGCTTAAAATTATTCTAAACCAACATTGAAGAGATTCTGACACAATCTGTCGGGAAGCCATTTTATGGTCAAAAGTTTGACCTCCTTGCTAAGAAGCCATTTTGTAAAACCTTATGACATCTCCCACTTAATTTCCTATAAAGAAGTACCAATCTAAATTATCTCGCCAGCAGATGCCTAACTCAGCTGGATTTGTTTTTCCCACCTGACGGGGTGGCACTGTGGCTCAGTGGTTAGCACTGCTGTCTCTCAGCACCAGGGTCTCGGGTTCGATTCCAGCCTTGGGGCGACTGTCTGTGTGGAGTTTGCACATTCTCCCCGTTTCCTCCGGGTGCTCCGGTTTCCTCCCACAGTCCAAAGGTGTGCCGGTCAGGTCAATTGGCCATGTTAAATTGCCCGTAGTATTCGGTGTGTTTGTCAGAGGGAAATGATTCTGGGTGGGTTGCTCTTCGGAGGGTCGGTGTGGACTACTTGGACCGAAGGGCCTGTTTCCACACTGTAGGGAATCTAATCTAATCTTAAAAATAGCTCAAGGCCTGTAGAAGTGATCAGTCAAGTGCACACAGATCTGTCAATTAACTTTTCTTCCTCACGAATTATTGTCTTTCACTGTTATCTGTGTCATTAAGAACATGCAGTGTTTTTGTGAACTTTTGTATAAAGGAAGCCTGTTTGTGTCAGGACATCGGAGTAGCCTGGAAGACCTGGTTCCCTACTCTCCGAGGTTATTAGAACCGAGTTAGTTCAGCTGGTAGGTATCAGTGTGATGTTGTAACAGTGATGCTATTAGTGAATAAAGGGGACGACTCAAATTAAACTAAACTGTCTGTCAGAGCTGTTTTATTCCAGCCTATGATCTCCAGGACGAGCTAAGAGAGAGGTTTTACAGGTCTGAGTCCACAAGGGATTCCCTGGGCCACCTCAAATCTGTAACAGCGGTGTGGACCCAAATGAGCTGAATGGCCTTGCTTCCACTCCTATTTCTTATGGTCCTATGACCCTCCTGATTTCGCTCTTCAGTATACTCCTACTGCCTTTATCCTCTTCTAGGGATTCACTTTATCTGTGCTGTTGATACCTGAAACATGCTTCCTTCTTTTTCTTGACCAGTCCCTCAATTTCTCTGGTTATCCAGCATTCCCTATACCTACCAGCCTTTCCTGTCACCCTGACAGGAATATACTTTCTCTGGATTCTCGGTATCTCATTTCTGAAGGCTTCCCATTTTCCAGCCGTCCCTTTACCTGCGAACATCTGCCCCCAATCAGCCTTTGAAAGTTCTTGCCTAATACCGCCAAAATTGGCCTTTCTCCTATTTAGAACTTCAACTTTTAGATCTGGTCTATCCTTTTCTATCACTATTTTAAAACGAATAGAATTATGGTCACTGGCCCCAAAGAGCTGTCCCACTGACACCTCAGTCACCTACCCTGCCTTATTTCCCGAGAGTAGGTCAAGTTTTACACCTCCTCCAGTAGGTACATCCACATACTGAATCAGAAAATTGTCTCGTACACACTTAACAAATTCCTCTCCATCTAAACCCTTAACACTATGGCAGTCCCAGTCTATGTTTGGAAAGTTAAAATCCCCTAGCATAACCACACACTATTATTTTCACAGATATCTGAGGTGTGTCCTTCTGAAAATTTATGAAGTCATGTGGGATATGGATAGGATGCATAGCCAAGATTTTCTTCCTGGGGTGGGGGAGCCCAAAACTGGAGGGTAGACATTTAACGTGACGGGGAAGATTTAAAAGGGACCCAAGGGACAACTGTTTCAGACAGAGAGTGGTCTGTCTATGGAATGAGCTGCCAGAGGAAGTGGTGGAGATAGGTCCAATTACATCTGGGTGGGTACGTGAACAGGAAGGGTTCAGCAAGTTTGGAGAAGATTTGTAGCTCAGGTTGAGGTTCTGAATGTCGGTTTGCTCGCTGAGCTGGAAGGTTCATTTTCAGATGTTTCGTCACCCTACTAGGTGACACCCTCCAGCCACAGGGGATGAATGCGGATTTCTCCAGCTTCCTCATTTCCCCTCCTCCCCCCACCTTTTCTCAGTTCCAGCCCTCAGACTCAGCACCGCCTTCTTGACCTGTAATCTTCTTCCCGACCTCTCCGCCCCCACCCCCTCTCCGGCCTATCACCCTCACCTTAACCTCCTTCCACCTATCGCATTCCCAACGCCCTTCCCCCAAGTCCCTCCTCCCTATCTTTTATCTTAGCCTGCTTGGCACACCCTCCTCATTCCTGAAGAAGGGCTTATGTCCGAAACGTCGATTCTCCTCCTCCTTTGATGCTGCCTGACCTGGGCTTTGCCAGCAACACATTTTTAAGCTCTGATCTCCAGCATCTGCAGTCCTCACTTCCTCCTCGACATCTTCAGTGAGCCTGAGGTGAAGCACTGGTGTTAATGACCCACTTTCTATTTGTGTGTTCAGGTTTCCTTGGGTTGGTGATGTCATTTCCTGTTCCTTTTCTCAGGGGGTGGTAGATGGGGTCTAACTCGATGTGTTTGATGGAATGCCATACTTCTAGGAAATCTCGTGCGTGCCTTTGTTTGGCTTGTCCTAGGATGGATGTGTTGTCCCAGTCAAAGTGGTGTCCTTCCTCATCTGTATGTGAGGATACTAGTGAGAGAGGGTCATGTCTTTTTGTGGCTGGTTGGTGTTCAGCTCAGTGAGCAAACCTACATCCAGGAAGGGTTTAGAGAGATATGAGCCAAATATTGGGAAATGGGACTGGATTGATTTTTGAATATCTGGTTGGCATGGATGAGTTCGACCGAATGGTCTGTACATCTCTATGATTCTAAGGCTGGTTTCTTTGGGGTGACCAGAGGTACGTATTGGAATAGGGCTAAGAATACAAACAGTTGTCAGTGATACTCTGGCTGTGATTAGATAGAGAACAATAACATGTTGCCACCCAGGTGGATAGTGCTGTTAAAAAGGCATACGGTGTGTTAGGTTCTATTGCTAGAGGGATTGAGTTCCGGAGCCGTGAGGTCATGCTGCAACTATACAAAACGCTGGTGCGGCCACACTTGGAATATTGTGTACAGTTCTGGTCGCCCCATTACAGGAAGGATGTGGAAGCATTGGAAAAGGTGCCGAGGCGATTTACCAGGATGTTGCCTGGTCTGGAGGGAAGGTCTTATGAGGAAAGGCTGAGAGACTTAAATCTGTTCTCATTGGCAAGAAAAGGGCTAAGAGGGGATTTGATAGAGACTTACAAGATGATCAGAGGATTAGATAGGGTAGACAGTGACAGTCTTTTCCCTAGGATGATGATGTGAGCTTGTACAAGGGGGCATAGCTACAAATTGTGGGGTGATAGATTTAAGACAGATGTCAGAGGCAGGTTCTTTACTCAGAGAGTGGTAAGGGCGTGGAATGCCCTACCTGCTAATGTAGTCAACTCAGCCACATTAGGGAGATTTAAACAATCCTTAGATAAGCACAAGGATGATGTTGGGATAGTGTAGGGGGATGGGCTTAGATTAGTTCACAGGTCAGCCCAACATCGAGGGCCGAAGTTCTAATGTCTCACAAGTGCAGTTGGGCAATAGCAGAGGGTCATGGGGAAGAGGGAGAGTCTTTCAAAAGGAACTAAATTGCATTACAGATGTTAAAAAATACTCTCATTGTGTATTTAGCACAAAGCTGATTTATTTGACATTTCCCCAGAATAATCATCCTGATGACTGGGCTTAAGAGCTATTGAAGATCTGGATCCCAGGCGGGACCCCTCGGCTTCGAGATCAGTCAAAGAATCAACAGAGTGCGTTCTGTATAAAGCAAGGTGACCAGGTTAATAAAGTAACTCTGTCCAGCAACACCGAGGTTAAAGCTTCTGTGCTCTGTGGTGAAATTGTGCAATTACAATTGAGCACTGAGCAATTTTTATATGTTTTTCAAGAATGAGTACAGCCTTAATTATGAGAAAAGTCCAATCAACTATAATAAGGTGACATGATTGACATTCAGCTAATCCAACGCTATTCCCTGGGAAATGGTTCTTGTTTCACGTGGATCATTATCTCGTGCTAGGAGTTCAAGGTTAGTTTGAGTGGTCAATTAATGCTTCATAATTCATTTTATCAAAACTCCACTGTTTGTCTTATCTTCTGTTCCAGCTAATCCAGCAAAGCAGCAGTCCAGTTCACAAAGTCAAATCAGAATGGGCAGCCATTTTGTTGTGTTGTTTTAAATTGAAAAGCCATTTTGCTGTTAAAGAAAACCTACATATATTTGTTGCTCCTGACAACAGCCAAG
Organism: Chiloscyllium plagiosum; assembly: GCF_037043375.1. Classification (NCBI taxonomy): domain Eukaryota; kingdom Metazoa; phylum Chordata; class Chondrichthyes; order Orectolobiformes; family Hemiscylliidae; genus Chiloscyllium; species Chiloscyllium plagiosum. Next base: position 27,391,413 of record NW_028270165.1, read on the forward strand.
ATTGAAATTTGGAAACCTCACTATAACATGAGCAGACTTCAATGAACTTGGTTCAGTCCTGGATGTGATTAACACAAAATACTTGTGAACTCACTGGTGTGTGGTCACCTGAGAGGGATCGTTTTGCACAGTTCAAGCAGGTGAATGGTCTGTTGCCAGTCTGCGTGCACTGGTGGGAAGGTGGATTGGATGACTGAGTGAATCCCTTCCCACCATCCAAGTAGACGGGTGATCTCTGCCGAGTATGCTGGTGTACAGTGAGGTGGGATGAATGAGCAAAGCCCTTTCCGCACAGCGAGCAGGTGAACGGTTTCTCCCCGGTGTGAATTCGTTGGTGGACAGTGAGTTGAGACGATCGCTTGAAGCCAGTCCCACAGTGAGAGCACCTGAACTGCCTCTCCTCTGTGTGGACACGCTGATGGGATACCAATCCCCCAGAACTCTGGTAGCACTTTCCACAGTGTGAGCATTTAAAAGGCCTCTCCCCAGTGTGAACGTGCTGGTGCATCGCTAGGCTGGATGATGTAACAAATGCCTTCCCACATCGGGAGCAGGTGAACGGTCGCTCCCCAGTGTGGGTGCGCCAGTGAATGTCGAGCTCAGACGGGTAGTTGAATCCCTTCCCCCACACAGTACATTTCCATGGCTTGTTCCCACTGAGAGTGCACTGACCCTTCTTCAGCTGGGGTGGGTAACTGATTCCTTTCCCACTGTCTCCACATTTCCACAACTGTTTGGCAGTGTGACCACACAGACCAGACTGACCGAAGCCTTGTTCACACACACAACATGAGTGCAGTTTCTCCCCACTATTCACGGTGCTTATTATTTCCATGTTCAAATCTGATGAGATGCAGGTTGCAATAGGTCAGTTCAATCCACCAGAATCTGCTCAAATTCAATTTCCAGGCCGTCACTTTCCAATGCCCTGTAATATTGATGCAAAACAGAACAAAGTAAGAGACAGCCAACAAAACCCCACAAAGGTTACACCTGAAATTAACCTGAACGGATCGGATAAGATCAGGGCCAGCACTCAAGAAGGGGCAATGAAATTTTCTGAATTATTATGAAAACCATAACTGGTTCAGGCATGTCCTTCAGGGAGGACAACTGTCTCCCTGTCTACAAAGTTAAAAATCACACAACACCAGGTTATAGTCCAACAGGTTTAATTGGAAGCACTAGCTTTCGGAGCGACGCTCCTTCATCATGAATGTAGAACTCTGAGCTCAAAAACTGCATGAATTTATGTAAAACTCTGATTCTAATCTAAAAAGTGAGATAACAATCTAAACATCAGGTCATAGAGAACACAGGGGGCTAACACCTTCAACATATTGTCTAGCTATCATCCATTGTTAACAGCTAACCCGAGAATGCAACTTTTAAATAAATGGTTTTGTGATTTACACATGAAAGAAGTGAAACTTGCACAGGTATTCTAACAGATGAAAGGTTTAACAGACAATCAATGTTTCAATGTAGAATTTCAGTTACATCACACTGTAAATTTTTGCTATAACTTCTGTGTTAGGATCCCCCTGATGAAGGAGCGTCGCTCCGAAAGCTGGTGCTTCCAATTAAACCTGTTGGACTATAACCTGGTGGTGTGTGATTTTTAACATTGTCCAGCAGGTTTGTGTGGAAGCACTAGCTTTAAGACCACTGCTCCTTCATCAGGTGGTTGTGGAGAAGAAGATTGTAAGACACAGAATTTATAGCAAAAGTTTACTGTGTGATGTAACTGAAATTATTTATTGAAAAAGACCCGGATTGCTTGTTAAGTCTCACCTTTTAGAATGACCTGATGGTTTCAGTTCTTTCATATGTAAATCGCAAAACTTTCTTTAAAAGTTACATTCTCAAGTGAACTTTAACAACTGGTGTCACGTCGGCCTATCCTGTGTGAGGCTGTCTGTGCCACAATGGTCAGACTGATTCTAATCTAAAAAATGGATTTATAGAATCTTGCATGGATTCATGCAGTTTTTTTGAGCAAAGTAGAGTATAATTCTACAAGTCCAAATTCATCCCACAAACTTATATGTGTTTGTGTGTGTTGGGGGTGGGGGTGATGAGAGTATGTGTGTGAGTCTAAAGGTGTCTAAGTCTGTGAGAGGGTGTGCGTGGGAGTGTATGTGTCTGTCTGTGTTGTGTGATTTTTAACTTTGTACACCCCAGTCCAACACCAGCATCTCCAAAACCTGACTACACAAAACCTTACAGACTCAGCTGGAGCAAAAATAGAGGAAGAGAGAGAATCAAATGAGCAGAAATGTCTTCCAGTTAAATTGTAGCCAGACCAAAACCCACTGTCTCCGTTCCCGACTACAAACTCCGCTGCCTTACCACTGAAACCATCCCTCCTCCTGGCAAAACAGTCTGAACCAGACAGTCCACAACCAAGGTGCTGGCATACTTCACCCCAAGATGATCTTCCACCCACTTATCCCCATCATCACCAAAACTGCTGACTCCCACCTCAATAATTAAAACGGAAAAGACTTGTAAGCTTCAGCAAGTCAGGTAGCTTCTGTGAACAGAAAGAGAGTAAACATTACACATCAGAACTGACGAAAGGTGGAAATAATTTTGGTTTTGATTAGTGAACTGCCATTGATATGGTGGATCTACCTCAATAACATCCCGTGGGGAGGAGCGGAGGATTGGTATTTTGAATGTAAGGATGTCAGTAATATCATAACTTTGATTTTTCCTCAGCTCAGCTGTTTCGGAAACGCTTATTTATCCTTTCAACCCCAAATTTGATAACTCTGACACATTTCTATCCCGTTTCCTAACGCTCTTAAAAACGGAGAATACATAAAACTCTGCTGCCAGTGTTGCTATTCCCTGTCACTATCAAGACTGTGATCGACGTTAATCAGATTTTCATGAATTGACTGAATCTGTCAGATTCCGACATAAGTTTAAGTTTCTTGTTCGAAGATCCCTCTCATTTAACATTGTGTAAAAGGTGTAAGTATAAAATGAAAATCCCTCACTGTTGGTCCAGAATAGAAATTCAGAAGGGACAAACATCACAAGCTGGGGCAGTACAGTGGCTCAGTGGTTAGCACTGTTGCCTCAAAGCGCCAGGGACCCAGAGACGATGCCAGCCTCAGGGGACTGTCTGTGTGGAGTTTGCACATTCTCCCTGTGTCTGCCTGGGTTTCCTCCCGGTGCTCTGGTTTCCTGTCACAGCCCAAAGGTGTGCAGGTTAGGGTGAATTGGCCATGCTAAATTGGCCATAGTATTCAGGGATGTGTAGGTTGGGTGCATTGGTCAGAGGTTGATGTGGTAGGGGGAATGGGTCTGGGTGGGTTACTGTTCGGAGGGTCAGTGTGGACTTGTTGGGCCGAAGGGCCTGTTTCCCCACGGTAGGGATTCTATGATTCCAAACATAACTCTTGGTTGGAATTTGCTGTCCGCGAATCTTCCCTTCTGAGACGAGAAGGCTGCACCCAGTAAAGATGTCTCTGCCTGTCGAGTCCCGTTGGCAGCAAACCCGGACTGGGGCTTTCTCAGTCGGATGTGAGTGTTTACGAAGCCTCCCAGACCAATCCACTTCCAATTCCTGCTTGCTCTGCCTTTTACTATCCACCAACTTTACCTCCTTCATCATCTTCCAACCCCCCCCCCCCCCACCCCCCCCCACCACCAACTGACACCCTTCACCAGGCCACTCTTTCCCACCAATTGGATGTGACAGGCTAATGCAGCTGGGTGGACAAATTATCTCCATTCTGAACCATGGCCAGCAATGCCCCTCTCTCTCAGTGCTGCCAGGTGTTACCCTTTACCAATATGGCCAGCAATGCCCCTCTCTCTGTGCTGCCAGGTGTTACCCTTTACCAACATGGCCAGCAATGCCCCTCTCTCTGTGCTGCCAGGTGTTACCCTTTACCAATATGGCCAGCAATGCCCCTCTCTCTGATTGCTGCCAGGTGTTACCCTTTACCAACATGGCCAGCAATGCCCCTCTCTCTGTGCTGCCAGGTGTTACCCTTTACCAACATGGCCAGCAATGCCCCTCTCTCTGAGTGCTGCCAGGTGTTACCCTTTACCAATATGGCCAGCAATGCCCCTCTCTCTGAGTGCTGCCAGGTGTTACCCTTTACCAACATGGCCAGCAATGCCCCTCTCTCTCAGTGCTGCCAGGTGTTACCCTTTACCAACATGGCCAGCAATGCCCCTCTCTCTCAGTGCTGCCAGGTGTTACCCTTTACCAACATGGCCAGCAATGCCCCTCTCTCTCAGTGATGCCAGGTGTTACCCTTTACCAATATGGCCAGCAATGCCCCTCTCTCTCAGTGCTGCCAGGTGTTACCCTTTACCAATATGGCCAGCAATGGCCCTCTCTCTCAGTGCTGCCAGGTGTTACCCTTTACCAACATGGCCAGCAATGCCCCTCTCTCTCAGTGCTGCCAGGTGTTACCCTTTACCAACATGGCCAGCAATGCCCCTCTCTCTCAGTGATGCCAGGTGTTACCCTTTACCAATATGGCGGCCGCGCATGCGCTGGCCGCCGCCGGCCCGTTTCCTGCGCGCGAGGCACCGTCAAAACCTCGTGGGCGCTCTCGGCTGATGCGGAGTGTCGACGGAGCTTTCCCCATCCCCGACCTGGCCGATTCTCACCGTTTGGTCGGTCGAGCCGACCACGAGCCTCGGCCTCACCCCCGCGGAAGGCGAATACCGATGACGCGTTCCGGGCCGGTACTGCGCGTGCGAGCGGATGATCGGCGGCGCCTCCCGACCAATTGGAGGCGAGGGGGCGGGGCTGGAGGACCGGTCCTCCGAGCGTTGATCGTGGGGCGGGGCCAGGGATGTAACAAAGGCAGTGCCATTGTTACGTAACAAAGAAGTGCCTTCAGCAGGAGGGTTTCCCCAGAAGGGTGCCTTGCAACATGCAGCCCAGAGAGGTGGTACCAGCACCACATGTGATCATAGAATAGGACAGTGTGGAAACAGGCCCTTGGGCCCAACAAATCCACACCAAACCTCTGAAGAGTAACCCAGACAAACCAAACCTATCCCTTAACACTATCACAGCTGAAAATGTGTTGCTGGAAAAGCGCAGCAGGTCAGGCAGCATCCAGGGAACAGGAGAATCGACGTTTCGGGCATAAGCCCTTCTTCAGGAATGGGGAAAGTGTGTCCAGCAGGCTAAGATAAAAGATAGGGAGGAGGGACTTGGGGGAGGGGTGTCGGAAATGTGATAGGTGGAGAGAGGTCAAGGTGAGGGTGATAGGTCAGACTGGGGTGGGGGCGGAGAGGTCAGGAAGAAGATTGCAGGTTACGAAGGCGGTGCTGAATTCGATGGATTTGACTGAGACAGGCTGGGGGGAGGGGAAATGAGGAAACTGGTGAAATCCGAGTTCATCCCTTGTGGTTGGAGGGTTCCCAGGCGGAAGATGAGGCGCTCTTCCTCCAACCGTCGTGTTGTTGTGGTCTGGCGATGGAGGAGTCCAAAGACCTGCATATCCTTGGTGGAGTGGGAGGGGGAGTTGAAGTGGTCCTCCTGGGAGCAGATGCGGCGGAGACGAAGGAATTGGGAATATGGGATGGCGTTTTTACAGGGGGCAGGGTGGGAGGAGGTGTAGTCCAGGTAGCTGTGGGAGTCGGTCGGTTTGTAGTAGATGTCCGTGTTGATTCGGTCGCCTGAGATAGAAATAGAAAGGTCGAGGAAGGGGAGGGAGGAATCTGAGACTGTCCATGGGCACCCGCATGGGCCCCAGCTATGCCTGCCTCTTCGTAGGATATGTGGAACAGTCCATCTTCCGCAACTACACTGGCCCCACCCCCCACCTTTTCCTCCGCTACATCGATGACTGTATCGGCGCCGCCTTGTGCTCCCACGAGGAGGTTGAACAGTTCATCCACTTCACCAACACCTTCCACCCCGACCTCAAATTCACCTGGACAGTCTCAGAATCCTCCCTCCCCTTCCTCGACCTTTCTGTTTCTATCTCAGGCGACCGAATCAACACGGACATCTACTACAAACCGACCGACTCCCACAGCTACCTGGACTACACCTCCTCCCACCCTGCCCCCTGTAAAAACGCCATCCCATTCTCCCAATTCCTTCGACTCCACCGCATCTGCTCCCAGGAGGACCAGTTCAAAATACGTACAACACAGATGGCCTCCTTCTTCAAGGACCGCAATTTCCCCCCCGACGTGGTCGACGATGCCCTCCACCGCATCTCCTCCACTTCCCGCTCCTCCGCCCTTGAGCCCCGCCCCTCCAACCGCCACCAGGACAGAACCCTACTGGTCCTCACCTACCACCCCACCAATCTCCATGTACAGTGCATCATCCGCCGTCATTTCCGCCACCTCCAAACGGACCCCACCACCAAGGATATATTTCCCTCCCCTCCCCTATCAGCATTCCGTAAAGACCACTCCCTCCATGACTCCCTTGTCAGGTCCACATCCCCCACCAACCCAACCTCCACTCCCGGCACCTTCCCCTGCAACCGCAGGAGGTGCAAGACTTGCGCCCACACCTCCCCCCTCACCTCCCTCCAAGGCCCCAAAGGAAACTTCCATATCCGCCACAGATTCACCTGCACCTCCACACATATCATCTATTGCATCCTCTGCACCCGATGTGGCCTCCTCTATATTGGGGAGACAGGCCGCCTACTTGCGGAGCGTTTCAGAGAACACCTCTGGGACACCCGGACCAACCAACCCAACCACGCTGTGGCTCAACACTTCAACTCCCCCTCCCACTCCACCAAAGACATGCAGGTCCTTGGACTCCTCCATCGCCAGACCACAACAACACGACGGTTGGAGGAAGAACGCCTCATCTTCCGCCTAGGAGCCCTCCAACCACAAGGGATGAACTCGGATTTCACCAGTTTCCTCATTTCCCCTCCCCCCACCTTGTCTCAGTCAAATCCATCGAATTCAGCACCGCCTTCGTAACCTGCAATCTTCTTCCTGACCTCTCTGCCCCCACCCCAGTCTGACCTATCACCCTCACCTTGACCTCTTTCCACCTATCACATTTCCGACGCCCCTCCCCCAAGTCCCTCCTCCCTATCTTTTACCTTAGCCTGCTGGACACACTTTCCTCATTCCTGAAGAAGGGCTTATGCCCGAAACGTCGATTCTCCTGTTCCCTGGATGCTGCCTGACCTGCTGCGCTTTTCCAGCAACACATTTTCAGCTCTGATCGCCAGCATCTGCAGTCCTCACTTTCTCCTTAACACTATTACCCCTGACTAATCCACCAAATCTGAACACTATGGGGCAAATTAGCATGGCCAATCCACCCTAACCTGCACATCTTTGGACTGTGGGAGGAAACCCACGCAGACCCAGGGAGAATGTGCAAACTCCACACAGACAGTCACCCCGAGGCTGGAGTCACCTGGGTCCCTGGCGCTGCGAGGCAGCAGTGTTAACCACTGAGCCACCTTTTTTTTCCAAAAAGACTGAGTGCATTGACCCTGCCTCTCCTGCTCACAGATAATAGCAAAAACATCAAAAACTGTGCATCGCATTGAGCAACAAACCTCAGGTTATTAAGCCAAGAAGCTTAATATTATTGGTCAGATTGGGGCAGTGTAAAAATCTATGTCTCAGAGGCATTTAGACAGGCACATCTACAGGCGAGCAGTGAAGGGGTCCGGAGTAAGTGCAGGCGGGTGGGACAAGTTTGAAATAGCCTCATGGGCAGTGCCGACACGCTGGGGCGAAGAGCCCTATTCTGTGGTCTGCTTTCACTCGCAATCAGTGCACAACAAGCTGGGGTTGTGACTTACTCAAGTCCACAGAGGCAACTTCAGAGTTGCCTATTTTTCTACAAAGCTTGACCCTGTTGCTTTGGGACATCCCCGCTGTACTCCGATTTTAACTGCCCTTTACCTCAATTTACAAGCAGCAGAGAACCTTCCACTGCAACAAGACTTTGTCATCTACAGTTCACATTCAGTAATTGCCCTGTTAGGGAATTTGCAAACTCAGCATTTGACAGCAGCCTGACAAAACCGTTCTGAGTTTTATCGTTAACCTCCCAACAGGGGCTGGGAGGTTAACGATAGGAGTGATGCGGCTCTGTTCCAAAGAGCGTGAATCAGCTGATAATAAAACCCAAGAACTTGACTTGGCGTAGTGTGATGGGAACTTTGTGAGGAAACTACTCATCCTAAGTGCTTCAAGTAATTGAGGAGAAGGAAGACATTGGATCAGTTTGATTCTTCATCAGTGCTGGCTACAAGGTGATCGTCCACATATTGAACTAATGTGGATCCACTTGTTAAGGTTAAACATTTCAATTGTTTCTGTAAGATGAGAAAAAAAAGTGTTGGAGAATGATCGAAGCCCTGAGGTAGTCATAGAGATGTACAGCATGGAAACAGACCCTTCGGTCCAACCCGTCCATGCCAGCCAGGTAACCCAACCCAATCTAGTCCCACCTGCCAGCACCCAGCTCATATCCCCCCCCCCCCCCCTCCAAACCCTTCCTATTCATATACCCATCCAAATGCCTCTTAAATGTTGCGATTGTACCAGCCTCCACCACATCCTCTGGCATCTCATTCCATACACGTACCACCCGCCGTGTGAAAAAGTTGCCCCTTAGGTCTCTTTTATATCTTTCCCCTCTCACCTTAAACAGACGCCCTCTAGTTCTGGACTCCCTGACCCCAGGGAAAAGACTTTGCCTATTTACCCTATCCATGCCCCTCAATTTTATAAACCTCAATAAGGTCACCCCTCAGCCTCCGACGCTCCAGGGAAAACAGCCCCAGCCTGTTCAGCCTCTCCCTTTGGCTCAAATCCTCCAACCCTGGCAACACCCTTGTGAAACTTGAAAGGGTTCAGAAAAGATTTACAGCATCTTTCCGATAGGAAGAAGACCAGAATTGCACACAATATTCCAACAGTGGCCAAGTTAGCTGCTGTCCATTATAGGTGAGGGGAAATAAGCACTGGCTGTTCTCATGAACAGGCAGTGAGAAAAGGGCATGTTGAAGATCAACGACAACAAATTTAGCATCCTCAGGTATTGTTGATAAAATATGAGCTGGGTTTGGAACCAAGGCATGAAGTGGTTGTAGAATGGCGTGGATCGTTCTTAAATCTTGTACCATCCTGTATGGATTTGGTTTTCCAGGCTCTAGGACAGCCATAATTGGAGTGTTTAGATCAGAGTGGTGCTGGAAGAGCACAACAGGTCAGGCAGCATCTGAGGAGCAGGAAAAAGGAAAATCGACATTTCAGGCAAAAGCCCTTCATCATTCCTGATTTCCCTCTGACTAGTGCACCTAACACTATGGGGCAATATAGCATGGCCAATTCACCCTAACCTGCACATCTTTGGACTGTGGGAGGAAACTGGAGCACCCGGAGGAAACCCACGCACTCACCGGTAGAGTGTGCAAACTCCACACAGACAGACAGTCGCCTGAGGCTGGAATCGAACCTGGGACCCTGGTGCTGTGAGGCAGCAGTGCTAACCACTGAGCCACCGTGCCATTAAAGCAGTAATGCTTAGTATAGCTTGCTGTTTCAGTGGGTACTGGCCGAATGGATGGCAGAATAACATTTGGCTTCAAAGCGACTTGGATGGGTTCACAGTCTGTAAGTCCAACATGAGAGGATGTCTCAGCCCATACATCTGGGTTGACCAAACCAAAGATGTCCCGACTCTCATGATGCTGAAGTGTAGCATTGCAGGAAGTAGGATTCAAATGATATAGAACAGTCATATCCTCTTGAATCGTCTGCAGCACGTAACAGTGTGGGTCAGCCTTGGTAACTGCACAGTGAAACATAGGCATGGTGAGGCAGGTTGACTTGGAGTAATAGGAGGTGCTGATGAGTCCCCTTGCTTCCACAGATGAGAAGGTATTTCAACAAAATCTGCCTCTCCTTCTAGACCGGTTCAAAACCTGCCCAGTCCATTTGGTTCCAACTAAATCCGTGAAGAAATTTGAGAATTTGATCTTGGCCTGTTCGATCATAAGCAACAGTAATGTGATCTCCAGAGTTTTGAGGGTCAATATCAAGTGACCATCACTCTGGTTTAGTGGATAATACAGCTGACGTTCAGAGGAGTCAGGATCAAGCTGCACACCATCGGGGGAGTGTGGAAGTTTAACTTGAAAGGTGCACAGCAAGTCTCATCCCATCAGGTTGCATGATGTTTTATTTGTAATCACCAAACAATGAGACAGGGAATAACTTTGGAAGTAAACGGGAACTGGTTCAGAACGTGGGTATTCTTCCTCTGTCTCCTTGAAGACCAGATAAACTCTTCGTCCATTTTGAAATTGGCAAGTCCATGTCAGGTTTTACAGAACGTATTGAAGCTCCAGTGTCGATTGGAAAAAAGGACACTATCTATCGTTCACTTTAAGTAGGGCTGTGGGTTCCTGCTGAGGAGGCTGGAAACGGACAGCAAAACGATTTAGTCACGAAGGAAGAGGAAAGATTGGTGAATTGTCCTCTTTGTTCTTGCTTTGATGCCTTTTCAGGGCAAGCAGTGGTAAGTACGGCCACAGAGAGTGCAGCCCTGAGTCGGGAAGTCACGGACCCAGTGATACAATTAAAACGGCCAGGGGGTGTCTTTCTAGGTGGAGGTTTCAGCTCTTTGCAGAGCCTCTCAGACTCCGCACGGATGTTTGCTTGGAAGATCTTTCCCGAACAACAAATTCCGATCTTACACGCACTTGAGGGTTTTTCCTCTCTTTGGTATTTCCATAGAACTCTGCGGAGTGGGTTAGGAGCGACTCCAACCCATTCCACGTTATCTGTCTCGGCTGCTGTGGGCTCAGAGTCTTACTGAGTATTGACAGCGTTGGAATTTCCATCCTGATCCTGATCCTGGTCTCCGGCATTCGATTCATAACGTGCTCTAAAACGTTCCCCCAAAAATCCTCAGCAGTCTCTTCATTTTCCAGAATGTCAGCAAGGTCAACAGGCTTTGCCAAATACAGCTGATGCAGAATATGATCTTGTCTCTGTTGCTCCTGGACTACAGCCAGATCAGTGAAATTGTCACGATGAATGGGTTCAATAGAAAAAGGGCATATTCAGAGCAGGTAAACATTTGCTGTAAGAGAGCCCAAAGGTCTTTTGCTTTACCATCATAAACATTAATTGTAGTCCTGATTTGGACTGGGGTGTGCAAAGTTAAAAAATCCCACAACACCAGGTTATGCCAGCAGACTATAACCTGGTGTTGTGGGATTTTTAATTTAACTGTAGCGTTTAGGAAAATTGACAAATTGCTGTGGCACCTTGTGGTGGCCCGGCGCATTACTGATGCTAGCCAGAATTTCAGGGGGCAATAAACGCGGAAAAGTAGCGTTAGGGGCAGCCGCTTGTGGGGTCGGTAGTTCCCTGACAAGGGGACATCCCTAATGTGGGCGCAGCGGCTTCCGCATCTTCAGGAGAGGAATTTGAAAACGTTTCTGATCGCTGAACATGACACTTCCTAAAAAGATGGGGACCGCCTTAATCTTTTCTGAGGGCGAGTGTTGTAAGCAATGTATCCTGAAAAAGGGGGGGGGGGGAAGGGGGGAGAGGAGTAGCTACAATAGCCCGTGTTTTGGGGGTAACTGCTGAACTTACAACAGCCTGGGATTGGGAAGTCGAAGGATCATTTACAAGACGTAGGAGGGGTGCGACGGGAATGTGGGAATTCAGTGAGACTGCTCTACATTGCAAAGACATCAAACACCACTCATCTGAATCCCAATGGTTGTCTCCCACTTTAAAACCATCAAACTGTGTGCAGTTCCGTGTGTTTACCAAACATTATCCTTTTGTTTTCAGTTGTTGGTTTGCTCCAGCACATTCACTTTTGAGGACTTAGATTTCATCGCAGCATTTGCTGTTAATTCAATCCCCCCCCCCAAGTTTGGTGGCAGGCTCCTGCCACGATGACAAAACTGCTTCCTTGTGGCCCTCAGCACAAAACCGTTACCTCAGTCTTTCGTTCCCACCCCCAGGTTAGGGTTTGCCAAATCAATTGCTGGAGCCCCTGTAACCGGTTGGACAGCTTGCGGGGCACCTAGTGGCCGTCCTTCATCGCCCCCTGTTTTGCTGAGACCTCCACACGGCTTTCTAAAGGCCGCGCAGTTTTCAGGAAACTCTTCACATAATTTCACTATCATCTGTTCTCTGTAACTACCCCTTTTCTAAATTACTTCAGTTTTAGAGCAACTAATTTGAAAAAAAAAGTACTCACAACTCCGACATCCACAAACCCCTCATTAATTTCACAAACCATTTTCTTAATAAAATTATAATATTGTGATAAGTTGCTTAATAAAAGAAACTTGAGTTTTTTTATTATTAATTATTATTTATTGTTAAGTTCCAGACCTCCTTTCCACCTATTATAAGCAGATCAATCTTAGTCAATATCTCTTAAAAGCAGCATCAACCGGCTGTATTAATATATCGGGGCCCATCCCCTCCGTAAACCGGGTCTAGCTGCCTCTGAAAATTGCCGAGGATTCAAAGGTCGGAGTTATTTTAACTTTGGAAATCAACGAAGCCCGGGAAATTGGAGTTTTTTATTAAATCTGGGAAATTAACAAAGCTGGAGAGATCAGAGTGGAACAATTTTTCCGAAACCACTGTCGGTGAGTACAAAAGCATCCCCAATTTCAGTTATTCTCTTCCTCCCCACCGACCCTTTTTCTAAAGTCTCCCAGACCCTACCCCTTGCTAAGACCGAGGCTTTTTGAGTAGTTCGAGCGGGGTTAAACTTGTATGGCAGGGGGGTGGGAACCTGAGCTGTATACCGGAGGTGAGAGTGGATGCAGATGAGGCAGTAGCAAGAGGTAGACCAGCTAGTGGGAAGGATTTTCCTGGGAAGGAACCAAGGGATCAATTAAAGTGTGTTTGCTTTAACACAAGGAGTATCAGAAATAAAAGTGATGAATTTAGAGCATGGATCAGTACCTGGTGCTATGATGTTGTGGCCATAACAGAGACATGGGTTTCTCAGGGGCAGGAATGGTTGCTGGATGTTCCAGGGTTTAGAGCATTTAAAAAGAATAGGGAGGGGGGAAAGAGGAGGGGGTGTAGCAGTACTAATCAGAGAGGGTATCACAGCTACAGAAACTTCCATTGTCGAGGAAGATCTGCCTACCGAGTCAGTATGGGTGGAAATTAGGAACAGCAAGGGAGCAGTCACCTCTTTAGGGGTTTACTACAGGCCCCCCAATAGCAGCAGGGAGATGGAAGAAAGCATAGGTCGGCAGATTTTGGGAAAGTGTGGACGTAGTAGGGTTGTTGTAATGGGTGACTTTAACTTTCCCAATATTGATTGGAACCTCCTTCGAGAAGAAGATTTGAATGGAGCTGTTTTTGTAAGGTGTGTTCAGGAGGGTTTCCTAACTCAGCACGTTGACAGGCCGACGAGGGGAGAGGCCATTCTAGACTTGGTGCTCGGCAATGAGCCGGGGCAGGTATCAGATCTTGTGGTGGGAGAGCATTTTGGTGATAGTGACCACAACTGCCACACATTCGACATAGCTATGGAGAAGGAGAGGATTAGGCAAAATGGGAGGATATTTAATTGGGGAAGAGGAAACTATAATGCGATTAGACATGAGTTAGGAAGCATGGACTGGGAGCAATTGTTCCATGGAAAGGGCACTATAGACATGTGGAGACTGTTTAAGGAACAGTTGTTGCAAGTGATGAATAAATATGTCCCTTTGAGACAGGCAAGAAGTGGTAAGATAAAGGAACCTTGGATGACGAGAGCGGTGAAGCTTCTCGTCAAAAGGAAAAAGGTAGCTTTCATAAGGTGGAGGAAGCTAGGGTCAAGCTCAGCTCTACAGGATTACAGACAGGCGAGGAAGGAGCTTAAAAATGGTCTGAGGAGAGCCAGGAGGGGGCACGAGAAAGGCTTGGCAGAACGGATTAGGGAGAACACAAAGGCATTTTACACTTATGTGAGGAATAAGAGAATGAGTGTGGAGAAACAGCGGGATCTTGGTGTGCAGGTACAAAGATCCCTTAAAATTGCCACCCAGGTGGACAGGGGTGTTAAGAAAGCATATGGTGTTTTGGCTTTTATTAACAGGGGGATTGAGTTTAAGAGTTGTGAGATCTTGTTGCAGCTCTATAAAACTTTGGTTAGATTGCCCTTGGAATACTGCGTCCAGTTCTGGTCGCCCTATTATAAGAAAGATGTGGATGCTTTGGAGAGGGTTCAGAGGAGGTTTACCAGGATGCTGCCTGAACTGGAGGGCTTATCTTATGAGGAGAGGTTGACTGAGCTCGGACTTTTTTCATTGGAGAAAAGGAGGAGGAGAGGGGACCTAATTGAGGTATACAAGGTAATGAGAGGCATAGATAGATTCGATAGCCAGAGACTATTTCCCAGGGCAGAAATGACGAAAAAGAGGGGTCATAGTTTTTAGCTGGTTGGAGGAAAGTATAGAGGGGATGTCAGAGGCGGGTTCTTTACGCAGAGAGTTGTGAGAGCATGGAATGCGTTGCCAGCAGCAGTTGTGGAGGCAGGGTCATTGGGGACATTTAAGAGACTGCTGGACATGCATATGGTCACAGAAATTTGAGAGTGCATACATGAGGATCAGTGGTCGGCACAACATGGTGGGCTGAAGGGTCTGTTCTGTGCTGTACTGTTCTGTGTTCTATGTTCTATCCCCTTCAAAGTGGCCTCTTGGTTTGAGATGGTTCAAAAGAATCAACAGAATGCAGTCTGTACAAAGCAAGGGTCATAACTTTATTGAATTAAGGCACCTTGACGCAATTCTGTCCAGCAACACAGAGGTTAAAGCTTCTGTGTTCCGTGGGGAAGTTGTACATTTACATTCAAAAATTACACATTATTTATATGTTTTTTCAGAGACGGTACAGCCTTAAATCAACTCTAATATGGTTGCATGATTGACAACAGGCTAATCCAATGATATTCCCTGGGGAATAAGTCTTAATTCCGTAAATGCCATATATCAGTTCAAGGTTAGTTGGACTGGCCAATTAATGTGTCAGTATTCATCTGTCCTCTTATCTTTGGATATCAGCTTAATTCTGCAAATCAGCAGGACAGGTTCGCAGGGTTCAACCAGTATTCTCAGCCACTTTGTTGTGTTATTTTAAATTGAAAAGCCATTTTATGGTCAGTAAAAATCTACATATGCTTGTGGCTTCTGGCAATAACCAAAATTCAAATTTTAGATCCTCACGGGAACTAGTCTTTCAGGTTACGCTGTAGTTGATGACTAGGACTCTATCCTCAAGTCTGCTGCCTTTGATAGCCCTTTTTTCAGCTCAGATGTCGAACGTTTTGCACTCATTCGTACTTGTATACTAGGGTCAGGGCTCCACGCTAACACTTCCACTGATTCCCAATATGTGGTTGTACATGGTTTTAGGCAACATTGGAGTAACAGGGGATTCTTGACATCATCCGGTACTCCCATTTCTCACCGACAGTTAGTATCAGACCTTCTAACCACGCTCTTGCTCCCAAAGCAGGTATCTGTTATAAAGTGTACTGCTCATGGAAAAGGCCAAAACTCTGTTGATGTTGGCAACCGTGCTGCTGATTCAGCCATAAATGATGAGTCAGACTGAAAACTTGGACAAGAGTAAGTCTACCTCAGATCAACTGATCTGAACCATTCAAGATGTGGTTACCTTACAGAGGGACGCCTCTGAATCCGAAAGGCAGTTGTGGCCCAAAGCAGGTTGTTTTTGTAATCCTGTTACTAAACTATGGACCACTCCAGGCTGGACAGGTTTGGAAGTCTGATGAACTTATTCATAACGCTGCTCACTGTGGTGCTTGCTCAACATCTGACTAATAGAGTCATAGAGATGTACAGCATTGAAACAGACCCTTCGGTCCAACCCGTCCATGCTGACCAGATATCCCAACCCAATCTAGTCCCACCTGCCAGCACCCGGCCCATATCCCTCCAAACCCTTCCTGTTCATATACCCATCCAAATGCCTCTTAAATGTTGCAATTGTACCAGCCTCCACCACTTCCTCTGGCAGCTCATTCAATATACGCACCACACTCTGCGTGAAAAAGTTGCCCTTAGGTCCCTTTTATATTAGATTAGATTACTTACAGTGTGGAAACAGGCCCTTCAGCCCAACAAGTCCACACCGACCCGCCGAAGCGCAACCCACCCATACCCCTACATTTACCCCTTACCTAACACTACGGGCAATTTAGCATGGCCAATTCACCTGACCTGCACATCTTTGGACTTGGGGAGTAAACCGGAGCACCCGGAGGAAACCCACGCAGACACGGGGTGCAAACTCCACGCAGTCAGTCGCCTGAGGCGGGAATTGAACCCGGTCTCTGGCGCTGTGAGGCAGCAGTGCTAACCACTGTGCCACCCATCTTTCCCCTCTCACCCTAAACCTATGCCCTCTAGTTCTAGACTCCCCCACCCCAGGGAAAAGACTTTGTCTATTTATCCTATCCATGTCCCTCATAATTTTATAAACCTCTATAAAGTCACCCCTCAGCCTCCGACGCTCCAGGGAAAACAGCCCCAGCCTGTTCAGCCTCTCCCTGTAGCTCAAATCCTCCAACCCTGGCCACATCCTTGTAAATCTTTTCTGAACCCTTTCAAGTTTCACAACATCTTTCCGATAGGAAGGAGACCAGAATTGTACGCAATATTCCAACATTGGCCTAACCAATGTCCTGTACAGCCGCAACATGACCTCCCAACTCCTGTACTCAATACTCTGACCGATAAAGGAAAGCATACCAAACGCCTTCACTATCCTATCTACCTGCAACTCCACTTTCAAGGAGCTATGAACCTGCACTCCAAGGTCTCTTTGTTCAGCAACACTCC
This sequence comes from Chiloscyllium plagiosum, assembly GCF_037043375.1. Lineage (NCBI taxonomy): Eukaryota > Metazoa > Chordata > Chondrichthyes > Orectolobiformes > Hemiscylliidae > Chiloscyllium > Chiloscyllium plagiosum. Next base: position 27,408,260 of record NW_028270165.1, read on the forward strand.
CTAGGACCTTACCATTAAGTGTATAAGATTTTCTTTCCCAAAATGCAGCACCTCGCATTTATCTGAATTAAACTCCATCTGCCACTTCTCAGCCCTTTGGCCCATCTGGTCCAGATCCTGTTGTACTCTGAGGTAACCCTCGTCGCTGTCCACTACACCTCCAATTTAGGTGTCATCTGCAAACTTACTAACTGTACCTCTTATTGCTTTTGGATAGCTGGTGGCATCCACGCCTCCAGCAAATGGCTCAACAACTAAGTGATGGGTGCCTCATTTGTCAGGAACACAATCCTGGAAAAGGTATTCCTTGCCCTATGGGTCAGATACCCCTCCCTGAGGAACCTTTTCAAACTCTTCAACTCGAAGTCATTGAATTAGAAAGTGTCAAAATTATAAGTATGTTTTAGTTATTGTTGATGTTTTCTCTAAATGGGGCAACATGGTAGCTCAGTGGTTAGCACTGCTGCCATACAGCACCAAGGACCCAGGTTCGATCCCAGCCTTGGGTGACTGTCTGTGTGGGTTTCCTCTGGGTGCTCTGGTGTCCTCCCACAAGCCATAGATATGCAGGTTAGGGTGGATTGGCCGTGCTAAATTTCACCATAGTGTTAGGTGCATTGGTCAGGGTGGATTACTTTGTGGGCGGCACAGTGGTTAGCACTGTTGCTTCACAGCGCCAGGGACCCGGGTTCAGTTCCTGCCTCAGGCAACTGTCTGTGTGGAGTTTGCACATTCTCCCCATGTCTGCATGGGTTTCCTCCCACAGTCCAAAAATGCGCAGGTTAGGTGAATTGGCCACGCTAAATTGCCTGTAGTGTTAGGTACAGGGGAATGGGTCTGGATGGGTTGCTCTTCAGATGGTCAGTGTGGACTTGTTGGGCCGAAGGGCCTGTTTCCACACTAAGTAATCTAACCTAAATCTTATCCTACTGCAAAAACTGTTGGAAGTATCCTACTTAAGGAGATTATTCCCTGCTTTGGTCGGTCGGTCTTCAGGTAATGGTCCTCATTTTATTGGTGATATAAATGAGGAATTGTGCTCTCAGTTTGGCATCAGACGTCAACTTCACTGTGCGTGTCACCTGCAGGCTGCAGGCCTTGTGGAAGGCTGGAACTGAACTCTGAAAACTAAACGTGCCAAATTAGCTTCTGAGACAGGCCTTTCCTGGGTTAAACTATTGCCCCTGGCTCTGTTTCACCTACGCTGCACCCCACTGTTTATCCCTCACCGAAATAGTTAATGGCTGAGCCTTTCGCACACCTTGGAACGACATTATTGCCCCTGTCCACCCTCCACCATATAGCGGATGACATGACTTCCTATGTACTTTCCCTGACTAAACTTTTGCGAGGATTTCATTCTCGAGTACGTACAGCTTATGGAAAACTCCACGCCCTTGAAGGAGTTCACAATATTAAGCCCGGATTCTTTGTCTTTGTCAAAAATTGGACGCGCCGCGGCCTACAACCCTCATGGGAAGGACCCAGTCAGGTCCTCCTCAGCACCGCAACTGCTGTCAAAATGGCAGGGAGGTCTGCATGGATTTACACCCATGCTTGTAATGTCATTGGAGATGTATCTAAGAAAGGGGGGAGATGACAGATATGATGGAGATGATGAGAGTTCATCAGAAGATGATGGAGATAATTAAACTGTAAGAAAGCGGAGAAAGAAATTGGTACCAGACTATTAGGTCATAGCCTCCTTTTTGAATTGTAATTTTCTTTCTGTATTAGATATTTTACACCTTGCTACAGAAATGACTCAGGCAGAAGTGAGGAACCATTTCATGCTGGAAGGTCGCATTATGTTAGTTGGAATCTAATAAGGCCGCATCCAAGAAACTTCAATTATACATTCTTCAAAATTCACATGATTTTGTAAAAGTCTAACTACTATAGAACATAGAACAATACAGCACAGAACAGGCCCTTCGGCCCACGATGTTGTGCCGAACTTCTAACCTAGATTAAGCACCCATCCATGTACCTATCCAATTGCCGCTTAAAGGTCGCCAATGATTCCGACTCTACCACTCCCACGGGCAGCACATTCCATGCCCCCACCACTCTCTGGGTAAAGAACCCACCCCTGACATGTCCCCTATACCTTCCACCCTTCACCTTAAATTTATGTCCCCTTGTAACACTCTGTTGTACCCGGGGAAAAAGTTTCTGACTGTCTACTCTATCTATTCCTCTGATCATCTTATAAACCTCTATCAAGTCACCCCTCATCCTTCGCCGTTCCAACGAGAAAAGGCCGAGAACTCTCAACCTATCCTCGTACGACTTCCTCTCCATTCCAGGCAACATCCTGGTAAATCTTCTCTGCACCCTCTCCAAAGCCTCCACATCTTTCCTAAAGTGAGGCGACCAGAACTGTACACAGTACTCCAACTGTGGCCTAACCAAAGTCCTGTACTATGTACTACTATGTACTACTATGTACTAACTAACTAAAAAAAAAGAAAAAAAGTGTTAATTCTAAAGTTAACTAACCTTTTAATGACTTCGTTGTGACTGCTTTTTGTAGGAATCACGAGCATAGCAGGTGTCGAAATAGCCCGTATGTCTTACCAATTGTTTTTAGTTGTGGCGATCAGTCTGTGAGGATTACTTTGTTGAACTTTCTTTTACTTTGGTATTTTAAATACATTCATTTTAAGATTAAAATAAAAATAATAAAAAGGACAAAAAAACATATTAATAAAAAATAAAAGATTTGTTCGGCAAAATTTGGATTCATTCAAAAGGCCACAGCCAATGGCCCTGGAAGGCCGCAGGTTCCCCACCCCTGGACGAGGGGATTAGAACCACTTTCATCCTCATGTGGACTTGCCTTGGCCAGCATTAGTACACAAGAGGGGACCATCTATCTGTGTGATCCTGAACATCAAGACACTACATACCACCTATGCCAGGACGATGTTCTTGTGTGCCAAGAGACTGATGCTTTCGATAATGGAACATTACCCAAGATGATTGTCCAAAAGATCGAACAGTCCATTTACAGAACAACTCCCAATGGTCTTTACCTTGTCAAGGTGGTATGTGTAAATGTGATTTCAGTTGCACGCTGGGAAGCCTTGTCCTCGTTCAAATAGAAGACGTAGTAAAAGAGACAAAGGGAGGATGCCCTCCTTCACTAACAATCAGGTTTTTAGAAACCCATAATAAAATATTTGGGGAGTATGAAGTAGGTTGTTGTGCTCCTACTTTGAAGGGAGACTCCTTTTTCCTTCCAAATCCTAACATGGGGGTATGGAATAGTACTAAAATACCTCCAGAATGTAATATCTCTTTGTTATTACCTATCCCCACCTGCTACTTGTTTATGGAATTTCTCCAATAAATCCACCATATATGGGCGGCACGGTGGCACAGCGGTTAGCACTGCTGCCTCACAGCGCCAGAGACCCCGGGTTCAATTCCTGCCTCAGGCGACTGACTGTGTGGAGTTTGCACGTTCTCCCCGTGTCTGCGTGGGTTTCCTCCGGGTGCTCCGGTTTCCTCCCACAGTCCAAAGATGTGCAGGTCAGGTGAATTGGCCATGCTAAATTGCCCGTAGTGTTAGGGAAGGGGTAAATGCAGGGGTCTGGGTGGGTTGCGCTTCAGCGGGTCGGTGTGGACTTGTTGGGCCGAAGGGCCTGTTTCCACACTGTAAGTAATCTAATCTCATCTAATCCGATCCAAATCGCTACAATGGTAAGAGGTGGGAGTTGTGCTTATGTAAGAGTGCGTAGAATTACCCCCCTGTCCTCTCCTCTGAAGGACGTTACATCTCATGTGTGTGCCTTAAGGAGGCATGAGTCTCTATTACCACCGGAATTCAAACCCCTATGTGAAGAGGGTAACAACACCCACCTTCATTATGACACCCCTAACAGCACTAATATTTTCCCAGTTATCGGATGGGTAGAACCATTCTGGGATGTCAACCACGTCTCTTAGCAAGAGACCCACCCCATTCGATTAGATGATTTTCACCCTCAGCGCCCAGGACCAAACTATGTAATCATGGACTATCCACATACCCCAGGAAGTCACAAAGGTAGGCCAGCATCTTACTGGGAAGAGCCCTCTATAATCTATACTAAACCTGGATATTATTTTTCAGTTATAATAAGGCATCTAACTACCTTGTCCTGAATAGAGGAAGTTAACCCTGAGCTGTAGCAACACTCTTTCCAACTAGTGTTCCCTACCTGGCAACGAGATCGTAACTCCCCTGTTAAACATTGAGTTCCTCCTGGCGTCTGTGCAGAATGGAAGAATCCAAAGGCCATATCAAGAAGTAAAACTCCCTCATTGGCACATGCAGCTCTCAGTGTTCTTTCAGTAGGAGTTACTAGTCATCAAAACCATAATTCTCTCATTTGCGGACTCACGATTTTGGGAAATGAGACAACTGCTGCCTTGATAGAAGTTAGGGACATGCTTTCACCCAACAAAACCGCTCTGCCCTCGATTATATACCTGCGAAGGAAGGTGGAGTTTGCGGTATAGTTAAAGGAAAATGCATCATGGGGGGGGGGGGGGGGGGGTCACTGATCTTATCGAAAACATTAGACAAAGATAACGTCCACACTTGTCAACCAAATGACCGAAGGTGCGGGATGGGGAGATTGGGGTTTTGGCTCATGGTACAACTGGCTAATTGACATGGCTATGTATGGTGCGATTGTTTTAATTGGTCTTTTTGTTGGTATTGCTATCGTTACGTGTATTATTGCTAAAATATTAACTTCTATTGATAATATTAGTTCCACCTGGAAAATGCTTCTTCTCCACGTGGATGAAGGTGAGGAAACACCATTGCCCTTGGTTCCCCTTGGGGGGGGGGGGGAGAAAGTAGTATGGCAGTGTTTCGCTGCCATTGAATTGGAATAACTTGATCCCTGCCTTCATGATGTGGTCCTAGAATGACCAAAAGGGGGAATGAGGATCTAAAATTTGAATTTAGATTATTATTAGAAGCAACAAGTGTATGTAGATTTTTACTCCAGCCCAAAATGGCTTTTCAATTTAAAAGAATACTATAAAATGGCTGAGAATACTGGTTGAGCCCTGTGAACCTGTCCTGCTGATTTACAGTATTAAGCTAAAATCCAAAGACAAGAGGACAATGAAGTTTTTATAAAATGAATACTGACACAAATTGGCCAGCCGAACTAACCTTGAACTGCTACCATGACATGACGATTTATGGAATTAAGACTTCTTTCCCAGGGAATATCATTGGATTAACCTGCTGACAAACATGTCGCCGTATTATGTGTGATTGGACTTTTCCTGTAATTAAGGCTGTATTGCCTCTTCAAAAAAAAAGATGTAAATAATGTGTCATTTTCGAATGTCATGGTGCCATTTCTCGATGGAACACAGAAGCTTTAACCTCTGTGCTGTTAGAGGGAATTGTCTCAAGGTGCCTTACTTAAACTAATGACTCTAGCTTCGTACAGACCGCATGCCTCTTCAGAAGAGCCTCTCGGTTCGAGATCGGTCAAAAGAATGGAGCAGAATGCAGTCTGTTGAAAGCAAGGTGACCAGTTGCATAGATTCAGGCAGCCTAGTGCAGATTTGTCCAGCAACACGGAGGTTAAAAGCCTTTGTGTTCTGTGGAGAAATGGCACCATTACATTCGAAAATTACACATTTATATGTTTTCTTAAGAGACAGTACAGCCTTACTTACAGGAAAAGACCAAACCACATATAATAAGGTGACAAGGCCCTAATATAACGACGGAGTGGATTAGGGGTGGCTTCAGCCCAGTCTAGGTGGTTTGCTCTGACTGCTGTGTCTGCAGAGGGCGGTAGGCAGTTCAATAGCATGGAATTATACTGAACATGAATAGCATTTACATTCCAAGCCTGATCGCCGGAATAGGACTCATAACATTCTCTAAAACGTTCCATAAAGCCCTCAGCAGACTCCTTACTTTGGGGGCAAAGTTCAAGCATACGAGCAAGGTCAATAGGCTTTGCCAACACAGGAGATGCAGCAGCCAGAATATGATCTTGTCTCTTGTTGCTGGACTACAGCATTAGCAAAGGCTGTAAAATTGCTACGATTAATGTGTTCGGTGAAACGGGCATGTTCAGAGCAGGTAAAAGCGCTTGCTGAGGAAGGGCCCAAAGATCCTGGGCATCGCCACCATAAACCTTAATTGGGGTGTTTATAAAAAAATCAGCCAACTGCTAAGGAGTCTCCTGGTGGTCCGGTACATTACTGAGGATGGATATAAT